>NW_027411644.1:289946731-290514231 GCF_047663935.1 Musca autumnalis | reverse complement strand
AACTGCAAGCATATTGCATTTATGCTGTATATCAGTCGATAGGTAAATATTGGAAAATTATTACATACATAAAACGAATTATTGAATTTTACTAATTTTAAAACTACTTTGATTCCATCATTGAATTGATTGATTAACGGTTGCAATATTGAATTAATTTCATTAAATGGTTGGTTATTCCAAAAAGTTATTTGATTTTTTTAATCAACAGTCTAATTCCAAGTCAATCTACGGCAAAGGGCCGCAATCCCAATTTATAATAATATATCTCCATCCAATGCTCCTTTCGATATTGCAAATATATTTCATTTCATTGGTGAATGTCGAGTTCCTTTTAATTGCCCAAATGTCCGGCCGGCGAGTGGCCTTGTTGAAATAAAACTTTCATTTGTTGGTTGTGAATTATGGGCAATGCTTTTGTGGCAGCCCCACAAACGTTTACAATCAAACGTTTACATTTGATCCTTTCTTTCGCCCATGGGTATTTTCGTGGCTACTAGTTGCCAGCAGTTGATGTGTGGCCATTTCATTGCTCACATGGTAATGCAAAGACTCGAAAATCTTACAGAATGCTGGTAATTGCAACACTTAAGAGGTGAAATTGGCAAACGAACAAGTGATGGCCCTCTTCCTCCCATCGATTTGTGTTCTTGCATTCCAATGATTTGGTAGGCAATTGACTTTTTGCATGGCATCATTTTTCATTGTTCAACATTGGTCGGGGCATATTCGATTCGATGCGTTTCCTCAGTTTTGGGCTACTGATGAGGATGATGTCTTGCTGTTCGTTTACTTTATCATTGGAACTGGCAATGCAAATATTTTAAAATAGTCCATGGATTTCCAATGTGTTCTGCTGGTCTGCGTTACTATATTTCCCCATTTGCTACCCAAACAAAAGTACAGTAATGCCCTTACGCATTAGCATCTACTTTATTCAACTTTTTCGCTTCTCCCTCCTTTCTTTGCTACGGAACTTTGGCTGATAAATATTCAGATTTTCGCTTTCATTGTAACCTTTTTAAAGGCTTAAATGTGTTTTATTTCCTTTAGAAGTTCCCAAAAAAATCTGAAAGGAAAGGTGCTAAGAAGACCAAATTTCCTGCTGAAAAAATTTGAAGTGAAGGCAAACACAACGTTAATGGATTTTTCTTGGATTACCCACCTTAAATGCAATTGCCAATGTTGGAACAGTTGAATGGAGTCTCGTTTGCTTTTTCCCAAATATTAAGATGAAGATAATAGCAAAAGTGTTTTGCCATTAAGGTTAAGTGTTAGCACTTCAAAGATGAAGTAGAAGAAGAAGACTTTTAGCTTAAATTTGCATTTTATTGCTTTAATTGAAGTTTAAAAAAAAAGATATTTAAGAATATTTTTAATGGACACGTTGGTTGCTGTTGTTCTTTTTTCTTCTTCTTGTTAGGAAATTGTATTAATTAAGCAGAAAAATGAATTGCTATGGATGAAAATGTCAAAATAATTTGCATTTAGGTTTGTCATTTTAGGTTTTCTCTTAATTTATACAAAATTAAATTATTTCAACATAGAATATGTATATCTATGCATTATAGAAGGTGTTGATACTACCAGGGAAAATATCGCTCTTAATAAAAATGGAATTGTATTTAATGGAAGAAATTTAAAGTCTAACAGTAAGACAGACGAGTTTATCCATCCCATTTAGAGATACCAAAATAAGGACTATTCTAAGCATTTTTTCAACTTTGATAACACTATGCAACACTGAAAATGCAAATAACTTGTAGCATGGATTTTTTGAAAGTACATACTTAGGCTACAAAAACCCTAGTTGGGTTTTGTCCTGTCAGATCCAGTTCGGATTTTATGGCCTCATCTAAACCGGGCTAAATCTTCACTTTTTTGCATTTATCAGGCCTTTATCTCAGAAACGAATAGGAATTTGGCCTTGCTGTCTTTAGCAATATTGTAGCCCTAAACTAGTAGAACTTATCTCTTGAAGAAACCACATACGAAAAACTCCATCTAGGGCATCAAAATCTATAAAATATGGAAAATTTTACATAATTACATAATTTTACATAATTGAAATTCTGGTCAGTATCGGCTAAACTATTGGGAGTTGAACCAAATAACCGTTTGCAAAAATCTTCCAAATAATGTTCTCAACAATTCTTCAGAACATTCTGAAACTCTAAAATGCTTACTTCATGTTGTTTCAGCGGTATTTTGCATCATATCTTTTACAACATGTATTTCAAATACAGTTCACACCAACAGTTTTTTCTCGCATTTCGGAATTCACTACATTATTGACATTTTTATTAAAAAGTCGTTGAAAAATGTACTGAAAACAACGGCATAGAGGCATTTTACAACAATGTTCCGAAGAGTTATGTATTACATTCCAGGGAATATTTTTCCAAAAGAAAATTTTCAGAAAAAATTAACGGTTTTGGAGATACGGTTCGAAATGTATAAAAATTGTGAACTTTTTGCATATATTTTGAAATTTAGGCAATAAATGTAGTTTTTCGAGTTCATTATTTCTCCAAATATTTAATTCTTGTCCTTATCTACAAATTTGCTTCAGAGGTCAGAAGAAGATTCGCATTGGTTTCAGAGATATAGCCCCGAATTTCTTTAAAAACTCAATATTTAGCCATGTTTAGATGGGGCCATAAAATCCGAGCTGGATCTGACACAACCTTAAAAATGTTGCACAGTGTAATAGACCCCAAGAAACCAAGAAAGCCGCCATTTAAGTAGTCAAATTTCAAAATATTATATTGGGATAGCTTAACATTTTTGTTACATATCTGACATTTGACCGTATTTATTTAAAGCTCAGACAACCTGCATTCATTATCAAATTATTCCCATTATCAAATGCTTCCCGTCCCATAGAAGCAGACAGATCCGCCATGGAAATAAAAATCCACAAATTGAAAAATTGGGATAGCAGAGCGTCTTTTTGTTGATTTGTTGACAGTAATCTTCCACACTATCTATTTTAATATGTGCAGGCAGGGGTTTTTTAGAGCTTATGGACCATTATCTCAGGAAATATGGACTTACTCCGGAAAAAATTTACAGTTGTGATAGGGACCGCGACAACAACTTTTTGCAAACATTTTCAAATAGATCCGAGACGAGTCCTCAAATTGCAATTTTCCTTAATTTTGTGCGGGAGGTACCCTAAGGACGGGAACAATAAAACAGATATTCCATGAATGAATCAAGTAATAATAATAATAATTGTTCGACAAGCATCCCAGAAGGGACATATCAATAAGTGCACCACGATACAAATTATCTCCATGACATGGGACCTACCGTGCTTAAACAAAAATGTTGAACATTTGTGTGAGTGGCAAGCAGTAGACCGATATTGCCAACATTTTAACATAAACTAAGTTTGGAGATAATATTACGAGATCCAAAGTTTGGACCAAATCGGTTGCTCTGTTTATGAGATATCGCGCGTTTCAAATTAAGGATTATTTTCGAACTTTTGTGGGGGAGGTACCGAAAGAAGTGGACCTGTAAGCACCACCTTCGAATTTTATCTAATATTCGAAAAAAAATCGATATGCAAAGTGTGTTGCCTTGAGGGCAACCTGATGCAAGAAAAATCAAAACTATTCGAGAGGAGGTCTTAAACTGCAGTTTTCCGACATTTGGTGTTGGAGGTACCCGAAGGAGTGAACCGATATAGTCCATATTCGAACATGATCTATGTCTGGTAGAAATATAACGACGTACAAAGAATGGATCAAATCAGTTAGTCCCTTCGATAGTTATTGTGCACATAATTGTTGCGACAAATTTGAACTTTTGTGAGGGATGTACTCGTGGCAATGGACCGATATGGCCCATTTTCGAACTTAAACTAAGTTTGGAATAAATATTAAGAAAACAAATTTTGGACCAAATAGGTTTATCCGTTGGAGAGTGATCGGGCGCTCCAGCCAGCCAAAGAAACATACAGACGGACGGACTTACATTGCTATATCGACTTTATTAGGCACATTGTATTGAAAGTGTATATACCCTCGTTAGCGTAAATGCTGATGGTATAAACATGTGACCTGTAATGTCCGCAATTTTAGGTGCAAACATTGTTCGACCACGGATACCCCAAATGCCTAAATTATCTAATCTATGAAATATGTTCAACCAGGTAAAAGCTACCACCAATGGGGCTAAATTAATGTTGACCTATCTTGGCCAGGGTTTCGGAGTCGGGGTCTACGAGTCGGAGTCGAGCAATTTTGCTGGAGTTTTTTGAGTTGGACAAGAACATTTTTTTTAAATCATCATTTATTTTAAAAGAAAATTATAAGAAAACATATGTATATGCAAACGATATTTTATACTAATTTAAAGGACAATTCACAGGATATTTACTATCCTCTGAAGTGTAGTCTATTCATCTCTATTTTGTTGATCCAATTGATTCGTTACATTTTTGCAAACAAAAGTAAAGTTTTATGACAATCGAATTAAGATTGGACCTTTAACCTCTTTCGTCAGAAGTCTTACTGGTCTTCTCAAAAGGTCTATTGGTATTCTCATCCTGTTTTTTATGAGAAATCATCCTTGGCATCTATTAAAAACTTTGTGGTCTCTATGTATTTCGGTAAATTTCGCATAATCTATTAACTATATACATATGTACATATGAAATTCAGATTAAATTCGTTGTTTGTCAACGACAGATTCATCCCGCCATAACTCAGAAGTCTGACAAACGGCGAATCTTTCTCCTAGGATTCTTTATGTACTCAATGAGGGCATTAGATGTAGACATTCAAATAACCGGATCTGTCCCCCAGGAACAGACATAGTTCATGTATATCCGAGTTTTCTACACAATAAATAGCATATACGAAATTCAATGAAATACATAACCATAGAGTTTTCATGAGAAAGGATCGTGCAAAGGTGATAAAGGACAATGGAAACATGACAATATCGATTTCTTGTCTTAGTGGACCGAGCCTACATAAAATTTTCCTAGCAACATTTTTATAGAATATTTTCATGCTAATTTTTCAGTTCCAGAAAACATCCATCTGCCTACGTGCTGTGTGGGGTATACAATATATATCAAATATTTCAATAAAGTTATCCACTCCACACCAAAGATCAAAATGTGAGCTCTGAATTTTAAATTAAGGGGTGATCGCTACTTATAAATTTCAGAAAAAAGTAGAAAGTATACGTAGCATAGAATATGTGGTCAAATTTTTAAGTCGATCGGAACAATATTGCCTCAGAATGGGCGTTGGATAGGAACCAAGGCTTCGGAGTCGAGCCATTTTTGGGCAGACTCCGACTCCTTTCCAATTTTTTTCTCGACTCCGACTCCGACTCCGACTCCAACTCCGGAGTCGACTCCGAAAATAGATAAAATAAAATTGACAAATTACAGTCATTTCAGTTTGAACTTTCAACATACATTACATTGGGAGGATACCAAAACATAGTTGTTCGCACAGTTTATACAGTTGGCCATTCAGAGTTCTGTTAACAACATTTGACAACAAACATAATAGATTGTTCATTATTGTGATTTGATTTCCTTTGTATTTTATGTATTTGACAGCAAACTAAATAGTCAGGGCTAACTAGTTTGGGCTGAATGGCCAACTGTATAAACTGTGGTTGTTCGTTTTTTTTCGTTGACAATACAGAATACAAAGTAACAAGCACTTCAGTATACTTCACACTTCAGAACATGTAGCAACTGCAATCGGACGGTATCGTTACAAGGTTTCTCTACATAAACACCAACATACGAGTATATTTACAATTTTCCGAATTTGACTTATGTACCCAATGAGACTAGAAATATCAAATTACCATAATTACTGTCCGGTAACACTCTTTGTAGATTTTTGAGTTATGGAAAATTAACGATATTTTAACAGGGCATCGTGATAGAAGACCAAAATAGCCTATTTCCCCTTAACATACACTTTCGTCGTTAAGGTTACTTGAAGTTCACATTTTTAACGTTTTTTATGTTTTCACGATTTTGCTTGAAAACGGTAAGTCCTATCGAAATAGGGCTAAAGAAAATATTGTTTCTGCAAAAATTCACTAGAGGATTGACCTTTACAATGTCGTAGGTTCTACCATTTTTGAGATATAGAAGTTTAGGCCAGTTTTTTAGGTTTTTATTAAAATGACCTGTAAATCTTTTAAAAGGTCTTACCCAAGTATATTTGGAGCATGCAAACATTATTCCAATCAATTGACCCAAAAATGCTTCCGATATGCATATTGTAGTCAAAATAGAGATTAAGAGTTTTTTTAAACTATGATCATTTAAATAAATTAAATTGATTTGACAAATTTTGATAAATGTAGAACAGATTGTTGCCCGGAGTCGGAGTCGAGCTTTTTTTCACGACTCCGGCTCCGACTCTGACTCCAGCAAAATTTGCTAGACTCCAGACTCCAACTCCGACTCCGAAGCCCTGATAGGAACAATTTATTTTATTTCGTATGCAGCAAATAAACTGTGTTTTTCGCGAAATCGGCCATAAAAATATATGACAATTGGTTTATTAGTTTTCGAGCTAGATTTGGCACCGCAAAATGATTTAATAAACACAGGGTTTCGTAGACGGCCTCAAAACTTCGTAATATTTCTCTCTTTCAGATGAGGAAAAAATCTGCCAAAAAGTTACGTAGTTTTCTCGGAAAAAATCATGAAAAATGGCTTTTATTGAGCTTTACAACTGGGAGTCTACTTTTAAGGCTAGGCACACTAAAATTTTGGCTTACATCCAATTTTATTCATTTTTAGTGGTATAGGAGTCGGAGTCGTGAAAAAAACTTGTCTGGAGTCGGAGTCAGAGTCGAGTCAAAAATACCTCGACTCCGAAACCCTAGTTACAACAACACCTAAAGGTGACACATTGTATTATAGCCGCCATGACATAAAGCATGAGTTTGGTTGCGTATTTGTAGTTGATCGGAGGTTAAAACACCTGGTCTCCAGCTTCACACCAGCGAATGAAAGACTTGCTACAATTCGAATAAAAGCAAAATTCTTCAACATCTCCAACTGAAGACAAGGACGAATTGACCAAAGATATATTTTATGAGCCCTAAGAAGAAACATATGTTCGTTGTCCTGCCCATGACATGTGCTTTTAATGCCAAAATTGGAAAAAGAAAATATCTTTGGCCTAACAGTCGGGAAATTCAGTCTTCACAGTGAAACATCTGACAATGGTATGAGGCTGATAGACTTCGCAGCTGCAAAAAATATGGTAGTTAGCAGCACTAGATTTAAAAATCTCGACATCAATAAGTGCACCTGGCTGTCTCCAGATCAGAAAAAAAGAAATCAAATTGATCACGTTGTGATATATGGAAGACATTCATCGAGCGTGTTGGATGTGCGTTCGTTCCGAGGAGCAAACATTGACGCAGACCACTACCTTGTTTCAGCACAGGTACGCACCCGCTTAAACGTAGCAAATAAAGTACGAACAGACACAACACGAAATTTAGACATCGGTAAACTGCAATCACAACAGATAGCCACAGCGTATTCCACTCAACTAGCCCAATTGCTTAATCAAAGAACTCCTCATCCCGATAATATATCAGCACAATGGTTAAATATTGCCCACTCCATGCAAACAACCGCAAAATCGATACTTGGATACCAGAGATCTCCACCAAGGAATCCATGGTATGACCAGGAATGTCGTGCTGCTACCGAAGAGAAAAATGCTGCATATAGGGCTACTCTAAAATCAGTAGCAACGTGTAGCACAAAAGCGGGGTATTTGGGGAAAGGCGTGAGCAGAAACGTCTTTATCGCAGGAAAAAGAGAGAAATGGAAAAGCGGGAGTGTGAAAAAATCGACATGTACAGGAGACAGAATGAAGTGCGAAAATTCTACCAAAGAGTGAAACATCAAACTGATGGCATTTCTATAGGCACATCCTGTAAAGATAAGCAAGGTAATTTGGTAACTGATACAGAAAAGGTGATCAGAATATGGAAAGAGCATTTGTTCAAACTGTTGGTATCCAATAGTAGCGAAGACAATGAACACATCACAGATAAAATCCCAGAAGATGGTATTGAATGTATACCGTCCAGCAACAAACCGGCTGAAGAATAATAAGGCAGTAGGAGGCGTTGGCATACCGGTCGAACTGTTCACATGCGGAGGCGACATGCTGATAAGGTGCATGTATAAGCTAGTTAGCACCATCTGGCCGAAGAAGAACGTGTGCCCTATCCACACGAATGGAGATAAGACTGTATGCTCTAACTATAATAAGATAGTGTCAGAGATATTGTGCGATTGACTAAAGCCTATATTCAACGAAATAATTGGGTCATACCAATGCGTCTTTACACCTATTAACCAGATATTCACTCTACGGCAAATACTGAGGACCCAAGATATGCAGATCGACACCTACCACATTTTGTAGATTATAAAGCAGCCTTCGACAGCCCCCTAAGTAGAGCTGGCAAACTATCGATAGTACGACTATCGTTTTGGTTGCTGTCGTAAAACAAACGTTACGGCGGCAACCAAACCAAGTTATTTGGGTTATCTATCGCGAATTATTTAAAACGTAATTGCTTCCGAGTCCGTTATAAACAATGCTTCATGACAGTAATCAAAACGATGGTCCGACTATTGATAGTTTTCCAGCTCTACCCCTAAGTTCAATGGTATTCCAAACCATATCTAAATTTGGTATACCCGCAAAGCTCATTCGGCTTTGTAAAATGACATTAACTAATACTTTTTGGGCGACCCTCACAACCTCAGTTTTTGCCAGCGTACTTAAAAATACTTTAAATAACATTTCCAATCGTTTCGTTTCGTATTTTCCATAGGAACAATACAAAACGAAAAGCGAAAAGTACTCAACTCCACAAGAGCAGATAGAAAACGGAATAGTACTAAACACATGTGAATAAATCAAAAACGTTTGGTGGTTGATAAAATTCACTGTGGTATGCTGATGCTAATTTATAGGGTTGTTCAGCAATCACATGTGTGCGTGTGTGTCTGAGTGTGTCATTGACAATACACACGGCAAACGTTTCCTAAAAATACTTTTTGTATCGGTGGTGAATGAAACAACTCGGCAAAGCATAGTCGAAGTTACATTTCCGCAATCGTACGGTTTCTATATTTTTACATTGAAAAGTTTGTGTTTTTGTTTTGGTTGTGAGAATGAAACGATTCAGAGAAGCTGAAAAGTTTGTGGCTTTGTGTGATTGGTACGGGAATCGTTTTGTTTGTTTCCGTTCATTGGTTTTTGCGAGTGTCGGCCACGATTGAATTCATTAAACCAGTTTTTCATATCGATATAGGATGGCCCGCAAAGCTCATTCGGCTTTGTAAAATGACTCTAACTGACACAAGATCTTCAGTTAAAATAGGAAAGAATCTCTCCGAAGAGTTTAGTACCAAAAGAGGTTTCAGACAATTGGACAGCCTCTAAATGGGACAATTTACACCAATGGTCATATGTAGTTTGTTTATACTGACGATATAGTATCATGTGCCGATCAGTAAAAGAAGTAACGAATACGTTTAAGAAGGTCGAAGGAGAATCTAGTAAAATGGGTCTGGCCGTAAACGGCGAGAAGACTAAGTTGATGGTCTCGACGCGCAATGTGGAAGTTGGTTCCTATAATTTTGAGGTAGTAAAAGACTTCGTCTACCTCGGCACCTCCATAAACACAACAAACAACATCAGTTGTCAAATAAGAAGAAGAGTTGTTTTGGCCAACATATGCTACTTTGGCTTAAGTAAGAAGTTTAAAAATAAAGCCACATCTCGGTAAACATAAACAACGCTTTACAAAGCACTGATAATACGCGTGCTAATGTATGGTTGGAAAGCCTGTGTACTTGTGCCAGCTGATAAGGCAGTGCTTGGGGTGTTTGCGAGAAAAATACTTAGAAAGATCTACATGCTAGCGGGCTGAACCCGATAAAAAGGCTTATAAATACGGGCCACATGGCGGTACACGCATAGCCGCGGTATTCCAAAAAGCAAAGCAACAAACAGAGAGAAATGGAAATATTTTCTGAATTTGGCTTATGGGACAAATATACTGTAATAGGCCAACTATGTAAGTAAGATGATAGACCCCAAGTAACCTAGAAGGCCGCCACTTAAGTAGTCAAAATTCAAAATATTTAATCACCACCAATACATTTTGTTATTTATTTAAAGCTCAGACACTTTTAGGTTTTTCTCTTGGAATTCGTCCAACAGAAGCAAATATGCACATCCGCGGTGGCACCCATTTGACGACTATACCGCTTGAAAAATGTAAGATGTTAATTCTGAGTGGTACACTACAATTTGTTGCCTGAAGTCTGATCAGAAATTCGAACAAGTAAGAAAGTATCAGTCGGCTTTGCCGACAGAGATATACCCTCAGCCTGAATATATTGAAACTTTTTTTCCCAAAAAACGTATGTATTTAGGGGGTTTTAAAAATTTTGGGCGTTTGAACCGACAAAAATGTTGATTATGATTAAAGATCAAACGTTTTGCGGAGGAGATACAAAAAGGAATGGATCGACATTGACCATTATGGAATTGGATCTCCAGCCACTACATATGGTGCCATAGGGGGTTTTTACACCCTTCGGGCTGTTTGCTCAAGAAGTATGGACTTGCCCCTGAAACAACTTTTACCATCGCAATTGAGGCAGCGAATACAAGTTGCTTCAACAAAAATCAAAGTGATTCGAAAGCTGGTCTTAAAGTGAACATGTATCCGAAATTTTGTGTGGGAGGTACCGGATGGAGTGGACAAATATAGTCCATATTTGAACCTGATCTATATCTGGTAGATATATTAGGATGTGTAAAGTATGGTCCAATTCGGCCACTCTCTTCAAGAGTTATCGTATGCACAATTTTTCCGAACATTTTTGAACTTTTGTGGGGGAGGTACCTGAAGGAGTGTACCGATATGGCTTATCTACGAACTTAAACTATGTTTGGACAAAATATTACTAAGGCCAAACTTTGGACCGAATCGGCAGACCTGTTCGAGAGTTATTTTGCCCTCCAACCTCCTCACACGGTGTCATAGGGTTTTTTTGCAACTTTCAGGCTATTTTCTCAGGAAGTATGGACTTGCGCCTGATGAAACTTATACCGTCGTATGGAGGGCAGTGAATACAAGTAGCTAAAGCAAAAATCAAAGCGATTCGAGAGATGGTCCTAAACTGAACTTTTCCAAATTTTTGTGTGGGAGGTACCCGACGGAGTGGACCGATTGAGTCCATATTAAAACCTGATCTAAGTCTGGTACACGCTCCACGATGGGCAAAGTATGGACCAAATCGGTTACTCCCTTCAAGAGTTATCGTGCGCACAAATTTTCCGAACATTTCCGAACTTTTGTGGGGGAGGTACCGGAAGGAGTGGACCGATATAGCTCATCTTCGAACTTAAACTAAGTTTGGGCAAAATATTACGAAAGCCAAAATTTAAACCGAATCGGTTCATCCGTTCGAGAGTTATCGTGCGCTCCAGCCAGCCAGACAGACAGACAGACGGACGGACATTGCTCAATCGACTCCAAATTGTCTGAAACACATTTCGTCCAAACATACTTGGGGTCTAAAACCATTATTTCGATGAGGCACATTTTGATACCCTTCATAGCCTAAAGGCTGAGGGTATAAAAAACGAACAAGAGAAGAAGAGTCATTGTGGACCATGACAATTCAAGCTCTCACACATCGATTCAAACCAGTGTCTTTTTGGCCCAATAACTTCATTTGAATTCCGCACACGAAGAAAAAAAGGCGTGGTCAGCAATTTTTTTTCTCCAGCAAATGCTTTTGAAGCGTTCAGCAATTGGTTTGAGCGCATGAAAAAGTGTATAAACAAGTAAAAAAGTATCAGTCGGCTTTGCCGACAGAGATATACCCTCAGCCTGTGTGAATTTAAACTTTCATTTCAGAGAGAGTTATCGTGTTCTCCAGCCACTACATATGGTGAATTAGGGGTTTTTACAATTTTGGGCTATTATCTCAAGAAGTATGGACTTCCCACTGAAAAAACTTTCAACATCGCAATTGTAGTAGCGAATGCAAGTTGCTTCAACAAAAATTAAAGTGATTCGAGAGCAGGCCTTAAAGTGGAATTATCCGCAATTTTGTGTGGGGAGTACCTGAAAGAGTGGACAAATATAGTCCATATTCGATCTTATTCTATATCTGGTAGATAAATTAGGATGTGTAAAGTATAGATCAAATCGGTCATTCCTTAAGAGTTATCGTGTGCACAATTTTTCCGATCATTTTTGAACTTTTGTGGGGGTGGTACCTGCAGGAGTTGACCGATATGGCTTATCTTTGAACTTAAACTAGGTTTGGACAAACTTACGAAGGCCAAATTTTGGACCGAATCGGCAGATCAGTTTGAGAGTTATCTTGCGCTCGAACACTCGGGGTCATAGGGGTTTTTTGCAACTTTCAGGCTATTTTCTCAGGAAGTATGGAATTGCCCCTGATGAAACTTGTACCGTCGTATGGAGGGCCGTGAATACAACTTGTTACAACAAAAATCAAAGCGATTTGAGGGTCCTAAACTGAACTTATCCGAAATTTTGTGTCGGAGGTACTCGAAAGAGTGGACCGATTGAGTCCATATTGAAACCTAATCTAAGTTTGGTAGAAATTTAACGATGTGCAAAGTATGGACCAAATAGGTTACTCACTTCAAGAGTTAGCGTGGGCACAAATTTTCCGAACATTTTCGAACTTTTGTGGGGGAGGTACCGGAAGGAGTGGACCGATATAAAGCATCTTCGAACTTAAACTAAGTTTGGACAAAATATTGCGAATGCCAAATTTTGGACCAAATCGGTTTATCCGTTCGAGAGTTATCGTGTGCACCAACCAGCCAGACAGACAGACGGACTGACATTGCTAAATCGACTCCAAATTGTCTGAAACACATTTCGTCCAAACATACTTGGGGTCTAAAACCATTATTTCGATGAGACCCATTTTGTCCGTATGAAAATGTATATACCCTCGTTAGTATAAATGCTGAGGGTATAATAATGCAGGAGACTACTTGAGGATGGTAAATATTCGCGTTTTCATTGTTGGGCCAGAAAGCTATCGTACAGACCTCGTATAGACCTCTTGCATCTTGATGTACTTTGGAATACATTTTAGGAAAGTTTTGTCAAAATCGGTTCGTATGTTTTCGTGTTCATCATTTGAGTAACTCCCGGCTGCTTCAAAAAATTTCATGACGATCCGAGAAGTGTACCCAAACTGCACTTGTGCCAAAAAATCTAAAATTTTGTAAGGTACCTAAAGAATTGGATGGATGTACTACGTAATATGTTGTCCAAATATGTATCATCTTAGAAAATGGATCATATCGGTCAACACCATCTGATGGCTCCTCCGCAAAAGTTCAAAATTTGTCAATAAAATTTCGATAACTCGAAGGGAGTTACTGATTTTCTTCAATCTTTGCAAATTGTAATGTTTATTCTGTTAAAGGGCTTTAGGAGAATCGTTCTGAAAATTTTAAAGCAGTTACTCTTTCTGGTTCTATTAACCGCGATATAATATTTTTTTGTTTTCCATAAGTTATAGGATATCGTACGGTGACCAGCTTAAAAGGCTGGTGTGCACGAAAATATCGAATGGAATGGCCGACAACCCGCTGCAATACCTTCTTCACAAAATTTCAAAGTTTTCGCTTAAGTACTGGGTTATTCAGGGACTGTTTTGAAATGGTCATCAAAGGTAGTCATTTTGATTCTGATCAAGTATACATTCGTGGTCAAGTCCATGAATCCTAAACTAATGATCCAAAAGCTTTAAAAAAATCTTCGGTGACACAACGGTCATCGTCATAAGGCACAAAATGAATCTTAGATACCAGACCGCGGCCATAAGCCTCAATTTAATAAAAACGTTAATAAAGCATCTAGGCTTCCAAGGGTGAAAGTATTAAATTCCAGCTAAAGGACATCTACTTACCGAAAATTCGAATATAAATTTGATTATAAGGTCAATGAGGTTCTATAAGAGTAACCAACTTATAACGTAATAATTTTAGTATTAATACTTCTCTTGATAATGGCCAAAATGCTTCAAATTCGTGGATTATAAGAAGGACTATGCTTTTTTTGTGTTGACTTTGTTGATTCGGCCTGTCAGCGAACTAAATATGCCCACTCCTTATACCTTCCCACAGACATGTGAATGTATTTTCATAGTAAAACATCGGTAATGACTTTTTGAGCATATCCTCACATTCTGCCTACAATTTCGTATTTCTTGTTCTCACTTCCTAATTGTTTCTTTCTTTCATTACAGATACTATGCCATTGTTAAGCCTTTAAAATATCCCATAAGCATGACAAAACGTGTCGTTGGCATTATGATACTCAATACATGGATTTCGCCAGCTCTACTCTCCTTCCTGCCTATATTCATTGGATGGTATACCACCGATCACCACAAGAACTATGTTAAAGAGCATCCGGATGTGTGTTCCTTCATTGTGAATAAACCCTACTGTGTCATTTCGAGTTCAATATCATTTTGGATACCCTGCACGATAATGATATTCACCTATTTGGCCATATTTCGTGAGGCAAATCGTCAAGAGAAACAGATGATGATGCGGCACGGCAATGCAATGTTGATGCATCGCCACTCAACGGTGGCGGGAACTGGAAGTAAGTAAATAAATCAACAGAAAAATTGAAATATTAAAATAATCTTTGAAATAAGTTGTGTGAAAAGTAAACGCAATAGATATGCAATGGTAAATAATTTATCCAATATTTATTAGTTAATACAAAATTTGTTAACATGTAAAAGTTTTATAAGCCATCATCGTCATCATATGTGAACGTACATCACAACGTTTCACGGCACTTCATGAATGATGGAAATGTGGAAAAATAAAATATTGCTGTTGTTTGATAGTCACAGTTTGCCAACACATTTTCTAAATTAGTTCCATGAATTATGTTGCTCATGCCCAAAAGTTGCACATGGAACTTTCTGACAGTTTGCTGGTGATTTTTGTGGTTTTCATTTTGTGTTTTATGCACTTGGCCTACAGGTGCAATAGAAGTTTTTCTATTTATGAGGTTCATGATAAGAAAGAAAGCATTACGCAAAATTTGGTGTGAACAATGTGTTTATTTCAGCTGCTAACTTCAACATTTGTGATATGTTACCCAGCAAATATTATAAATATATGCAATATATATTATAAGTTGTGTGTTTTATAATTAATTACACTGTATGTAATTGTTATGTAATACATCCATAATTTTCTATAGTAAATTTTTTAAGCTTGCTCAAAGAACTTCGAGAATATAGGTGAAATTACACTTATCTACAGATGAAAGTCCCAATATCAGCCTAATGTAAAAACTTTGAAGCTTAAAATTTCGACGAAACGTAATGGTGTATTTCGCTTGAATTTTCGTTTTTGGACGATGTCTTAAAGAAAGTATCATTCGGATTTGCCAACAGAGGTATACCTTCATCCTGTGGCGCAAGGAAAGTAAATAAACACAAATCTGTTAGTCCTGACTTGTATATACTGATTTCAAATCAGAGGTTCCATATGAAGAATATCTTTGACTATAAAATGAGGCTTCCATCTATGGTCTGATTGAATAGCGGCTTTACAACCGCTGTACTTTTTGACCGAAAATTATGTATTTGGTATTTTTCAGAATTCTGTATTCAGAAAGAATATACCAACGAGTAAAAAAGTGTCAGTCGGCTTTGCCGACAGAGGTATACCCTCAGCCAATGTGAATTCAAACTTTCATCTATGGACAGATATAATGTATTTAGCGTCTCTTCAGAATTTTGTGGCCCTTTTCCAACATTTGAACTTGCCGACAAAAATGTGGATTAGGAATTAACACAAATGTTGAACTTTTGTGGGGGAGGTACCCTTAGTGAGGACCGATTTGGACCATTTTAAAAGTTAAACTAAATTTTGACAAAATGTTAGGAGATCCAAAGTTTGGACCAAATTGGTTGCACCATTCAAGTGATATCGTCCTAACATTTTAGTGACATTTTTTAAATATTGGGGAAAAGTACCGGAAGTTGGCGACCAGTATTGCCCCACGAAACTAAGTTTGGATAAAATATGACGAAGACCAAATGTTGCACCAAGTTCGGGATGTTTTCCCAAGAAATATGGACCTGCTCCTGAAAAAACTTTTACCGTCGTAATGGAGGTAGCGAAAGCAAATCGCTTCAACAAAAATTAAAGTGATACGGGAGCAGGGATGTTTTCCCAAGAAATATGGACCTGCTCCTGAAAAAACTTTTACCGTCGTAATGGAGGTAGCGAAAGCAAATAGCTTCAACAAAAATTAAAGTGATACGGGAGCAGGTCTTAAATTGAACTTATCCGAAATTTTGTGTGGGAGGTACCCAAAGGAGTGGACAAATATAATCCATATTCGAACCTAATCTATATCTGGTTGTTATATTAGGATGTGCAGAGTATGGATTACAGTCACTCCCTTTAAGAGTTATCGTGAACATATTTTTTTCGAAGATTTTTGAATTTTTGTGAGGGAGGTACCTGAAGGAGTGGACCGACATGGTTTATCTTCGAACTTAAACTTTGTTTGGACAAAATATTACGAAGGCCAAATTTTGTACCGAATTGGCAGATCTGTTCGAGATTTATCTTGCGCTCCAAACACTACACACGGTGTCATAGGAGTTTTTTTCACCTTTCAGGCTATTTTCTCAGGAAGTATGGACTTGCCCTTTATGAAACTTATACCGTCGTATGGGGGACAGCGAATACAAGTTGTTACAACAAAAATCAAAGCGATTCGAGAGCAGGTCCTAAACTGAAGTTTTCCGAAATTTTGTCCAAATTCAGTCCATATTTAAACTTCATATAAGTCTGGTAGAACTTTCACGATGTACAAAGATGTACAATCGGTTACTCCCTTCAAGAGTTATCTTGCGCACAAATTTTCCGAACATTTTAGAATTTTTTGTGGGGGAGGTACCGGAAGGAGTGGACCGATATAACCCATCTTCGATTTTAAACTAAGTTTGGGCAAAATATTACGAAAGCCAAATTTTGAACCGAATCGGTTGCTCGGTTCGAGAGTTATCGTGCGCACCAGCCAAACAGACGGACGGACATGGCTAAATCAACTCCAAATTGTCTGAAACACATTTCGTCCAAACATTCTTGGGGTCTAAAACCATTATTTCGTTAGCACAAATAAAGGGTATAAAATAGGATAGAAAATGTAAAATGTATTCCCGGCTCTTAATCTGCACTTTTCCTATTTTTATACCCCACACCACACTGTCGTATGTAACAAACAAAGGAAACGAGATAGACACATAGTTACTCCTGTGTCAATTTATGCCTTAGCAACGTACAGGTCGTATTTATTGTCCGATTCAAATGATAATTGGGGAATAACATTTTTTAGCCATAGGAAGAACACTATTGCTTTTGGTGAAAATCGGTTTAGACTTCGATATAGCACCCATATATATTTTCGGCCGATTTCACGTATTTGCTGCACCAAGCACGCTATATACGTTCGATTTCGATGAAATTTGGAATGTGTGACTGATTTTGGTTTGTAAATAAATGTGCAAAATTATATCGAAATCGGTTTAGATTTGGATATAGGTCCCATATATATTTTCGGCCGATTTCACGTATTTGATGCACCAAACACTCCATACACATATTTTAATTTTTATGAAATTTGAAATGTGGGCGGAAATTGGTCTATTAATAAGTGTGGTAACTGTTTTTGTAATTTTGTGGGAGTCTTCAGGAATTATTGTTCTCACCATTTTGATTTTGACCATTTAAATGTGGGCAAAATATTACTAAGTGCACAGTTTGAACCAATTCGTCTCATCCATTCGAGATTAATCGTGCGGACCACACTCACGGAACTTAAAAACATTCTTAGGACCCAAAGCTTAGCTGTGGTCCAAACGAAGACACATTTCGAAAAACCAAATTTCCTTTATAATTCCATTTGAAAAAAATACGAATTTTTTGCTAGCACATCTACGATTTTTATACCCTCAGCATTTATGCTAACGAGTTTATCTTCTTCTTCTTTATTTGCGCATCCGAGTTTCGGATATATGCGATCATATAACAATTACAGATTATTTGTTGATTTACAATTTTTCTTATGTTTAACAAAAATGGATTTTTATAAATATAGATATCTGTTTTTGGCGGCATTCAATAAAGTTCTTTCATTTTGATGTCCGGTCCATGTCAGAATATTTTTCAGCCACGAAACTTCTTTTCTTCCTCTGCATGGTCTTCCATCATCTGATCCTTTGATAATTTTTTGCAGAAGAATATATTTATCATTTCTCATGATATGTCCCAGGTATGACACTTTTCTGGTTTTAACTGTTTTAAGGAGTTGGCGATCTTGATTCATTCTTCTTAGTACCTCGTCATTTCGTATGCGATCGCCTTCATCGTCCATGTTTCTGATGCATATAATAAAACAGACCAGATGTAGCATTTGATGAATCTGGTTTTAGTATGTATACCGATGTCATGACTTATCAGTATCTTGTTGTATCTGTAAAATGCATCCCTTGCCATTTCTATACGACAAGTTATTTCTTTCGAAACATCCCATTGTTCATTTATGGTAACTCCTAAATATTTATAGTTTTTTACTTTTTCTATTGCGGTGTTTTGTATGTTTAATGTACTGTTGTTATACGTATTTTTTCGGCTGCAAGTTATGGTCAGATGGGACGTCCGCACCGGGGCAAGTTGAGCTCTTCATCACACATGAAGAGTATCGTTTGTTGATTCCAGTGACACCTTTACGTTAAAATCTCCTTGTATAATAGTAATTTCATGAGATTTGGTGTTTTTGGGTAACTCTTCGATTTCTGCATAGAATTCATCGACTTCGTCATTACTTGAGTCAGATGTGGGAGCGTAAACTTGGATAATGTTCATATTAATTGGTTTTGAATTAATTTTTATCATCATTGTTCTGTCAGAATGTGGGATGAATCCTGTTACATATTCTGCAACATAACTCTTTACTATTATTGCCACACCCTTTCTGTGCTTTCCTTCTTGATTTCCTGAGTGAAATACTCGAGTATTTTCCGATCTAAAATCTCCGCTTTCTGTCCACCATGTTTCACTTATTCCGAGAATGTCTATATTTAGTCTGTTCATTTCGCTTATAGTGTTATTGAGCTTACCAGCATCGTATAAGCTTCTAACATTCCACGTTCCTATTTTTAATACCTTTTTTGTTTTACCTCCGGGGATTCTTAGCACCCTCTTATTGCCGGAGACTGAGGGCCGTGTTTCTTCTGTTGTTTCCATATTAATTATTATATGATTTTCAAGGGATTGTACTTCAGTGGTTTCCCGTTCCCTTCTGAATGGTTTGTAGTTTTCCATCTATGGTTGCAACCGCTAAACGGGAGTTCAGACGCTGTTCACAGCCGCCCAATATGGGAACAGACGCTGTGGTAGTATTCATTCGCTGTTCGGAAGCCGTTTTAAACTTTGGTTACGCCTACCGATTTCCAGTGGTGGCCATTCTAGCTGGTTCAGCTTCCGACCACCATAGGCACTAAGGGACGAGCTGCCGCCTCTTAGGCTAGTTTTTGGTCACCCCCGAGTATTTTATTTCCTCGGTACCCCACTTGTCATAAAGACAAGTTGAGCTTCCCAATTCGCCAATAGGAGGGTCCCGATAGAGGATCTAGCAATCCCCCACGGGGTTATATACACTTTAATATGGGCAAAATGTGCCTCATCGAAATAATGGTTTTAGACCCCAAGTATGTTTGGACGAAATGTGTTTCAGAAAATTTGGAGTTGATTTAGCAATGCCCGTCCGTCTGTCTGTCTGTCTGGCTGGAGCGCACGATAACTCTCGATTCGGTCCAAAATGTGACCTTCGTAATATTTTGTGCAAACTTAGTTTAAGTTCGAAGATAAGCCATTTCGGTCCACTCCTTCAGGTACATCCCCTACAAATGTTCAAAAATGTTCGGAAAAATTTTGCGCACGATAACTCTTGATGTGACTGATTTGGTCCATACATTACACATCCTAATATATCTACAAGATATAGATCAGGTTCGAATATGGACTATATTTGTCCACTCCTTTGGGTACCTCCCACACAAAATTATGGATAAATTTACTTTAAGACCTGCTCTCGAATCACTTCAGTCTTTGTTGAAGCAACTTGTATTCGCTGCTTCAATTACGACAGTAAAAGTTTTTTCAGGGGCAAGTTCATACTTCTTGAGAAAACAGCCCGAAAGTTGTAAGAAAAACCCTATGGCACCATATGAAGTGGCTCGAAAGCTCGAACCGAATAGTGCGTTCGTCCACACTTTGAATATTGTAATATTTCTTCGAATATAAGATGAAATTCGAAGGTAGTGCTTATAGGTCCACTCCTTCCGGTACTTCCCCCAAAAAAGTTCGAAAATATTGGCTAAAATGGTACGCGCGATTTCTCATAGATGTAGCAACCGATTTTGTTCCAAACTTTGGATCTTTAAATATTGTCGAAACTTAGTTTATGTTCAAGTTTGGGCCCTATCTTTTCAATCCTTGTGGTGCCACAAACACAAATGTTCAACATTTTTGTGTGGGTATCTTCGAGGATCCTTTGGACATTTTTACCGAAGGTTTTCCTAGTATCCCTGTTTACAGCGATATCATGTTTTTCGTAGGCTTGTGTGATAAAAAGCCCTATCTATCGATATCCACGCAATTTTTTTGAGCTTTAGTTCTATCCATACTTTTGTCGGTTCATACGCCCAAAATTTTGAAAACCCCCTAAAACCGTCAGTTTTATATATTATTTTTTTTTTAAATTACATGGGTGAAGATGTATGTTTTTTCCATAACGTTTCCCATATAAATTATAGCTTTTTCACACAAATGGGCATATTTAATATACACTCCACGTCAGTAGAATAGAACACCTAAATTCCTGTTAATGTTAGCTTATTTATCCCGAAGCGAATGAATCAACGTTTTTAATCTTGTAGGGATTTAAAGCCTACGATGTTCCGTATCAATCACAGAAAGAATTATGTTTCTAGCTGTTCGCGAAATGATTTTCTGATCATTTTTCCGATGGTACTATGAAAAATAGGCATTTATTTTCGGTCATCAGGATAGAACAGTCATTTTATTTTCGTGAATTGTGGAGATATTAACGCCGATTTTTCTTTCAGTCGATAAAGCGGGGCTTTCTAATCATTTTTCACCAATAAAACCATATAAATAATTCCGCGGATGCCGAAAATACAGCGTAAACGGGTTTAAATTGACAGATAATAGAGACATATCGGAATATCAATAAGAGTCGCGCAGCTATGTCATATTTCTTCACAATAAGATAGAATATGACACAGACAACCTCGACGGATACAATCGAGTGCTTCGGATGCTGAAAAAATGGAACATTTTCAAAATAAGTATGAAAAACTTCAAAATTTCGTATAAAAACCTTGATTTTTTCTTCAATAAAATGATTTTCCGGGAACAAGTCTGCCGTTTAAAGGTTTGGACATGTGCCCCACATTTAGAGGAAGATAATCTGATATGAAAACAACTGCTATTCTAATACACTGAGCGAACTGCTATTTTAATACACTGTGCGTCGGTAAACATTTCAAAACAATTCTTGAACAGCCGAAGGAGAGGACTGAAGCAGACCTCGTCTACCAAATCGATTATGTAGTTCGACAGTTATAGTTTATCCAGAAAAAGCTAGCTGGACTCCATATTGTCCCTTATATATGGGATCTTAAACCAATATTAGAATGAGGTACGTTTCTTAAAAATTGTATATACCATCTGTAGCCATAAAAATGTGTCATATTATGACAGATAACTCCAGCAATAAGTTTTGCTTTTTGTAATTCGTAGTTTTTCTTGTAGTTCGCTTTAGATCTTCGAGGATGAACTTTTCAGGTTTCAAAATGTATCACTACCAACGTTGTTTATTGTTTCCCAATCAACCTCGAATTTCATCTGTTATCTGCTACCGATGTGACCGCATTGAGTTTCCACAATATGTGTCGTTTTGGAATATAACCTTACGGACCTTTGATAATCTGTCAGTCTATCCAGTTCAGCACCCTCGGATTGCGTCGTAAATTGGCGTCCATGTCTTCAATAAATATGTTTGTTTTTCTCTTCGGATACATTTATAGTTTATAAGTGTTATGCTGGGATGTGGAAATATGGAATAAACATTTGTGTCCACATATGAACTTCGGTATGCAGATAAGCTTCCACCAATAACAGCAAGTAGGAACTAAAACGCAACTTAAAACAAAAAGTAATAAAAACAGCTATGGGAAAAATGTTGAAAACACAAAGTGAAATAAATTTTAGACCAAACAGCCGCAAGCCAACCATCCAAACAACCAACAACTAGTTTGTTAAAAACTACTAGGCAACAATATGGAGCTGTTAACCTAAATCATTTTGTGTGGCGTATAAGTTATGTGAAACTGGTAGTACATAAAATATTACTTATACGCCAAGAATGGGGGAAAATATTTTGCAACTATTATGTGGACATAACAAATACATACATAACAAAAACATTCTTAGTTTTTAGCCATAAATATTCAAAATTTATTAAATGTGTTATTTTATTACAAATTATAATGGAAATGACAAGACGTTAAATAAATCCTTTTTTCATTTCTTCTTTCAGGTGAAGCTTTAAGCGGTTCTGGTTCTTCGAAACAATTGACGATGCATGAGGTGGAACAGGATCATACACCGACTAAAGATAAACATTTAATTAAAATGAAACGAGAACACAAGGCTGCAAGAACATTAGGTATAATTATGGGTACATTCATACTCTGTTGGCTGCCATTCTTTTTGTGGTAAGTTTGTGAAAAAAGGAAAACAAAATGGTAAAAAATAAAAGATAAAATAAAAAATGTTATACTATGGCCCTAGAAGAAAAAACAACTTTAACTTTATCATCAAATAAAAATTAAAAGGATTTCTTCCACATGAAATAAGAAATGCAAACACCAGCAAATTAAATAAAGTACTTGACCGTTTTTCTATGGGCAGTTGAATTTCCCGTCTAAATTTCTTTATACCCTTTTTGTGTTTGTTTTAGTTGTTTATTTTTCTTTTTTAGCCACGTTTCTAGCAGGAATCTAAACATAAATTCATCTCTTTTTTCATATTCCCTTGAACAAAAAAGACACACAAAACAATTTAACCATAAATAAACTTCCACACATTTTTGTTAGTTTTATTTGTTTGTTTTGTTTTACTTTTTTCCATGAGATTTTAGTTAAATTGTTTGTTTGGTTTCTAAGTTAAAGAATTTTGCAACATTTACACAAAAATGTAAAACAAAAAGTTAGAGAAAGAGAAATCTATGTTTTAAAACTGTTGTTGGGAAATATTTTGAGCAATTCAAAAATTTGGATTAGATACAAATGCCAAAAT
Source organism: Musca autumnalis (assembly GCF_047663935.1). Classification (NCBI taxonomy): domain Eukaryota; kingdom Metazoa; phylum Arthropoda; class Insecta; order Diptera; family Muscidae; genus Musca; species Musca autumnalis. The sequence continues at coordinate 290,490,685 of NW_027411644.1, read as the reverse complement.
AGGAGGAGGAAGTAAATTATATAATTAACTTGCTATTAAGGGTTTACACTAGGGTGGGGCGATTTGTGTGGAAGGAAAAAAACCTTAATGAGCCCTTCGCGTTTCTGATTCCTGGGATTGAATTGAGCAAAAACGTCCACTGGACAATATATCTACCGTGAAAATCGAGCCTCCCGATTTTGACTTTAAGTTTTTTTATTGAAGTTTTTTGGATATTTTGGCATATAACAGCCAAACCATTGAGATTTTCGATCCAACACAAAGACAAACATTGTAGCCAAGACAGTAATTGAAAACTCTCTAATACATCGCAAAAGCATTGGAACGCTCCTTCAGGCAGTTTTGGCCTTAAGAATGTGCAAACTTTTCGGAAAATGTCGATAAATGACATTGTGCTACAAAATTTGACCCGAAAAATATTCAAGTGTTCTGATTCAAAATTGGGTCACTTCGTTTTATTTTTTTATAACGGTAAAAGTAGTGAAAATCTGGGTTTCTTACATTTCCAAATTTAAACGGGCATATCTTATTTTTTCCACAACCGATTTCTTCTGATCCTTCTTCCTTTTAAAGGGGTGAATAATGTCTTTTGAATAAGCTATTATTGTTTTAATCGGTTAACAAATGGCTAAGTTATAGTGGTTTATGTCTGAAAACCCCAACATAAAACCTATAAACGAATTTCTCATAATTTTTAAAATAAATATTGAACAAAACAAAATAAATAAAACAAACGGGGTGAGCTAAATAAAACCATTTAAAAAAAACATTATATTTTTGAAAATTATGAGAAATTCCTTTATACCCAGCAAAAATACTCATTACAAATTGGCCTACTTTCTCATTATTTTAACACGGGCATGTCATAGGGAGTAAGTACTTATTTTTTGGCACTTAAAAGTAATTTAATAAGTACTTAAATAAGTAGTTACGACTTGAAGTAACCAGGGAGTAACTACTTATTTATCTACTTTTTAGTGGCCAAAAAATAAGTACTTACTCCCTATGACATGCCGTGTTAAAATAATGAGAAAGTAGGCCAATTTGTAATGAGTATTTTTGCTGGGTAGGTTTTATGTGGGGTTTTTCAGACATAAACCACTATAACTTAGCCATTTGTTAACCGATTAAATAAAATTAAATAAATTGATCAAGCTCGAGGTCTGTGTTTTATTAAATATCTTTATTTATCGATATTTCGCAATTACATTGAATTGCATCATCAGGATTATCTATAATGAATATACAAACGTACACAATAATATGTTATTACAGCGGTGTCTTCTTCTTTATTTGCATATTCGATCTCGAATATAAGCGACCAATACAATTATATATCAGTATTTGTTACAAATATTAAGGTATATTCATATATTATTAGTGATCTCCATAAAAGCTTCTCTATTTCTGGCTTCACTCAGTAGGATTGAGAGATTTCCAATGCCGGTCCATTTCAGTATATTGTCAATCCATGATGTTTCTTTCCGTCCTCTGGATGGCTTCCCTTCTATCGTTCCACCGATTATGGTTTGGAGCAGCTTGTATTTTCGGTTCCTCATTATATGTCCAAGATATGATACTTTTCTTCTTTACATTGTCGTAATGAGTTCACGTTCTCGATTAACCCTTGTCAGAACTACTGAATTGGGTATCAAATGTGTCCATGGGATTTTTAGGATACGTCGATAAATCCACGTTTCAAAAGATTCCAGTTTCTTTATGTCAACGGCTTTTAACGTCCATACTTCTGAGGCGTACAGCAAGACCGACCAGAGATAAGTTTTAACAAATCGAATTTTTGTTTCCATGTTTATGTCATGACTACATAAGACATTTTTGTATTAGAAAAATGTAGCTCTTGCCATTTCTATTCTGCATCGTATTTCTTTTGTGTTGTCCCAGTTTTCATTTATTTTGACGCCGAGATATTTAAAGGTCTGTACTTTATCTATATGTACATTATTTATTTGTAATTCGGTTGTTTCTTGGTTTCTGGACTTGGATATAATCATATATTTAGTTTTTGGGATGTTGATCTTTAACCCATACTTTTCGCTACAGATATTTAGACGATTCAGAAGGAATTGTAATTCTGACAGGCTACTTGCAATTAACGTGCTATCATCTGCATATCTGATGTTGTTGACGAATGTTCCACCAATATATATGCCTTTAGAGACTGATTCTTGAAAAATTCTTTCGGCGTAAATATTAAATAGTAATGGTGATAGTATGCAGCCCTGTCTAACTCCTCTCGATATTGCAATGGAGTCGGTTAGTTCTCCATTAATGTCGACTTGTGCTGTTTGGTTCCAATATAGTTCCTTGATTCATTTTAATTCCTTTCCTTGGATGCCAATAGAAATGAGGATTTCCACCATTTTGTCATGCTGTACGGTATCGAAGGCCTTTTCATAATCCACAAAACAAATGTATACGTCCTTTTGTACATTTCTACATTTCTGTATTAAAACTTGTATAGAGAGTAGGGCTTCTCTCGTACCCATGCCTTCTTTAAATCCAAATTGCGATAGCCCCATGTATTCTTCACATTTTTTATATATTCTGGAATGTATAATTCTTAGAAATATTTTGAGAGCGTGGCTCATCAAACTTATTAGTCTGTAATCGGTACATTGTCTAGGGTGGTTTTTCTTCGGAATCGTGATGAAAGTAGATTTCAGCCAGTCTTGGGGGTATCTGCCTGAGTCGTAAATGTAGTTAAAAAGCAATACTAAAAGCTGTATGTTTTCGTCGTCTATTAATTTAAGTAATTCGGAAGGAATTTCGTCTGGCCCACAAGATTTTTTATTACGTAATAATTTTATTGCAGATTCCACCTCAGTTTTAGATATTGGGTTCCCTGTGAGTGGTTGTTGGTTAGCCGAAACGTTGTTTGATCGGTTACTGTCAGTAAATGTTTGTTTTATGTATTCACTCCATATTATTATTTTTTCATTTGTCTCAAAAACAGCTTTGTTGTTAATATATAGTATTTTCGGTATTGATTTGTAATATACTCCTGAGGCTTCTTTAAGTCGTTTATGTAAATTGAAGTCGTCATGAAGCTCCTGCAGACGTTCAATTTCCTGACATTGCTTGTTTAAATGCTCAATTTTTGCGGTTCGTATTTGTTTGTTCGTGTTTGTTTGTTCCACTGTACGTATAATGAACTTGTCTTTTGCATTGTTATTCATCTTATTTATGTGGTTGTCAATCATTGTGGTAAATTTTGTTCTAGCGTCTTCTTGTTGTTCTTTCTCTTCATTGCTGTGTATGATATCTTCACCATCCACAATATATTTGAAGAGAGGAAACCTTTCTTTGGTTATGGGTAACGCAAATGTTGGACCCAGTGACAGTAGCCATTTTACTTCATCTGGGAATTTTATGTTGGTTTTGTTCACAAACCAATTCTCATTTATTTGTATGTTGAATTGTTCTCTCTGTTTTGTTTTTAGTTTTTCAAATTTACGTACATGAATTTCTGTGCCAACACAACACATCGTCCAGATTTTGAGAGAGTGAGAGTGTTGGAGAAAGAAACTCACCACACGAAACGTTACACGATGGAGATGCTTCACATACTCAATATGCCAACAACAAAACGCATGAATTTCAAAACTGACGTCGACAACAGCGCTTTAAGCTACAGAGGACTAATAAGCAAAACGAAGAATATGCAAAGATCGCAATATGATAGAAACCAACAGTGCAATATTTACATCACATGACGACGGTAGTGAATCTACGCTAGTTATAAGTAAATATTATCAAGTTAGGTTTTTACGTATTTATGCGAAAACTGGTATGACATTTGTTTTTGTATTTCCTTACACCGCTGTAATAACATATTATTGTGTACGTTTGTATATTCATTATAGATAATCCTGATGATGCAATTCAATGTAATTGCGAAATATCGATAAATAAAGATATTTTATAAAACACAGACCTCGAGCTTGATCAATTTATTTAATTTTATTTAATCGGTTAACAAATGGCTAAGTTATAGTGGTTTATGTCTGAAAAACCCCACATAAAACCTACCCAGCAAAAATACTCATTACAAATTGGCCTACTTTCTCATTATTTTAACACGGGCATGTCATAGGGAGTAAGTACTTATTTTTTGGCCACTAAAAAGTAGATAAATAAGTAGTTACTCCCTGGTTACTTCAAGTCGTAACTACTTATTTAAGTACTTATTTAATTACTTTTAAGTGCCAAAAATAAGCCCGTGTTAAAATAATGAGAAAGTAGGCCAATTTGTAATGAGTATTTTTGCTGGGTATAAAGGAATTTCTCATAATTTTCAAAAATATAATGTTTTTTTTAAATGGTTTTATTTAGCTCACCCCGTTTGTTTTATTTATTTTGTTTTGTTCAATATTTATTTTAAAAATTATGAGAAATTCGTTTATAGGTTTTATGTTGGGGTTTTCAGACATAAACCACTATAACTTAGCCATTTGTTAACCGATTAAAACAATAATAGCTTATTCAAAAGACATTATTCACCCCTTTAAAAGGAAGAAGGATCAGAAGAAATCGGTTGTGGAAAAAATAAGATATGCCCGTTTAAATTTGGAAATGTAAGAAACCCAGATTTTCACTACTTTTACCGTTATAAAAAAATAAAACGAAGTGACCCAAACGAAATAAAGGCATTGTCGTTGTCCATGGATCCTAACACGATATAATTTTGAATCAGAACACTTGAATATTTTTCGGGTCAAATTTTGTAGCACAATGTCATTTATCGACATTTTCCGAAAAGTTTGCACATTCTTAAAGTTTGCATATTCTTCAATTACTGTCTTGGCTACAATGTTTGTCTTTGTGTTGGATCAAAAATCTCAATGGTTTGGCTGTTATATGCCAAAATATCCAAAAAAACGTCAATAAAAAACTTAAAGTCAAAATCGGGAGGCTCGATTTTCGCGGTAGATATATGGTCCAGTAGACTTTTTTGCTCAGTTCAACCCCAGGAATCAGGGCCCATTAAGGTTTTCAAATCGCCCCGGCCTAGTTTACACCCAGTCTTTTGTGTGAAAAGTACCCATCTACTTTCGGTATTTTGTTGAAAAATATTGCAAAGTTTTGTAATAAACTGTTTTTTTTTTTAACAAACAAGTAAGAACAACTTTAAGTTTGGGCGGGCCGAACTTGTTATACCCTGCACCTTACTTACTTAGCTGGCCCATTACAGAACATTTGTTCCATAGGCCGAACTAAGAAAAGATCTCCATTTCTCTCTATTTGTTGCTTCGCACTCTGGAATACCGCGCCTTTTCATCTCTTGTTTGCGCCATCTTTTTCTTGGCCTGCCAATTCTGCGTGCACCGCCAAGCGGTCCGTATTTATACGCCTTTTTAGCGGGTTCATCATCGCTCATTCTTATGATATGGCCTGGCCAACGCAATCGCTGCATCTCGATACGTTTAACAATATTGATGTCGTTGTATAGCAGATAAAGCTCGTGGTTCATGCGACGTTGATATTCACCGTCAACGCAGATTGGTCCGTAGATCTTTCGAAGAATTTTTCTCTCAAACACACCAAGCACTGCCATGTCTGCTTGCGCAGGTACCCAGGCTTCGGAGCCATACATCAGCACGGGTAGTATCAGTGTTTTGTAGAGCGTTATTTTTGTTAGACGAGATGTGGCTTTGTTTTTAAACTGCTTATTTAAACCAAAGTAGCATCTGTTGGCCAATACAATTCATCTTTTTATTTCACAACTGATGTTGTTTGTTGTGTTTATGGCAGTGCCGAGGTAGACGAAGTCTTTAACTGCCTCAAAATTATAGGTACCAACGTCCACAGTCGGTCCGAGCTCAATGGACGCATTGCGCGTCGACACCATCAACTTGGTCTTCTCACCGTTTACCGCCAGACCCACTTTAGCAGATTCTCCTTCGACCTTCATAAAGGTATCAGTTACTTCTTTTACTGATAGTCCCATGATATCTATATCATCAGCATAAGCAAGTAGCATGTGACTATTGGTGTAGATTGTGTCACTTCTTTTGACGTTTGCCTCTCGTATAACCTTTTCCAGCAGGATGTTGAAGAGATCACACCAAAGGCTGTCTCCTTGTCTGAAACCTCTTTTAGTACCAAACTCTTTGGAGAGGTTCTTTCCTATTTTAACTGAGGACCTCGTGTCAGTTAAAGTCATTTTACATAGCCGGATGAGCTTTACGAGGATACCAAATTCAGACATGGCTTGGAATACCTTTGAACGCAGCGGGCTGTCGAAGGCTGCTTTATAATCGACAAAAAGGTGGTAGGTGTCGATCTGCATCTCTTCTCCAGGATTTGCCGCAGGGTATATATCACTGTGAACTCAAATTTTGGGGCAGAGACAATTCCTTTTGGAGATGAAAGCGCTTGGTGAGTATATTAAGAATTCCAACGGACAGATCTGCCGTGAGTCGAACTTCCGCGTTATGGCCTGATGAAGTTTTTGTTAGAAACCCTGTATGGCATCAGGAATTAGCGTTATATCTTTGTTCACTGTTGTTTTATCTTATTTTTGAGATGACATGTCTTCAGTCAAATCGAATGAGGATTATTTTCGTAGAAAGTGTCGATCTTCTAACTCGCTTCCTTCAATGTCCTTTTCGTCCTTTATTTTAAGAGCCGCTATAAAAGTACCACAATATGAAGTTTTCCAGCTTCGAAATGTTCTGCAAAAATGTCGCTCAGAAAATTTTAGGTACGGCTCTCATTGACAACTAATCGATTTTGTCGCGTTTTCATAGTCATTTTTTATATTTACCCATGTTTGCTCAGAAAAAATTGTGTTTAGTATTTTTGTATGTTCTGTAACGAATATACAAAAAAACAAAATATTATATTTTTCAGAACAAAAACAAGGTAAATGCACAAAACGACCACGGAAACGCGACAAAATCGATTAGTTGTCAATGAGAGCCGTACCTTAAATTTTCTGATCGAAATTTATGCACAACATTCCGAAGCTCGAAAACGTCATCTTGTGGTTCTTTCATAGATGCTCTTAAAAAAAGGACGAAAAGGACATTGAAGGAAGCGAATTAGAAGGTCGACATCCTCTACGAAAATAATTCTCATTCGATTTGACTGAAGACATGTCATCTCAAAAAGAAGCTAACACAACAGCGAACAAAGATATAACGCTAATTTCTGATAACTTATAGGGTCTCCAGCAAAAAATTCATCATGCAATAACGCAGAAGTTAGACTCAAGGCGGATCTGTCCTTCAAGGTTCTTAAAATACTCACCGAGGCCTTTCTTCCCCAAGAGGAATTTTCCCTGCCCCAGACTTTCACCTCCATTTTGTTGTACAGTGTATCTGGTCAATGGTGGACTTGCCAGGTCTAAAGCCGCATTGGTATGGTCCAATTATCTCGTTGACCATAGGCTTTAGTCGTTCGCACAATATCCCTGACACGATCTTGTAGGCAATAGGGAGTCGACTTATGCCCCTATAGTTGGAGCATACAGTCTTATCTCCATTCCTGTGGACGGGGCACAGGATACTCAGGTTCCAATCGTCGGGTACTCGTTTTCCTGCCAGATGGTACTAACTAGTTGATGAACGCACCTTATCAGCGTGTCGCCTCCGGTTTTGAAGAGCTCGGCTGGCAAGCCATCGGCTCCTGCTGCCTTATTATTCTTCAGCCGATTTATTTCTGATTGGGACTGTGGTATCTTCGTCGTCTTCGCTGCTATTGGATACCAACAAATTTGAAAAATTTTCTTTCCATATCCTGAGTACACTATCTGTATCAGTTACCAAATTACCTCGCTGGTCTCTACAGGAGGATGTGCCTGTACCAAGGCCTTCAGTTTGTTGCTTGACTCTTTGGTAGAATTTTCGGACTTCATTCTGGCTCCTGTACATCTCGATTTTTTCACACTCCCGCTTTTCCATCTCTTTCTTTTTCCTGCGGAAAAGACGTTTCTCCTCTCTCCTTTCCTCCCTGTATCTCTCTCGTGCGCTACGCGTTGCTACGGATTGTAAAGTAGCCCTATATGCCGCATTTTTCTTTTCGGTGGCAGCACGACACTCCTGATCATACCATGGATTCCTTGGTGGAGGTCTCTGGTATCCAAGTATGGATTTTGCGGCTGTTTGCATGGAGTGGGCAATGATTTGGCATTGCGCTAATATATTATCGGGATGAGGAGTGCTTTGATTGAGCAATTGAGCTAGTTGAGTGGAATATGCTGTGGCTATCTGTTGTGATTGCAGCTTACCGATGTCTAACTTTCGTGTTGTGTCTATTCGTACTTTGTTTGCTACGTTTGAGCGGGTGCGTACCGTTGCTGCAACAAGGACGACGCCCAAACCCAAGTTTTTAACGTTATTATGGGTGAACGTGCGGCACATGTTAGCTCACTACCTTTAACGAGTGTTAAAGGCAGTTCCCCAGGTGACACCACGGGGAGGTCAGTGTCCACTTGAGATGAAAGAGGAACAAGATAAATCCTGGGCTTGCCATGTTAAAACCGGTCAGGACCGTTCCTTGGTATCTTCCAACCCCTACGTCACCCCATGAGGAGTACTACGAGTATATTTTTCTTCTAAGCGTCCTTAAAATATGTCTTCTTTCCTGTCTTCAGTGGGATCATGAACGTAAATAAAGCTGATGTTGAAACATGAAGTTCTTATCCAAATTGTGGCAAGTCTTTCATTCACTGCGGTGAAGCTGGAGATAAGATTTTTTAACCTCCGACCAACTACAAATCCACAACTAAACTTATGATTTATGTCATGTCAGCTATAATACAGTTCGTGACATTGTTGTTGTTACGCCTTTCCCAATTTATTGGTTTTCCTGTATGGCAGTTGTTGGCGTGATACCACTGACCGTCGATAGCTCAGGGATGAAAAGAGAAGAAATAAAAGACAAACTCGAGTGTATCAGTTTCTAATATATTTTCGGTTTATTGGTGGTAAAAGTGAGTTTCTTGGTACAAGAAACAGTTACCTTTGGTATGTGAAGCTACGAAACGAAAGCATTAAGAGTGTGACTCCTTCGAAAGTTAAATAGCAAGTGTCGTTGCCAGTGAGCATAATAGCGCTAACAAGGTCGTGATCAACAACGACGACCGCAGCATTGGAAAGCGCCCCTCTGCATCCGAACTGAGCGAATGTGACTTTTAGGAGAGAGTGTGGGAAAGAATGAATATTCTCTCCCAGCATCCGAACCAGGCGAATATGACTCCTAAAAGAAAGGCAAAGAAGATTTCCCCATTGAGCTCGAAAGAGCGGCCAATTAATGCAGTTAATTGTAATGCTGCGGAAGGGGAAAACAATGTATCGAACGTATACATTGGCGTAACCAATGTATCGAACTTAAACAGCAGTAATATCAGCCTTGTACTTCTCAAGTGCATCTGCCAATGCGTAAACTTCACTCTCTCTACAAATAATGCGAACATTTCAGATGCAGATAATGGTCCTTAAACCGTTTGCGGGGTCGTCAACTTTGGAGGAGATTGTTTTTTGTTCTTTCATAGTATGTTCCTTTTTGGAGGGATGGGGTATTAGCCCAACGCCCAACCCAGGGGGGTGTTAACGGCAGCTACCCAGGTGACACCACCTGGAGATCAGTGTCCACTTGAGATGAAAGAGGGACCAATTGCACCACAACAAGGCATAAGTATGGGCTTTCACACACGCCTTGTACTCAGAAGTTCTGTGGTCGAATTCCCAGGCCTGGTAACATACACCTCAGTATAATATTGGGGACATTTCCTGAGCGTTTCAGCCATGTAAAACTTCTCTACGAGTGGTGTCGTAAGACACGCCGTTTGGGCAGTAAGTAACATATCACTGAGCTAATATGTATCGGTGTGCCCTAATTGATTGAGGAAAGTCTCCCTTGTCACTTCTGGGATTTTATGGAACATTATTGTTATATTTTTTGCCATGTTAAAGCCGATCATGCCGTTCATTGGTATCTTTCATCCGCTACATCACCCACTCTTAAGCTATCACATTACCAAATAGCCTTAAGCAAATACTAAAGAAAACATTTTTCCATCTTCTTATCCTCTTTGCAGGTACACAATTACCACACTCTGTGATGCATGTGATGTACCCGAAATTGTGGTTGCCATTCTATTTTGGATTGGCTATTTCAATTCAACCCTGAATCCACTCATTTACGCTTATTTCAATCGAGACTTTCGAGAGGCATTTCGAAATACCTTGCAGTGTTTATTCTGCAATTGGTGGCGAGATCGTCATATGGCGCTGGATATGGATATGCGACGTGGCAGTATGCGCTATGACAATCGGGCGAAAAGCGTTTACTCTGAAAGCTATTTGAATGCTAGCCACGCCCAAAGGCGTACCAGTCAACTAGTCGAAAGTTTATAATGTAGGGATGGGGCGCTATTGGCGCCTACACCCACACCCACATCAGCATCAATGCAAAATCTACACTTGTTGGGAACGGGAGGTTCATCATTGTTGTCAACAAACCAAACCACAAACCTGTTGTGTACACCATCACGTACATTGGATACATGGAAGAATTTCAGCACCAGTAGTGGTGGTGGTGGCGGAGGCGGTGAAATTAGTGTTAAGGATAAATCCAGCAGTTTTCTCAAAGCGAATGATGGTGTCAGTAGTGTAGGCGGAACTAGAGGCAGTGGCCGTTATTTGGATAGTAGCAATGCAGCAATAGCAGGTGGTGGCGGTGGTATTGGGGACGGTGACGACGATGATGATGGTGATGAAAATGTTCAGGAAATACAAATTGAAATACCCCTTGCATATGTCAACAAATGGCATAAAAACAATAACAAAACCACTACCACTACCAATGCCAGTACAATACAAGGAATAACAGTAACAACATCATCAGCACCACCAACAACAACACCACCCACAACAACCACATCACAATCCACATCCATACAACAGCATAGCATCACACACACAATGGTCTGAAAGACAGTCAACAATAGTCGCTTGTAAGCATAAAATAATACCGGAGAAGCATTCAAATAAAGTTTTTCTACTACCGCCCTCACACCATCACCTCCATAATACATGAAAATATGCAGTTGCATTGGGGAGCTGCGATAACTAACAAATACCAAAGGATCATCCGTAAGGATAACAGTAACAGAAAAAAAATAGTTTCAACAAAAAGCAAAATCAACGTGCAATCCTTCAACATGAGAACAAATGCAATATCAAGCAGCAGCAGCAAGAACCCGTGATGTATAAACAATCAACGTGTACCGGAAACCAAAGTAAACAACAGCAATAGCAACAAGAACAACGGCAACATCACCTGTATATCCTTATACGAAAAGCAGAAGCAGAGAATCGAAATGAAACTCATCATAGTGAAATATGTGGTTGTAGACTTTCCTATTTTTTAGAATTTGTTTTTTTGTTAGCTTTATTTATTTATTTATTATTTTCTATTACTTTTCAATTCGTCCATATGACGTTTGTACTTTGATATACATACATACATATACGTACATAGTACCATACTACTAGTTCACTGCTCTAAAGGCATACAAATTGCATACATACATAAAGAGATATTAAGAAGAAGAAAAAAGTCTTTTTGTTTTCATTTTTTCACACTATTTATTTATTTTTGAATACGAAATAAGATTGTTTGTAAATAAATATCTACATTTAAGGACAATGTGAAACATATTCATGATTGAAGTGTGTTGGCAGCATACATACAAACTTACAAGTGCATACATGGCAGTGTGTGTGTATTTTTATACTTGTAGCTGTAACAACTTAAAATCAGACACTTTTGGAAGATCTGTTGGAAGGTGAACGTAATAGGCAACATACCACCCACTAATGGGTTAGGAAACTTTCAAATTATCTTGCACAATAGTCATTTTAGTATGTGCCGCCAGGGCTTTGGAGCTTTTGGGCTATTATCTTAGGTAGCATTGACTTACTCCGGAAAAAATTTACCTTTGTAAATGAGGTCGCTAGAACAACCTACTGAAAAAAGAATCAAAACGATTCCAGAGGAGCTCATAAAGCTCACTTTATCCGAATTTTGTGTGGGAGGTATCCGGAGGAGTGGACCGACATAGTCTATATTCCAACCAGATACATGACTGGATGAAATAGTATTTTGTGCAAAGTCTGCACCCATCACAAAACTCCCTGCGAATTTGCCATTTTGGCTGGTACCGTCAGGGTTTCTTGGAGCTTTTAGGCCAATATCTCAGGAAGTATGGACTTGCACAAGAAAAAAATCTTTCCGTCGTAAAAGGAGCCGCAAGGAAAACTTACTGGAAAAAATGTCAAAACGATCCAAGAGGAGCTCTTAAACTTCACTTTATCCAAATTTTGTGTGGAGGTACCCGAATGACTAGACCGATACAATCCATATTCCATCCTGGTACGTGACTAGATGAAATAATACGATGTGCAAAGTCTGCACCAATCAGAAACTCCCTGCGAGAATTATCTTGCGTATTTGCTCGTACCGTCAGGGTTTTTTGGAGCTATAGGCCAATATCTCAGGAAGTATGGACTTGCGATCCAATGGAAAAAATATTACGACTCCCAAAATTTGGTACGAATCGGTTGATCCGTTCGAGAGTTATGGTGCGCACCAGCCAGACAGACGGACAGACAGAGAGACAGACGGACGGACATGGCTAAATCGACTCCAAATTGTCTGAAAGGTCGTATCAATGTGTATATACCCTTTCTAGCCTAAAGGCCGTCATAACCCAATTTAGGTTTTTATAGAAAGAAAATGTTACTTTTTTAAATTTTCAATTTAATTTTTTTCTACAAAAACCCGATTTCTATCAAATTTGCAGCAAAAGCTCAATGTTTGCCGTTGTTATGTATATTTTATGAATTTCGGAGGAGGTTGGGTCCCTTTCCTACGCCTTTCTTTTAAAAACTTTATGTATACGCCAAATTTATTATTATTTCGGTTTAAGCATACATTTTGGGAGGCAATGTGGTATACCCTAAGTACACGCCAAAATACCGGACCACGCCCACTTTTTTAAATATGTTATTTTTGAAAACTGATGACCACGCCCACTCTTTTTAATACATTATTTTTCCAAAACTACTGAACATAATTTCATAAAATTTTCAGAAAATGTTCAGGAATGTCCCTTAGTCGAAAATGCTATATATTTGTAGACGAATTTCGGGGGCCTATGGTTCTATAATCGGTATATTTGCTAAACTTATGAGCGCATCGGCTTGCAAATTCATTTTCGAGACAACTGTGGTTGCGTCTACAATCAAGAAAAACGATATATTTACAAATTTCCTTAAACGGAATTCGACTTTACCATTATTTTAACTTATATAATTAGATCGCTTTAGGATAAAGACAGAGGACATGAACGATAATAAATCCTAAACAGCATCAATGAGCGAAAAAATTCGGCAAATTCCGTAAGAGAAAAGGAAGGTTACACACAAAATCTGTTGATAAATTTAAAATCCTCCTCGGTTTGACAGTGGACCGAAGAAGTTGTATAGGGATTACCTATTTTTGAATTGTCAAGCATAATCCATGAAAAGTTGTCGTTAAAACTCATCAGGACGGGCCAGCAACGCGGACCGGGGTCTGCTAGATGAAAATACATTTTGGGGGCTATACCACATAGTTACTTACTCAAATGGATTTTATTCTAAACAGAACCTTTTGTTCCAAAAGACGAACTAAGAATTCAAAAGCCAAAGTAGCATCTGTAGGACAATGTTATTCTTCTCATTATTTCGACATTGATGTGGTAAATTAGGTCATTAACTATTTAATTTTTTTTATTTCCGACGTCCACAGTTGTTCGGATTTCTCTGGACACCTTCCGTAATGATACCATAAATTTGGTCTTACCGCCGTTTACCGTCAGACTTAAGTTGGCAGACTCTTTTTCAGTTTTTCGAGAAGTGGCTGTTAAGGCTCGTTTTGATCGACGAATGATGTCGATGTCATTTATGTACGCCAGTAACATTATTGCTTTATGTCTTATCATATTTCAAGATGTTAAATGCGTCACAAGATAGACTAATCTGAAACCCCGTTTGTTATTGAAAGTCTCGCGGTGGTTCTTTCCTATTATAACTGCTGATCTCGTATCAGTTAATGGCTTGGAACACCTTTGTTCTTATTGGGCTGTCGAAGGCGACTTTATAGTCGGCGAATTGGAGGTATGTATCGATTTGCTATTCATGGGTCTTCTCTAAGATTTGGCGTATAGTCAAAAGTTGGTATACTGTAGATTTATTATGACCCAATTATTCCATTGATCATAGTTTTTAGCCGTTCACGCCCGACAGCAATTGATATAAACCGTATTCTCTCCGTTCTTGTGCACATGATATAACAGACTGAGGTTCCAGTAGTTGTGCATGCATTCCTCTAAATGGCTGAGTATGCATTCTAATTATCAGTATGTCGCCGCCGGTCTTAAACAGTTCGGCAGGCAGCCCATTAGGTTTTGCTGCATTATAGTCCTTCAGCCGATTAATTGCTGTCTTGACATCACTAGGTGGCAATCATCGATACGAAAACCTTTTTAAATGGAACTGTAAAGGAAATTTGAAATATGCCATACAGTCACACTATGCAACACTGAAAATGCAAGCAACATCTAGTATGCATTTCTATACCTTGCACCACTATGTGGAAAGGGTATTATAAATTTGTTTTGGCAAAAAATCATGTAACACCGCGCAATTTTCATATCTCGACGAGATAAAGAGATTTTGAGATGTGTGTCCGTCCGTCCGTCTGTCTATTATACATTGTAATCAAACTCCAGGCCGCAATTATGGACCGATCGTCACGAAATTTTGCTTGGAGGTCAGGTTCTTACCACAATAGACCCCTTTTTTATTGGTGATGATCGTGAAATATTTAGCTGGTGAATAAAAAAGAGCTACTGACCCTGATGCAAATTGCGATAATGTGTCTGCTAGACACTGCTATTATATAGTGGGTTTTGTGTAGAGAACTACAGTTTCCTCCCATGCTACAAACTGTCCTTTTCATGACAGAGTAATTCCCAGTTCTGGCATTATTGCAAATTACGTGGAGCCTCAGCGTATTAATTGTCCAATTGGATTTTTATACATATATTGCTTTTTAAAGTTAAAGTTTTTTTGATATATTAATTATTTTGAAGGTGGCAAAATACCCCTCAGTAATGTTGGCGACATTTCCTGAGTATTTCAGCCAAGAACAACTTCTTTACATGTGGAGTCTTAGGACACGCCGTTCGGACGCGGCGATAAACTGTAGATCCTCATATTATTAAGCCAGTCTGAATCGGCGTGCCCTCATTAATATGACCTTTAATAAACCATGCATTTATCGGGCCTTTATATCAGAAACGAACAGGAATTTGGTCTTGCTGTCTTTGGCACCACTGCACAGTGGTCGCTGCCATTGGTCAAAATTAAAAAATGAAAGTCTAATTTTTGGTACCAAATGTGTTTTTACCTACTACTAACATGTTAAATTTCTCTAAAATAAACTTGTTATGGATTACTTCTTACTGTACTCTTTGAGAATGGCACCAAAAAAGAGAAAATTTAAGAGGTTGGATTTTTAAATATATAGAAGAGACATTGTGAGGTTCAGTTATATGAAGGATACGTTAAAATGTGGTTCTCAATGTAAAATTTGAAAAATTCAGCCAGTTTGATTGATTATTACGCCTAGAACCCTAAAAATACCGAATATTTGGCGGTACCTATTTATGGGGACAAAATCAAAGGGTGGACCTACAATAATCGACAAATTTCTGGGGGTAGCCTACATCCACGAAAGATTAAGTGGCATTTTGGCCATTTCGATTTAATAACTTATATGAAACCCTCAAAATTCCGAAAATCGGGCAGTACAAACGTAGACCCAGTTCAAAAAAAATGTTGCTAGAAGATTTTCTAACACTAGGGAATACCGATAGCCAAATTTTAGCCAATTTCACTGAAAGATGTGGTCAAGACCCCCAAAATGCCTGAAATCAGGGGGTACCGTTCTACGGGGGCTATACCTAACCTTGGACCTATATTGAATTTTTTTGCTTCTTTTTATTTGTGTTGCTAAACTAGCCTTTACTGAAATGTTCGTATTGTTATCTGCTCAGGAAGTATTTTTGGCCGCTCTTCCCATACAAGTTCGGCCACAGTGCACTGTAGCCCTAAAGTAGTAGAACTTATCTTTTGAACATATCACATAAGAAAAATCCATAAAGGGCATCAAAATCTATAAAATATAGAACATTTTACATAATTGCTGAAATTCTGGTCAGTATCAGCTAAACTATTGTGAGTTGAACCTTTACAAAAATCTTCCAAATAAAGTTCTCAGCAATTCCTCAGAACATTCTGAAACTCTAAAGTACTTACTTCATGCTATTTCAGCGGTATTTTGCACCATATCTTATACAACACTTATTTCAAACACAGTTCACACACAACAGTTTGTTTTCGCATTTCGGATTTCCCAACATTATTGACATATTTATTAAATCGTCGTTGAAAAATGTACTGAAAACAACGTGATAGACGCATTTTACAACAATAGCATGTTCTGAAAAGTTACATTACATTACATTCAAGCGAATATTTTTCCAAAAGAAAACCAGTAAGGAAAGGATCATAGTCGGGCGGGGTCGTCTATATGATACCCTGCACCACTGTGAAAATGTAAAATATATATATCAACCTGAACTGATTTCTATATAAATTTCAAATTTCAAATACGTGAAATCGGCCGAAAATATACATAGGAGCTATATCCAAATCTATAGCGATTTCGATATAATTTGGCACACTAATTTCTAGACCGAATTCAGTCACACATTCCAAGTTTCTTCGAAATCGGACGTATATAGCGTGTTTGATGCAGCAAATACCTGAAATCGGGCGAAAATATATATGGGAGCTATATCTAAATCTGCACCGATTTTCACCAAAATAAATAGCGTTCTTCCTATGGCTAAACAAATTATATTCCCCAATTTTCAGCTGAATCGGACAAAAAATGCGACCTGTACGTTGCGAACAAAAATACATGGACAGACGGACAGACGGACGGACATGCATAAATCGACTCAGAAAGTGATTATATGTATATCCCCAAAAGGAACTATGGGTCTATTTCGTTTCCTTTTGTATGTTACATACAAATGCACAAAGACATAATACCCCTTACCACAGAGTGGTGTAGGGTATACAAATTAGCGGTTTTGAAGGTATATGGTGCGAAAGGTACATATACAAATTATGGACATTTTCGATATTTTATAAAATTTGAGGCAATAAATGTAGTTTTTCGAGTTCATTATTTCTACAAATATTTTAATCTTGCCCTCATCTACAAATTTGCTTCAGATGTGAAATGAAGATTCACATAGGTTTCGGAGATATAGCCGAGAAATGCTTTAAAAGGTCAACATGGTTAAATTTATTTAGATGGGACCATAAAAATCCAATCTTTATCTGGATCCAACTACGGTTACTGTCGTTTGGGTGTGTACTTTCAAAAAATCCTCGACTCAAATTGTGTGCACACGATTACCTTAAAAAAGTTGCACAGTGTATTTGTTCCACAAACATCCCAGAAGGGACAAGGGAGACTTACCATATAGTAAGCCGAATTTGTTCTATAATCCGAACTAAGACTAGATTTACGTACTTGGTCTTTCCAATTTTGTATAACACGCTCATCGTCCCGTCTTCAACTTGTTTACTCCATAGGTGTATTGGTCTTCCAGCTTTACATAACAGTACGCTAGTAGGGACATCTTCCAAATTCATCGCTGTAACTCGATACATTTATACATGTATATAAATGTCATTATGTGGACGTCAATATTAGCCGTCAACACAGATTTATGTAAAGAATAACGTTTTTCACGTACACACCAATACTCTCCTATCTGCCTGCGAAAATACCCAGGCTTACATTAAAGCGGGAAGTATCAGTGCTTTGCAAAATAACACTTTAGTTTGACTATAGGTAACTTTGTGTTTAAACGGCTCACTAAGTCCAAAGTAGCATCTGTTCTCTTTTTTATAATATTTGTTTTTTCGACTTTAAAGCATCGAATTAATCTATTGCGACCCTTTAAAGTAGATATATTCTTAATCAGGGTAAAATTCGGAGTCATTACAGGTATGTCGTCTGTCCGTTGAAATCAATCCTGCATCAAACTGAAGTGTGCTGCTTGCCATCAACCCAATTGGGAGTTTGTACTAAATTAACGTGATAATCCCTTTTGGGGTTTTGCACTCTGACCCAATACCATCAACCACCCAGATTTTATCGATTGGACTTGGCTGGGAAAAAATGAACAAAAAATTGGAGGGAATATTCGGAAGAAAAGTAGTGAAAGTGCTATACGTCAACAAACAAAATCAGTATAAGAGAACACCTCCTAAAATTTTATCTAAAGTACACACAAATTCAAAATAATATATTCGACAAAATTTGTCCAACAAACTTTCACGTCTTTGAATAAATAACTTATTTACAAATTTATTTTCAACCGCCGAAATTTGTGAAATTTTTGTATCACATGTCGACTATTGTCTTTTCTTACTTGTTGTACTCCTCCAATAGTCTTGCATGCAACTCTTTTATACTATTTAATTACATCATCAACAGCCAAGAAACACAATTCAATTTTATCACTGCAGTAAAAGATACGACTCAATTTTGTCCCATTTAAACGCTTTTTTTAAAGCCAACATTTGCTTTTAATGCCATGTGGCTTCAACAACATCCGCCAGTAAACATTTACAAAGGATATAATATTGGTGATTGGCTTGATTGATTGGTTCATATTCATATCAAATTGCAAATTATGGCAGTTGGGTGAATTATGTAAACAGAAATTGCTACATATGTATAAAGGTATCTGCATAAGGATTTCTATAGACAGTTTGTGTCAAGGATATCTGGTGTGTTTGGTATCATACCGGACGTAGAGAGAGAGAGTGAGAGAGAGAAAGAGAGCAATAAAATTATGCACGATTATTTACATATTGACAACCTTATGTAATTTTCATTATTGAAATGCAATTGGTAAGCACATTATTGTAACTTTGTGCTAACAAGGAGGTACTTATATGCATAAATATGCATATATAAAGATAATAACAAACATTATCATTTTTATGTTGTTTTTAATGAAAATTGAAACTTGTGTTTACAAAGTAAATAACAATAAAAAGTATTATTTGCATTTAGGTATTACAATTTTTGAATAACAACAATTACAGATATAACAAGTGAGAAAGTTTGCAAATAACACTAGATGGCTAAAATATTTAGTATGCTCGGTAGTTTCAAGAACGCTGAAAATGTAGTGTTGTCTAGCCAGAGATTCGAACATAGCCTTATTTACCCGTGTATCTACAGGTATCCAAAATGCAATATCTATTTATACAGTTGCAACAATAATACCACCACCATGGACATCTGTGGAACAATGTTTGATATAGATGTGGGGCTAAATATTTATGTTTGAAGGGAAATATTTTTTTTCTCAGTTAGATGACCTCAAAAGCTCGGAATAGAACCAAAAATATATAACAAAGCCCATTAACAGAGGATTTCTTAACCGTAACAATATTGATCTGACTTTGCCGTTAGAGACTAAACCCCATACATGGCAACAAAACTGTTAAGAATTAACATGTTTTCGTTGAAATCCGAGAAAATGTGACTCTATTTCATTTAGAAGATAATTCACTAGTTTCGTCCTTCCAAAACGATATGCACAGTAACAATCTGGGTTATAATTTGGAGGACGTTGTTCCTAGACTATAACAAATTAAAAAAATTGTGAACTAAGGTCAATAAGGCAACTACAGCATAAAAACCAACGACCAGAAAATCATATTGGGAGGTCCTTGACGAAGAATCCTGCAACCAATACCAGAATTCGTTTGGTTCGATCTCTTCAATTTCTAAAATTTTAAAATAGTTTTTAATAATGGTGCTATTATTTTTTTTTTTTTTTTTTGGCCAAATTTTTGGAGTTTTTGTGAAAATTGATTTAAATTTTAAAAAAGTTTCGAATTAAACCATGATTTTTATTATTTTAAAATTTAGTTATAAATAAGCATAAAACGGCCTGCAAAATTTGCACATACAAATAAGAATGCCTGCAAAATATTTTTGTGGAAGGTGTTGCTATTATTTTTTCGCAGCTGTATATATAAAATTCTCCTGTCACGGTGTTTGACACTAAACTCCTCCGAAACGGCTGGACCGATTTTGATGAAATTTGTATGTGGAGTTTTTAGGTCTGAGAATTAGGCCGATAGCTATTTTTATAGTGCTGGATGGAGTGTATCTTTTAAAATTGCTTGCGATACTATCGTTATAACTGTCTTGATCCTGAATGGTCATCTCGGAAGTAGAAGTAATTTTCCGCAATTGTATCTTCTTCATTATTTACTCATCCGTTATCCGGATATAAGTGATCGTACAATTCATTTTGTTTTTTAATATTTATCGCATTATATTTATGTTATAGTATAGTGGTTGTCAGCTCTCTGTGTCTTGCAGCATTCAGCAGATCAGTTTCGTCGGTATAACCTGTCCAGTCCATGATGTTTTTGAGCCAAGATGTTTCTTTTCTTCCTCTAGCACGCCTTCCATCAATTTTTCCTTTTAAAATTGCTTGTAAAATGTTGTATTTATTGTTCCTTAATACGTGTCTAAGAAATGCAATTTTGCGACTTTTTATTGTTGTTATTAACTGCCGGCTTACATTCATCCTTCTTAGTACTTCGTCATTAGAAATTTCCGCAGTCCATGGTATTTTCAGTACTCGCCGGTAAATCCACATTTCGAAGGCTTCCAATTTTCTTTCATCAGAGGATTTGAGCGTCCAAACTTCTGTTCCATATAGCAGCACCGACCAAATATAGCATTTTATAAAACGTACTTTCGTTGTTACGTTTATGTCATGGCTTTTCATAAGTTTGTTGTATTTACAAAAAGCATCTCGCGCCATCTCTATACGACTTTTAATCTCTTTCGAGGGATCCCATTGGTCGTTTATTAGTATCCCTAGATATTTAAAAGATCGCACTCTTTCAATTTCTGTACCTTGAACTTTTAAGGTCACATCTGCATGGGGATTTTTTCTGCTTATGACCATATATTTCGTCTTCTTCATGTTTATTTTAAGGCCATATTTCTCACTTACACGTGCAAGTTTCTCCACAAGTTTCTGGAGACCGGATATACTTCCAGCCAGTAACGTGGCATCGTCCGCATACCTTATGTTATTAATTATTTTCCCATGAATTTTTATTCCGACGTTTTCTCCTTCTAGCGTTTCTTGGAATATTTTCTCTGAATATACATTAAACAATAAGGGAGATAGAAGACAGCCCTGTCTAACACCCATTGAGATGCCAATTTCTTTTGTTGGTTCTCCACTTACTTCAATTCTTGCCGACTGATTCCAATAGAGACTTTTTATGCACATAAGTTCATTGTCTTGCATTCCTATATCATGTAATATTTCCATTAATTTATCGTGTTTGACGGTATCGAAAGCTTTTTCGTAGTCAATAAAACACATGGATACATCCTTCTGGGCATCCCTACATTTTTGTGTTATAATTTGGATGCAGTATAGTGCTTCTCTTGTACCCATTCCTTCTTTAAACCCAAATTGGGTATTTCCCATGTGTGCTTCACATATTTTGTATATTCTACTATGAATAATCTTTAGAAATATCTTCAAGGCATGACTCATTAAGCTAATGAGTCTGAAGTCACTGCATTGTTTTGCATTATTTTTCTTGGGTATTGCGATGAAGGTTGATTTTAGCCATTCTTGTGGATAGTTTCCAGTGTTGTATATGTAATTAAAAAGGTTGACTAGTAGGTGTATATTGCTGGAATCAATAAGTTTCAGTAATTCTGATGGGATTTCGTCCGGTCCTGTAGCCTTTCTGTCTTTCAATGATTTTATAGCGCGTTCTACTTCGCTCCGCGTTATAGGCGTCCCTCTTCTTGGAATTTCCGAATCATCCTCATAAGATGATCGTTCGCTATCAGTAAAAAGATTGGTAATATATTCCTCCCATATATGCTTCCTTCCCTCCAAGTCAAATACAGCTTCATTGTTTTTGTTAATTAGAACTGGATTGGTTATTTTCTTTCCATATACTCCGGCGGCTTCCTTTAGCTTCTTGTGGAAAAATTCGCATTTTTGGCTGTTCGGGTCGCAGATCGTATCTCCTTATTTATCTCCCAGTATTTTTCATAGTTTTTATTTCTGTATTTGCTTCGCTCATTCCATAGTTCTCGAATCTCGTCGGTAATCCATTCTTCTGTTCTTGATGATGTTCGTTTTTCCAGAGTGTTCTTTGCAGTCGTGTTTATAACATCTTTCACCTTGTTCCACAATTCGTGCATATTTTCTTCATTCAACTGTTGTAGTTGTCCATTTATATTGTTTTGCAGCTCATGTTTAGTTGCCGAGTCTTTAAGTTTTTCAATATTCATTTTATTTTGTGGCTGTTTTGTCCGAATTGATGCGAGCTTAATTCGTATATTTGCCACGAGTAAGTTGTGATCCGATGGCACATCTGCTCCTGGGTAGGTCGAACATTTTGTAACACTGGAGAAATATCTTTTATTTATTATTATGTAGTCTATTTGGTTTCTCACAATTTGGTTTTCATTGTCCTGTGGGGATTTCCAGGTGTATAACCGTCTGGGATGTAGGGGAAAACACGTATTGGTCACTTTCATACAATATTCCTAACAAAATTGCACTAGTCTGTCTCCTCTATCATTTCCTTCGCCTAGGCCATATTTTCCCGTAATATTTTCAACTTCTTGGTTTCCAACCTTGGCATTAAAGTCGCCTTGTATTATTGTTATTTCGTGTTTTTTGTCATCTTTAGTAACTGCCGCAATTGTATAATTATAGATAATATCCTTGATTTTAGTAAGCTTGACTACAAAAACGCTGGCTTCAATAAGTGAAAAAGCGCGATGAACCCCCTATAGTACAATTCCGATAATGTAAAATGTCGCTTGACCGCAATTAAAATAAAAAAACACACAAAACAGATTGAGAAGTCAGGCAAAACTAATTTCCAAAGATGTTTAAATAACTATAAAGTCTAAAAATTGTGCTTTGGTCACTAAAACGAAGGGCCAGCAACGCGGTGTATCTACAATCTGTCTAAATCATCGACGGGCACCATCTCAATTAATGGCTAAACATTGTGCAAGTATTATCATTGTGCTGGACAGAATTTGATGACATTTTTTTAGGTGAGGGATGGGAAATCCATAGGCTTTAACGATAGCTCAGTTACCGAATGTTGTAAGCAGTAAAAGCGGTGTTAAGTTAGACCGGGTCGAACTTTTATACCCTTTTATCACCATCAATTATATTAAAACAATCAAAATCCCCAAAAAAAACCGGGAGGTATTGCCTATGGGGGCTATATCAAAACTTGGATCTATACCGACAATTATCTCTCGAAGTATTTGATACCTCTAAGGGGACTAAAATACCGAAAACCGGGAGATATTCTTCTATGAAGAAAAAAAAACTGAACCTCTACCGAATATTCTATGCGGGAATACCCACAACTAAGACTAAGTACTAAATTTTATACATTTCGGTGGGGCCATGATACTAAATATCGAAAGCGGGAGGTAGCTATAGTAGATACATCTGAACATGAACCTTCATATACCAATAATTCTCAGCAGAAATGTTTTATGTGTCCAATGGAGAATAAATACCAAATTATAGTCACTTTGGTTGAATAATGTTGCTAAATACTTTGCGAGTACCGATACAGTTTTATGAAGGATATTCTAAAACCTTGGACCTGTACCGACCATAATATACAGATTTTTTTATACCCCCAAACGAATATGAACACTCAATTTAAACCATTTCGATAATGTGGCTATTGTACAAGATTTATGAGGACTACATAAAAATGTGGACCGGTATAACTAATTCTAAATAACAAAAGTCTTAAAAACCTAGTAGTAATATAAAATTCTGGTCCAAATTATAAAGCTCTATGTTAAATATTGCGATTTCAACAGACAAACCGACATCGTGATATCGACTTAATTTTATGCTGAATATACACATTATAGGGGCTCTGGCGAATGTTCCGATGTGTACAAACGGATTCACAAAGTTAAAGAAAGGAATTTTCTATATTAAATCTGGAGATACCATAGGTATTTACCCTATGGATTATTCCAAAACATCGATTAATTTTATGAAGTTTCAGAAGTTCAGAAAGAATTAAATTTGATTTTTTTCCACAAAAGTTATGTCGAAAAAATTAATGATATCATCCTTGAACAAAACGGCGACCTGTAGAGTGACTATGGTTACACTACAAACAATTAACACTGTGGGATCCCTGTACATCAGTACAATTCACATCAATGGAAAAGTGGTAGATTTAACACGCTATACACTATAAGCTTAATATCTGTCATAAACTCAAACTTCACTTAACATTTCGCGCCGATCGGACTATGATTGCGACCTACAGAGACGCTACGAAACCGGATAAAATTTTTTTTTTGGTAAATTTCCCCCCCTAATTATTTTACGACCATCACCAAAAACTAATTATTTCTATTCTCCATACCAAATTTGTGGCCTGGAGTTTGATTACAAAATTCAACACATCTTAAAATCGCTTATAATGTCGCGGGGATATGAATTTTGATATACCACATGGGGGGTATACGACGAATATTTCGCGGTGTTACATGCATTTCCGAAAAAAAAAATTTCCATATTTTAGTGTAGGGTATAACTATCAGCTTTGCTGGCAGAGATATACCTCAACCTGTGACTGTACAAGAAAGAAAACAGTAGCGGTGGACTTAACTGCGCAAAGAACAAATCCCTAGTTTAAAAAAAAAATATGGTAACAAAAGATGTTTGGAAGCATTCAGATTAGATTTTAAGACATTTGTGTGGAAGCCTTCATACAAAGCACGATGGGGCCGATGACAGGTTTTTGAGGCAAAAAATAACAGACCTTCAAAATTTCGTGCAGATGTTGATAATCGGCCTAGAAACTAATCTGCCAAATTTGGTTGATATCGGTTCATATATAGATATAGCTCTCATATATATGTTCTCCCGATTTCGAGTAATTGATGGACCAAACACGAAAATTCTGTCCAAATATGATGATATTTGGAATATGTGGCGGAATTCGGACTAGAAATAAGTTTGCCAAGTTGTTTTGAAATCGGTTCAGATTTGGATATAGCTTCCATAAATATTTTCGACCGATTTAAGGTATTTGGTGCCACAAACACGCAATTTCTGTAAAATTTCGATGAAATTTGAAACGTGTGACAGGATTCGATCTAGAAATATGTTTGACAAATTATATTGAAATCGGTTCAGATTTGGATATAGCTCTCATATATATCTTCGCCCGATTTGAGGTATTTGGTGCAACAAACACACAAATTCTGTCCAATTTCAATGAAATTTAAAATGTGTGACGGAATTAGGTCTGCCAAATTATATCCCATATATATTTTCACCCGATTTTAGGTATTTCGTGCAGCAATCATGCTATATATGTCCAATTGTGATGAAATTTAAAGTGTCTGACGGAATTTGGTCTAGAAAACATTACTGAGACATTATATTGAAATCGGTTCAGATTTGGATATATCGTTCATAGATTTTCTCTGTCGAAGTTAATTGTTTTCTCATTTTAGTTGGTTGATACCGAACTTACTTGAAAACATAGTTTAAATATTTTTCTTTTGACAAATTGGCCGAAACAGAGGCGGCATGAATCAAGAGCTTGATATTGTTGCCGTGTTCATAGGAGACTTCCGAAGCAAATTTTCTTCCTTCACTATAATGCACATTAGGGCGCCCTCTCTTCTTTGTATCATTACTTTGTTCTAGCGAAAATACTGTGTTGCTAGCTAACCATAAGCTTTCAAATTGTAATACACGATTTTTTGACCTCCAATTTTTATCCATTTTTGGTTGAGGCGTGCACAAATGTTATAAACTTGTTTTTTTAACTCCCATCACGAAGTTGTCTTTGACACCTCGATTAAATTTCGCAGAAATCCAGTCTATAACGTGTTTAGGTTTCCGCTGATTTTCCAACCAAAAATTAAAAATATCCAAATTTTTAAGTTTTACGAAATCTGGAAATTGGTAATTTTTTTATTCGCAAGTATACGCAAAATTTCTTTTCAAAATCTGCTAGCCGGCATTGTCACCTTTCACCAGATACATATTTTTACGAGAATACACCCCGATGCCGAAAGTTCTACCCAAAGAACACATGGACGATACCACAGACTACATCGAAAAACATCACTTACTGACACAAAAAATTATTGACCACATCTAATATTACATTTACATTTTTAATAATAATCATAACTTACATAACATTTGCCGTATTTTCCATTTTTAAAAAATATATAATATCAACAGATCAGGTTTTGGCGCCAAAATACTTGAATTGTTTAATTACGACTGAATGTCAGAAATTAACGGAATGGCAGCTTGGCATGTCGCCGAGGGCCGTTGCCAGATTGTAATTTTTTGGTTTTAGATGTTCGAAAGTGTTAAGAATATAATTTCGTTATTATTTTATTTCAATCACTGACTTGAAAAAATGACTTACCTTTGGTAAAAATGTCAAAACGTTTCTCGAACAGCCCTTAATCTCCACTAACGCGAAAACGTGAACTTGTTTGATTAACGTGCCCGAAGGTGTTGTCTGATATAGAGCTTTTGAAACACGATGTATGTTTGGAAGAAATTTGACGATGTGCTAATTCTCGGTCAAATCAGATACTCAATTCGTAAGTTGGTGGCGGCAGGCCGGCTTTTAGAGCTTTTGGGCCATGATCTCAGGAATTAAAGATTTTGGAACAAACAAGAAAGACAATTGTGTTGGAGATACTTGATGAATTTGACCAATATAGTTTGAACTTTGTCTATTCCTGGAAGAAATATTACCAGGAAAAAGTTTAAACCAAATAGGTCGATCCGTTTAAGATTTATCGTGCGAATCATTTTTGCAAACAAAAAAAATAATAATTATTTGCATGGGGGAAGGTACCGGTAGGTGTAGCCCGATATGGCCCGTGCTCCAACTTGATATAAGTTGGGACAAAAGATAATGTGGACCAAAGCGGTTGATCCGTTTGAGAGATATCGTGCGCACCAATCAGACACACGGATTTCGTCCAACCAAATTTCAACCATCACTGTCAACCCCCAATTCATTATACGGGAATTTAAAAAATAGGCTCCCGTTTTGGAATCCGATCACCCTCGAATGGATTAACCGAATTTGAAAAACTTACCCCTCGTCCTCTACTTATAGCAAATCCTCTACAAAAGTGCAATCTTAAAATGATGAACGTACGATAAGATAACTCCAGAAGGGAGTAACCGATGTGGTTCATAATTTGCAGAGCGTAATATTTTTAACAGATACAGATATTCCATACCGAATTTAAAAATATTAAACATTCTTTTACAGCAGGTTATCCTCGCCATTTCGACGCCATACTTGTAAAGATTGCATACCGCTCACGTATGTACTTGTAAAAATTAGTTTGTATGTACTCTACTCATACTCAATATCCACCTTTTTCAGTTTTGTTTGAATATTATAATAATTTTTTGTTTTTAAATTTTATAAAACAATTCTTAAAAGCAAAAACTTCTTGTGTGGAAAATGTTGTATGTTAATTAAACTGTAAATATTTACAATCAAAATAGGGCAATCCTAACAGAACAAAACCTTACATCAACTAACAAGGAAAAAAACGTAAATAATGCTTCATATAAAGGTGCCAATTTTTTACACACACACACACATTGTTTGCATCAACAAAACAAAACCAAAAAGCCCCAAAGGATAAACAAATATCATTAATAGAAAAACAAATAACTTTGTAATTGGTTAATTAATAAACAATATGCCCACAGACTATATAATTAGATGCAATACCAAATTAAACAACAAATTATAAAAAAAAAAACCTAAACAAAAAATAACGACAATCGTAAGCAATACCATCATTTGTATGTTTAGCCCCAAACAAATAACAAATTGTAAACATTCAATACCATCATCATCATCTTCATTAAACATAAATAATTATTGAATAAATATTTATCCAACAGGACATATAATGTTTAGTTACTAAATCGATATGCAATAATGCAAATAACAGAAAATATTGTTTAGAATATCATCAATAATTAAAAGTGAAAACAAAACAAAAAAAAACCAAAATAAAAACTATTAGCAGAAATGTATATAAAAATTTGTTATAACAAAGAACAACTAGTACTGAATTAAAAATTAAATCAATAAATTAAACAAAAAAAAAAAAAAACAAACCTTAAATGCTCACTCACACACACATTCACATTTATTTGTGTTGGAAAAAAGGCTTGGCCTATATTTGAAATTAATTTGTACGACGTTTCTAATAAAAAAATATCCTCGAATCAACAAAAGTTGTAACAAAATTAAACGATTTGTTGTACTTTTGATAACAGAAACTAAAATAGAATACTAAAAAAGTTTATTTTCATTTAATATTCACAAATCAAAACATTCATTTCGATATAATTTTGTACAAAACTATTGCGAATAAACAAAAATACAATACAAAAATACCTTTTGATATTCTCTATGTAACTCAATTGACCCAAGTTAATTTAATTTCATTACAATCAAGTATTACCAAATTATATTGGATGGAATAACCTGTAGTAGAGGTCGTTTTGTTTAGGTGCTAAATGAGCCGCTCAGTGCACACTTCGACTAACTCCACTTTTTGAAAAATTTGAGATTTTAGTGTCAAAGCCTTTGATATCGCCATATCTATTTATGATTATAATATCTTTCCTGAATAATAAAGATGAGCACCTTTAAATAACAAGTTTTTATTGACCACTGAATAATATGCAATTTTTTTCAGTGCACACTTCGATTAACTCCACATTCAAATGTAGCTCTGCTCGCAACGTGCACATGCAATACTCTTTCGGCTTTTGTTGAAACCATAGATGGCCTTTAGAAAATTATGACGTATATAACATACATTTTTGACGTATATTACATACGTCGAAAACGTCGTAAACCTAGCCATGAAGAATGACGCTAACATAAATTAATTACAAATATTGTTTTATAACCGAACTAGCAACATTAATTTTTATGTGAAACCTGTAATATATGTGTATAAAACTAAGTTTTTCGTTAAAAAAAATTCAAAACCTAACTTTATTACTTTTTTCAGTGCACACTTCGATTAACTCCACCATTACCACAACATTACTAATGATTGTTTGTTGACTATTGTTTTTATTTTATTTTATATACCGTTAGATGAAAGCTATACCTGCTATTATGCATTCTACATTATATATTTGAATCCATATTATCAGGGGAATTTTAAAAAACAATATACATTTCATCATTGCTTTTCTCAACTTTTTGTTTTATGGAGTTAGTCGAAGTGTGCTCTGAACGCTTCAAATATCAATGGACAAAGAACATTTTGATATGGGCCGCCACTAGTTACGTCGCTGCCTGTTGTTAAAAATTACTACACTTACCATGAACATTATGTCCAAATATTTTTTTGATGTTATAACCGACCACAAATTGACCAAAATCTTTGTATAGAAGAAGCCAAAATGCCAAATATTAGAGCTTTTGTTGAGTTTGTGGTCAATAAGCAGGTTTCGGTTCATATTCAACACTTCAATCCTCATATAAAAGTCTCCTTGCATTGTAAATAACTTAAAAATT
The DNA here is from genome assembly GCF_047663935.1 of Musca autumnalis. Taxonomy (NCBI): domain Eukaryota; kingdom Metazoa; phylum Arthropoda; class Insecta; order Diptera; family Muscidae; genus Musca; species Musca autumnalis. The sequence continues at coordinate 290,460,827 of NW_027411644.1, read as the reverse complement.
AAAAACGAAATATAAAATCAAAATAAAACAATTGAGCAAAGCCTATAGTCGGAACGGGGCAGACAATGTGATACTCTACACCACTACCCTGTGCATAAGTTTTTCACAGGTAAATATTTTTTAGGGCGATACTAAAGTTATTAGACACTCTGACATTAAAAAAATGGAAAATGGGATGTATTGCCGATTATCTTTTCTTCTTCCATTTACGGGCTTTCCTTTTGGAATAATCCAACTAAAAGCGGAGATATTCGCATAATAATAAAACTGTGGATTTTTCTCCATATAAGTTTTTTGCGATTTCTACCCCGACCATCACCACACTTAATAGGCTTCTTCCTCTCCGCAAATAAGTTTTTTGCCCATTCCGACCCCTGAATATTAACTGACTACCACCAAAATTAATAGGGACCCATAAACACCTAAAATTTGGTGACGACCCGATCAAAATTGCGACCTGCAGCGTGATTACAAAGTTTAGATGGACAGATAGACGGACACACATAGCCAGATCGACTATACTCGTCGAGACATTTAATTTGGTATATAAACAAATATTTTGATGTGCTACAAACTTTTGAGCCAATAATTACTTACATACTTAGCTGGCCCCTTAGAGAACATTTGTCCCACAGGCCTAACTAAGAAAAGATATCCATTTCTCTATGTTTATTGCTTCGCATTCTGAAATACCGCGCCTTTTCATCTCTTCATCCACTTGTTTGCGCCATATAGTCCTTGCCTGCCAATTCTGCCTGCACCGTCAAGCGGGTTCATCATCGCTCATTCTTATATGGCCCAGCCATAGCAACCGTTGCATCTAAATACGTTTAACTATATTTATGGCGTTGTATAGCCGATACAGCTCGTGGTTCATGCGACGTCGATATTCACCGTCAACTCAGATTGGTCCGTAGATCTTTCGAAGAATTTTTCTCTCAAGCACACCAAGTACTGCCATGTCTGCTTGCAAGTAACCAGGCTTCGGAACAATACATCAGCGCGGGTTTTTGTTTGACGAGATGTAGCTTTGTTTTTAAACTCCTTACTTAAACCAAAGTTGCATCTGTTGACCGGAGGTGCCGAGGTAGACGAAGTTTTTTACTACCTCAAAATTATAGGAACCAACTTTCACAGTTGGTCCGAGCTCAATGGACGCATTGCGCGTCGATACCATCAACTTGGTCTTCTCACCGTTTACCGCCAGACCCACTTTAGCAGATTATACCTCGACCTTCATAAAGGTATCGGTTACTTCTTTTACTGATCGTCCCATGATGTCTATATCATCAGCATAAGCAAGTAACATGTGGCTATTGGTGTAAATTGTGCCAGCAGGATGTTGAAGAGATCACACGAAAGACTGTATCCTTGCCTGAAACCGCTTTTGGTACACAATTCTTCGGAGAGCTTCTTTTCTATATTCTTTCAGGATCTCGTGTCTGTAAAAGTCGTTTTACAAAGCCGAATGAGCTTTGCGGGGATACCAAATTCAGACATGCCTGTCGGGCTGTCGATGGCTGCTTTATAATCGACAAAAAGGTGGTAGGTGTCGATCTGCATCTCTTGGGTCTTCTCCAGGATTTGCCGCAGGGTAAATATCTGGTCAATGGTGGACTTGTCAGGTCTAAAGCCGCATTGGTATGGTCCAATTATCTCGTTGACCATAGGCTTTAGTCGTTCGCACAATATCTCTGACACGATCATGTAGAAAATAGGGAATAGAGTTATACCCCTATAGTTAGAGCATACAGTCTTATCTCCTTTCTTGTGGACGGGACAGGATACTCAGGGTCCAATCATCTGGCATTCGTTCTTCCTGCCAGATGGTGCTAACTAGCTGATGAATACACCTTATCGGCGTGTCGCCTACGGTTTTGAACAGCTCGGCTGGTAAGCCATAGGCTCCCGCTGTATTATTATTCTTCAGCCGATTTATTGCTGTCTTTACCTCATCTTGGCTGGGCGGTATATAATCAATACCATCTTCTGGGATTGGATCTGTGGAATCTTCGTCGTCTTCGCTGCTATTGGATACCAGCAATTTTGAAAAACTTTCTTTCCGTATCCTGAGCACACTACCCGTATCAGTTACCAAATTACCTTGCTGGTCTCTACAGGAGGATGTGCCTGTACCAAAGCCATATGTTTGATGTTTCACTCTTTGGTAGAATTTTCGGACTTCATTCTGGCTCCTGTAAATTTCGATTTTTTCACACTCCCGCTTTTCCATCTCTCTCTTTTTCTTGGGGAAAAAACGCTTCTCTTCTCTCCTTTTCTCCAGATATCTCTCTCGTGCGCTACGCGTTGCTACTGATTGTAAAGTAGCTCTATATGCCGCATTTTTCTCTTCATACCATGTATTCCTTTGTGGAGGTCTCTGGTATCTAAGTATGGATTTTGCGGCTGTTTGCATGGAGTGGGCAATATTTTGTCATTGTGTTGTTATGTTATCTGGACAAGGAGTGCTCTCATTAAGCAATTGGGCTAGTTGCTGTTCGTGCTTTATTTTATTTATTTTATACGGGTACGTACCTTTGCTGCAACAAGATAGTGGTCCGAATCAATGTTTGCGCCTCGGAACGATCGCACATCCCACACGCTAGATGAATGTCTTCCATTTATCACAACATGATCAATTTGATTACTTGTTCTTTGATCTGGAGACAGCCAGTTGCCCTTATGAATATCGAGATGATTAAATCTGGTACTGCTAACTACCATGTTTTTTGCAGCTGCAAAGTCTATCAGCCTCATACCATTGTCAGATGTTTCACTGTGGAGACTGAAATTCCCAACTGTTGGGCCAAAGATATTCTCCTTTCTAATTTTTGGCATTAAAATCGCCTAGAATGATTTTAATGTCATGGGCAGGGCAACGGTCATATGTTTCTTCTAAGCGCTCGTAAAATATATCTTTGGTCTGTTAGTCCTTTTCTTCAGTGGGAGCATGAGCGCAAATAAAGCTGATGTTGAAGAATTTAGCTTTTATTCGAATTGCAGCAAGTCTTTCGTTCACTGGGGTGAAGCTGGATACTAGATGTTTTAGTCTCCGACTAACTACGAATCCGCAACCAAACTCATGCTTTACTTCATGGGAGCTATAATACAGTACGTCACCTTTAGGTGTTGTTGTGACGCCTTTCCCAATCCATCATATTTCCTGTATTTCAGTAATATCGGCCTTGTACTTTTCAAGAACGTCTGCCAATGCGAAGACTGCACCTTCTCTATAAAGAGTGCGAACATTCCAGGTGCAGATTCGCAGATCCTGGTCCTTAAAACGTTTGCGGGGTTCGTCAACTTTAGAGGGGTTCGTTTTTCTTTTCTTTCGTTTTTTCATAGTAGGCTGTTTTTTTTCTAGGGGAGGGTTACTAACACGACGCTCAAACGTTCTTATGGGAGAACGCGCGGCACATGTTAGCTCACTACCTTTAACGGGTGTTAAAGGCAGTTCCCCATGTGACACCACGGGGAGGTCAGTGTCCACTTGAGATGAAAGAGGGACCAAGATAAATCCTGGTCAGGACTGTTCCTTGGTATCTTCCATCCCCTACGTCACTCAACAAACTACCCTATAGGAAGCATTGAACAAAAAGGAGTTAGTAGTCCATGTTTGAATCTGATGTATGTCTTGCCGAAATATTACGATGTGCAAAGGTTAGGTTACTGCCATCGAGAGTTATCGTGCGCACCATTTTAGCGAAAAGCTTTGAACTTTTGGGGGGAGGTACCCGAAGGAGTGGACCGATATTTCCCATATTCGAACTTAAAATAAGTTTAGACAAAATACTACGAAGGCCAAATTTTCATCCGTTCAAGAGTCATCGTGCCAGCCAGTAGTTTTTAGCCGAAAACCTCTTCAACGGACAAGTTAATCTAATTCAATTTCCTTTTGTAACATTCAATCAAGTTCCTCCAATAATAAAATTGTTAACAAGAAACGCTCAAGAAAGAAAACCCATAGAAAGTCATCACCATTCTATTCTTCAACAAAAAATACTAGCTTCGTTATCCCTTTCTTCAAAATAGTGCAAGTTGTTTTAATTTAATTGTTATTAAAGTTAACAACAACAACAAAAGATTGCTTTTGCGAGTGTACTATTATATCCGCCACAACAAAGCAACCGACCAAGCAGCCAGCAGCAATAATTCTTACATTAAAAAGTGATAAATCATAACAAACCATAAAAGTCATTACCGTCAGTGGGAACAACGGAGTGAGTGTGCGAGCGAGTAATACCGAGTACCAAGAACAAGTGTAATTAAATTTCTCTGTTCGAGAACAATTAAAGTGTTGAAAAAAAGTTACAAAACCCCAGAACAACAGCAATCAGTGTAAAATAAGAAAACTAAAAATTAAAACAAGAGAAAAGAAATGAAATGAATAAAACTGAAAACAAGTACGAACAATGGCCACCACGTAAGCCACAAAACAATCAGACAACTCTCGTTCAATTCAACAAATAGTGAGTGGTGTGCCATGAAATCCCAGAAATGTGTATTGCAGTACCTGGAATTAAGTTGACTGTGCAGCCTTTTTAAAGCAATGGCTTCAGCTCACCATTCTCAAGTCAGCAACTTGATTCCAGCAATTGCGATACAACACTCAGCAGCATTTGGTAAAACCGCCACAAGTAGTGTCAGAATAAAATCTTAAGATGCAATTCAAAAAAAAAAAAAGAACACAGAGTGCAGTGTAAGGAACATCAAAAGGCCAAAACAATTACAAATTTGTGTAAAATATTAAGACATTTAAAATGAAGTTAACTCAGAAAGGGCTAGTTAACAAACCTATTTAATCGTATTAAATGAAGGTGCTTTAAAAATTACCAATTGGAAATGAACAAATTATATGAATAACTAACAACTAATTCCATTGAATGTAATAAGAATAAAATAAATAAATACTTCAACTGAAAACATATTATATTTGGGTCCAAAAATATATATGTTTGCAACAATTTTATTTGTTTGGGTACCAACATATTTTTATGTTAGAACATATTTTTATGGGTGTTTATGGTGCAAAAGAATAAGTAGAAGTGATGGCGGGAGCGTGAAAAACTTTGTTTTTGCTTTGGTGGTGTGTGTGCGGCATGCAGCCAAACACATGTGTTTCGTTTTTTGTTGTTGTTGTTGAGATTTATTCAACCACAAGCAGTCATTTTTTTTGTAACTCACAGTTAACTACCTATTAAGCGAGGAGGAAAAGAAACAAGTAAAAAAGTGTCAGTCGGAGTTGCCGACAAATATATACCCTCAGCCAATGTGAAGTGAAACTTTCACCTGCGGACAGATCGAATGTATTTAAGTTCTCTTCAGAATTTTGTGGCCCTTTTTGGACATTTGAACTTGCCGACAAAAATGTGGATTAGGAATTAACTGCACTAAGACAGAAATGTTGAACTTTTGTAGGACAGGACCGATATGGGCCACTTTAGAAGTTAAACTAAATCTTGATAAAATATTAGGAGATCCAAAGTTTGGACCAAATTGATAGCCCCATTCAAGTGATAACGTCCTAGCATTTTAGTAACATTTTTTAAATATTGGGGAGAAGTACCGAAAGTTGTGAACCGGAAATGTTGGACCAAATCGGACCGACAATTTTGGACCAAATCGGTTGAACAGATCGTGCTCTCCGACCGCCACATATGTGTGACCAAGGGGTTTTTTACACCTTTCGGGCTGTTTTTTCCAAGAAATATGGACTTGCCCCTGAAAAAACTTTTACCGTCGTAATGGATTTAGCGAATGCAAATCGCTTCAACAAAAATCAAAGTGATTCGAGAGCAGGTCTTAAAGTGAACTTATCCGAAATTTTGTGTGAGAGGTACCAGAAGGAGTAGACAAATATAGTCCATATTCGAACCTGATCTATATCTGGTAGATATATTAGGATGTGCAAAGTATGGACTACATCGGTCACTCCCTTCAAGAGTTATCGCGCGCAAAGTTTTTCCGAACATTTTTGAAGTTTTGTGGGGGAGGTACCTTAAGGAGTGGACCGATATAGCCCTTCTTCGAATTTAAACTGTGTTTTGATAAAATATTATGAAGGTCAAATTTTGGACCGAATCGGCAGATCCGTTCGAGATTTATCTTGCGCTCCAACCACTACACAGGGTGTCATAGGGGCTTTTTGCACCTTTCCTGTCATTTTCTCAGGAATTATGGACTTGCCCCTGATGAAACTTGTACCGTCGTATGGAGGGAAGTGAATACAAGTAGCTGCAACTAAAATCAAAGCGATTCGTGAGCAGGTCCTAAACTGAACTTATGGACCAAATCGGTTACTCCTTTCAAGAGTTACCGTACCCACAAATTTTCCGAACATTTTGGAACTTTTGTGGGGGAAGTACCGGAAGGAGTGGACCCATATAGCTCATCTTCGAACTTAAACTAAGTTTGGACAAATTATTACGAAAGCCAAAATTAAAACCGAATCGGTTCATCCGTTCGAGAGTTATCGTGCGCACCAGCCAGCCAGACAGACAGACGGACGGACATTGCTAAATCAACTCCAAATTGTCTGAAACACATTTCGTCCAAACATACTTGGGGTCTAAAAACCATTATTTCGATGAGGCACATTTTGCCCGTATGAAAGTGTATATAAAGGTATAAAGGCTGAGGGTATAAAAAGGGGTTTGAATTATTTTTGATCTTTTTGCGAGAAAGACGGAGTTTTTTTTTACTTCAGTTTCCCCAAGGCAGTAGTTTATTGAAAAAAGAAGAAATCGCATTTAATATTGGTAATAACATTAATACATTTTTCATATACATGCACTTCCAGATACCAATTTCCCGTTGATGATTCCAATTTTCAGGAGCATGTGTTTTATTTTGCAACTAACGAGAAGCGTTCAACGATGTTTCTATAATATATAATTTATAGTTTTTACTTGTTTTTCTTTCTAAATTTTTTGCATTTGAAATTGTCTGTTGTTGCTTTTGTGCTTGGTATTTCTATGCATTTCAATAAAAGAAAAACCACCACCATTTATAAATGTGTGAATGTGTATTTGTTGTGGATGGTGGGTTCGTATTTATATTTCATCTAAACAAATATTTGTTTGCAAAGAAATAAAGAAATATTTGTTTGCACCCAAAATGTTTGTTTTGTTTTGCATCCAATTTGTTTGCATCCAAACTTATATTTGTTAGAACCCAAACAAATATTCCTTTGCACCCAAACATATATTTGTTTGCACCAAAATTAGACAAAGTCAGCCTTCTCGGCCCACTTCTTTCTTTACAACCCTCAGATAGAAGTTCAAAATTGTCTGCCTAAAAGTGCGGACACGATATCTCTAGCAGGCGGCAACCAATTTGCACATTGTAATACTTTGCACATCGTAATATTTCTATTAGGCATAGAACGGGTTCGAATAGGGACTCCTCTTTTAGGTACTTCCCACAAAATTTTCCGCAAAAGTGTAGTTTAATCTTTGCTACAGGTTGTCCTCGCGCGGTAAAATTTTTCGGTGTCATGTCGATACTTGCAAAAAACCCTGTCGGTACCACCTAAAATAACTGATTAACACGAAAATTTACGAATTAACTATCCTATGTGGCATATCGTAATGTTTCTTTTAAACGTAAATATCGGATAATATATTCGGGTATTCCCTCACAAAAGTCTAAAATTTTTACTTATGCGCAGTCTACGTGCTGTTCAATCATCGTTTTGGCTTTTTTAGAGACCTGCAAGGTAATTTGGTAACTGATACAGATAGTGTGCTCAGAATATGGAAAGAACATTTTTCCAGACTGTTGATGTTCAATAGTAGCGAAGGCGACGAAGATACCACAGATTCAATCTTAGAAGATGGTATTGAATGTATACCGCCCAGCCAAGATCAGGTAAAGACAGCAATAAACCGACTGAAGAATAATAAGGCAGCAGGAGCTGATGGCCAACCAGCCGAGCAGTTCAAAACCGGAGGCGACACGCTGATAAGGTGTATGCATCAACTAGTTAGCACCATCTGGCAGAAAGAACGCGTACCCGACGATTGGAACCTGAGCATCCAGTACCTTGTCCACAAGAAAGGAGATAAGACTGAATGGTCTACCTATAGGGCCATAAGTCTTCTCCCTATTGCCTACAAGTTAGTGTCAGGGATTTTATGTGAATGAAATAATTGGACCATATCAATTCGGTTTTAGACCTGGTAAATCCACCAATGACCAGATATTAACCCTGAGGCAAATCCTGGTGAAGACCTAAGAGATGCAGATCGACCCCTATCACCTTTTTGTCGATTACAAAGCAGCATTCGAGAGCCCCCTACTTTCGAAGGTATTCCATTCCATGTCTGAATTTGCTATCCCCGGAAAGCTCATACGGCTTTATAAAATGACTTTAACTGACACTCGATCTTCAGTTAAAATGTGTAATAAGGCTGAGTTCTTGCATATTCGTACTAAAAGCGTATAAAAACTAGCAAATATTCACTTGTATTTCTCGAATCGGTTCACAGTGGATCCACACATTGTCCAAAAATAAAAAAATGAATGTCAACATTTTGGTACAACATCTGGCAACTCTGACAGCTATGACATGGACCTTTTTAAAAATATATTAGCTTTTGTTTCATTCGAACGCGATCTTCTTAAGAATAGCTTCAAAAGTCGGAACATTTGACTAATATTTTTTGTTGTGAGTACAAGCTATATTTTAAGTGCAAGTAAATATATTCAAAATATCGCGAAACTAATACGTATTGCAAAATATTATAGTGGATTTTGAAGGAGAATGTATTAGCTTAATTTTCATTAAAAAAATAGAGTTTTAGCGTGTTGTGAAATTCTAGTTAGCTGCATATTTTCTTAGGGTATTTTGTAATGCCAATTCCATCATATACTTAAATTTGACCTAAGGTTTTAGTCATGATGCCCACCAGTGCCCACCTCGGGAATAATTTTCCAAAGTAGGTCATGAGTTTAAGATTATTCAGTATTAAAATCAACCGCCATCTAGTGCCAGATGATAAATGATGGGTCGCTGACTAAAGCTGCCCTGGAATTGGGTTTCTATGGAAATATTAGCGTATAACTCTGTTATCTGACCACGTACATTAACATAATTGGCATCAGTGGCAAGATGAAAAAATCTTCTTCCAAATTTGTCTTACGTTGGCGGTACGTGCCTTCCAGGAAGAACGCTATAAGATCTATATTAAAAATTTTACCAATTTTCAGACAAAATGGTTGATTTTTTTAATCCGCTAAATTAGTTGGATTTTATGTTTTTTTTGAGATTGTTTTGTTTGCGTCATAAGATAATCGGGAGCTTTGTTCATTAACAGCATAAAACAATTCTTACCGTATACTCCCTCCAGAGGGGAAAGGGGGGAGAATGTTACGCTCGTAGTTTCTTAAAACACTCTTCGCAGCAGCATAAAGCTGTAACCGGCGCATTGGCTTGATTTTTACACACTAAATATTTTTGGCCACTTTCTCCATACAACTGGATCCACTGTGCGGTTGAGCTAAAATTCCGAAACTTGTGGCAAAAAAACTACTGAAAGTCGGTATTTTGAAGGTTGTGGCCTCAATATTCCACCGAAATGGCTGAAATTTGGTATTAACACCTTCGTTGCGGGTACTCAAACTTCCCCACGCCTTCATATAGCCCCCACCTCCCGATTTTCCGTATTTTGAAGGTTGTAGCTTCAATATTCCACCAAATTGGCTGATATTTCATATTTAGTCTTCAATGTAATATAAAACTTTTCGCCAGAAATTTTTCTGTACAGGTCCACGTTTTCATTTTGCCCCATTTCCGATTAAAATTCGTCGGTATAGGTCCACGTTTCGATATAGCCCTCTTAGAACGGTACCTCCCGATTTTCGTAATACTAAAGATTGTGACGTCAATATCCCACCAAAATGGCTGAAATTCGTTATTTAGTCTTCCGAGAGTTATAAAATATTCCAGAAGAGTAGTATCAGTATATATCCACGTCTTCCTATATCCCCATAGAAGCGTACTTCTTGATTTTCGATATTTGTTAAGTTTTAGCCACATTATCTTACCGAAATATAGGAAATTTGGTATTTAGTCTTCTTTGAGTCTAAAAACTTTCCGTCAGAAATTTGTCGGTATATATCGACATTTTGAAATAGCATCCATAGAACGGTGCCTTAATTGTTTTACCGAAATTACTGAAATTTAGTATTAAGTCTTCTTCATACACGAAAGGATACTAATTATTCCATTTTACTTCAATACAACTTGTGGTGGAGGGTATAACAAGTTCGGCCCGGCCGAATTTAACGCCGTTCTTACTTGTTATTCTTCAACTTGTTTTCATCTGTCTGTACTTCATCTTGGGTGGGAGTTATATACTCTGTACTATTGGATCTGTGGCATCTTCGTCACCTTCGCTTGGATACCAAATATTTTGGCAAAATTGTTTTTCGATAACTGGAGAACACTATCTGTATCTGTTAACAGATTTCTCTGCTGGTCTCTACAGTTGGACGTGCCGTACCAAAGTCTTTAGTTTGACTGATCAATTTTTTCACACTCACACTTTTTCTTTTCTCTTTTTTCTTGAGGAAAACTAATTTTTCTTCTCTCCCGATACGTCTCTCGTGCACTACGAGTACCTACCTATTTATAAAGTAGCCCTATATGCCGCATTTTTCTCTTCGGTAACAGCAACAACGGTTGCTTTTATTAAACACTTGGCTATTTGAGTGGAATACGATGTTGCTATCTGTTGTGCTTGCAGCTTAGCGATGCCCAACTTCCGTGTTATGTCTTTTCGTACTTTATTTGCTACGTTTAGATGGGTAGGTACCTGCCTTTGCTGCAACAAGGTAGATGTGATGCGGGTCAGTGTTTTCTCCTCGGAACGATCGTTTTACATTTATTACAACATCATAAATTTGGTGTTGTGTTTTCTGATCTGGTTACAGTCAGATGCCCCTATGAAGATCAAAACGCTTAAATCTGGTGGCGCTAATTACCATGTTTTTTGCTGCTACGAAGTCTATCAGCCTTATACCGGATGTTACATTATTTTTGCGTTAAAATCGTCTAGAAAAATTTTTATATCATTTACAGGACAACGGTCATATTGGTTTTCTAAGCGCTCGTAATATATATCTTTGGTCTGCTCCTCATTGTCTTCGATGGGCGCAAATAAGACTAATATTGAAACATGTAGCTTTTATGTGAATTGCGGCAAGTCTTCCCTCAAATGAGTTTAAATAAATATTTTTCGGCTTATAATGTGGTATACGACTATTTTATTCACTACTTAGCGGTGGGCCATGTATATTTATGGATTTTAATTTGTTTTAAAACACGGGAATGACAGTGCTCCCTCGGAAATGATATTTTTCCTCTGCATTTCCAACAATTTTTTTAAGGGTGCCATTTTGTACTTTATGGTACGTTTAATAATTCTATAATAAATTTATTAAATAATTATCATAGATTGAATAATGTCAAATTTTTATCGAAAATTTAATTCCCGTGTTTTTTTGTTATTACCGTGGTAAGAAAATACCCACGCTATGAGCACACGGTAATGGTGGAAACGTGACTATTCTTGGATTTAAATGTGTAAATCTTAAAAATGTTTTATATAATATAAAATAATTTAATACGAACTAAAAATTAACATACCTATACCATCAATTTGGAAATTATAATATAAATAACGGAAAAAATGGTCACCACGGGAATGACTGCATTTCAGGAACATACAAAAAAAACACTAAACAAACAGCAGTTCTCAAACAGCTGACGACATTTTTCACTTCTGTCGTTTATCTTTAAAACTAACGGGAATTGTCGTTATATTGACAGATTACACATAATCAAATAGCAGGTTTAAAACATTTTTTCTTAATAAACACATTGGCCCACGGAAATGACAAAAAATTGGGACACGACTAAAATGTCTCAAAATCATAATTTAAAAAATAACATTATATTTATGAAATTAAAATAGACTTTGTTCATTCTCGGAGAATAACTCTGCGTATTTCATTTATATAATAAATTTTAAAATATTAATGAATATCAGTGTTTTTTGAACCCAAAACGGCTGGGGAGTATTTGCACCTTGCACCAATTTTTTTCATATGAATATGTAGAATATTTTATTTTGATTTTCAAGTCTCGTTTAAGAGCATTTTGTTTTACTTATTCCGTTTCTAAAAATTTAAATTTTGTGAATATTTTTAACCCTAAATGCTTTGGGACACTTTTCGCAATATTCACCCATATACACCTTGTGGTATCTAAAATTATTATATCGAGGAGTTACAAAATGAATGGCGAAATTCCCTATTCCATAAATTGAAGGCTATATTCAATTTATGGAAGAAAGTATACGAGAGTCTTAAAAAACCTTCTAGCCTAGGCTACACATTGTGTCGCCAGGCTTCGTTTGGCATTTTTTGGAAAGTTTGACAGTTTTTAGCCTAAGACTACTCAGGACAGTTTAACATACGACCATGGGTTGGGTTGTTTACAGTGGCTTGATAGAGACAACTCCAAAACATGGTTTTTGAACGATTTTACTTACAGCATCTTCGGGCGATTGCTCCTATTTTTGGGGTTCATATGCATAGTTCCATGTTTCGTCACCTGGATCCATCTAATAAAAGTTTTTTAAAGCGCCGCGATCAAATATTTTCGAAGTTTCATGCACCGATCGGCAGGGTAGCCAACGAGAAAAACCCCATTTTTGCCGCCAAGTGTTCACGCAATATCAAATGTTATTTTGTGGAATAATTGACAAAGCATGCCTCTATCTCATGGTTTTTAAAATGGCGATCTTGCATTATTTGTTCACGCACGCCTCATTTTTTCCTGGCACAACGTTCTTTTTTAGACGACCCTCACCAACTTCGTTTGTTTTGGCGAGTATCGGCCACGATTGTATTCATTTAACCAGTTCTTCAGACTGCACAATGGTCCCAAATCGAAATTTTCTGGCCAAAACTATTTCAACGTCCATTTTATATTGAAATTAATTATTATTTATAATAAATGTGTACAAACAGCAATTCTTACGTTTTATCGACCAAAATGACCAAAAACTGCCAAAATTTGTTGAACAGGGTGGTCCCGTTGTGTGGGGTCTAAACCAAAACATTGACCTATGTTAATAATTTTTGGTACGAAGGATTCATATCTTCCAAGAGGTCAAAATACCAAATTTCAGCCGAATCGATCATAAAGTGTCACTAAAATCCACAAAATATCTAAAATCGGACGGTACTTTTATGTGGGGGCTATGACTTGTTTTCTACACTCTGAAACCCTTAAATATGAATTTTAAGGAATTTCAATTTCAATTGGATACAACGTACAGTCACAACAGTAGTGCGATTTCGTAACTCCTTAACGACAGAATTAACGACGAATGTCGGTAGTTAACGATAGTTGTCGGTAAGTGTTATTCTGTATACCAATATTACCGATTTTTGTCGGTAAAATATGTCGTTATGTTTGTTAAGGTAACAACCAAAAAAAATGTAGTCGTAAAGACTTAACGACAGTCTCTTACGGCAATATTTAGCAGATTTCTTAGCTGATTTATGTTAATATGGCGGGTATAGAAGGTAAACTCCGCTTATTCAGGACAATTTTTTCTAAGGCATATAGATGAGGGTTAACTTATACATATGCAGGCTACGCTAAAAAGTACACAATTTTCTTAAAGAAGAAAAACATTAGCTAAAGCTGTTATAAAGGACCTACTCAAAGAATTGCATACTGCTTTCAAGAAGACTTCCGTTGACATTAATGCCGTATTGAGGACAAAACGTGTATAGTATTGTTTTAACTATCTTTAAATATGTGAAGTCAAATGACGGTAACGCGGATCCACGAACTTCACTGAAGGAGCTTAAGTCATGTAAAATTTCAAAGCACAATCTTCATATGATGAAACTAGCTCTTCTTTTTTTTCGCTGTTCGAATTTCCTGACACAAACCCAAAATATTACCTTAACTTTGTAATTAGAAAAATAAACGCTTTAAATACCAATAATATTTCACCCTTTTTATTATTTTTAAATCACACGCACAATAAGGAGTGACCCTCTGACCAATGATCCGGAATAATTATTTTTACTTTTTTTCTAGAATATTCGCTTTTATTGCTTAAAAATACTGAAAACATCTTAAGAAAATCTTCTTTACTGACATTTTTAGAAACAACTTCGTGGCACCATGCCCTAGTAAAAATTATGACATCTTTCACGTTGTCCCACGATTCAACTAATGTTCTGGCCACAAACATGTTGCTGCTATGTATATCCTGAAACAAAACCACCAAAAACTATACATTGGTCATACTATACATACATACTTGACGCTTTAGGGATTGAAGATATCCTTGATACTTGTAGACTCTTACCTAAGGCACATTCCGTCAAAAAGCGGTAATTTGTTCCTCCTTTAAGCGTTTTTTGTTTTAAAGTAGCGAAGAAATAAAGATTTCAATTTATAAATACATTTATAAATGTTAAAATATAATAATTGACATTTTTCATTCCATCGATATTCGTCGGTATGAGTTAACGATTTCTATAATCGGTAACGTAAAGTTACAGAATAGCCCAATCGTTAACTCAACCGAATATTTTTGTTAACTACCGATGTCGGTTCGTTATTTAAAAACGTTACAGAATCGCACTACAAGTATTTACAAAAAATTCTCCCATCTTAAAATAGAAAAATCTACTTTATTTTAACTGTGGCAAATTTGAGAACGATTTGACTTCTGAATTTATTAGTACAGACCCCCTGCTATTATTCAAATTTGATTTGGAGGTGGACATATTTGGACATTTTTGAAAAGTTTAAGTATATTTAATAAATATTTGTAAAAAATAATTTTTAATGTATATAAAAAAATTGATTTTATTACGCTAATTTTACAAATTTCATCTAACTTTTTGTAAATATTATGAAAGTACTCATTAACAGCTTCCCGATTCATAATAACTTTGATCTCACTTCTGTATATTTATGCAGTGACGCAATACAACAAAAATTGTATATTTTACAGCACAAAGTCTGTTTTATTTTTACATAAAAAAGTGTCAACTTTGGTACTGCGCCAATCAACGAATACTAACGTTATTTACAAAAACTAATTATTTTCAGATGACTTGAGGTGTTTTTTATTATTCTGTGCAAAAAAATTAAAATTTCGAAACTTCAAAAATAGGGTTTTGGCCAAAAATTTCCTGATTGAAACCTATGTGGACTGTTATAAAATGGTCCTTTATCGACATACAAAGATTTAATTTGATCGATGCAGTCTT
Source organism: Musca autumnalis (assembly GCF_047663935.1). Lineage (NCBI taxonomy): Eukaryota > Metazoa > Arthropoda > Insecta > Diptera > Muscidae > Musca > Musca autumnalis. The sequence continues at coordinate 290,445,515 of NW_027411644.1, read as the reverse complement.
GCCGTGATTATCGACGTCGAAAGTTGTGAAAAATTAACGGACGAAAATGTTCAAATTCCATTTTTTTTGCAAACTCAGCACATGAGTACGCTAAGGCTAAAAACTGTCAAACAATCCAAAAAATGTCAAATTTAATTCAATTTGTTCTTTATTTGTAGGTAGAGTTGACAATTAGGTTTTTTGGCAGATTTTCTCATAGAAAAGTTGTAGGACTTCTATAGAAAACATGAGGGTTATACATACATACATCCATATGTGGGATTTTTAAAATATTTTCCGTTATCTATATATATAAAAGAGCTTAGTGAGTGACTGAGTGAGTGACTGACATATCATCGCCCAGACGAAACCGCTGAAGCTAGAAAGCTGAAATTTTGACTGTGGGTTGCTGTCGGTGTGTAGGGGCGAGATAAGGCTGGGTTTTTGGAAATTCGACCTAGAAGGGTACGAAAAGCACTAAAAGGTACTAAATATGGTACCCTTTGTATTAGGCGAACGGGAAGAGCTAGAATTCTGAAATTTGGAAAGAGGGTAACTGATGGAAAGTTAGAAAGATGTACCAAAGGGTTTTTGGAAATTCGACCTATATGTGTACGAAATGTTACTAAATTTGGTACCAATTGTATATTTTGAGCGGATATAGCTACAATGTTCATATTTGGAATGGAAATAAAGGTTGAAAAGTGGTGTTGATATAAGGAAATGATTTTGGAAGTTCGTACTTAAGTGTACGAGTAGTACTAAATGGTACTAAATTTGGTACAATTTGGATTTGGGTGAACGGATAGAGCTGGAAACCTGAAATTTGGAATTTAGATTACCGTTGAAGCGTACGATTGAGATATGGGTGTAGTTTCGGAAATTCATACTTATGTGTACGAAAAGTACTAAATGGTACCAAATTTGGTACAATTTGGATTTAGATAGACATGGAAACCTGAAATTTGGAATTAAGATTACTGATGGAGTGAAGGATTGAGGTAGTTTTGGAAATTCTTACTTATGGGTACGATAAGTAGTAAACGGTACTAAATTTGGTACAAAATTGGATTTGGGTGAACGGATAGAGCTGTAATCCTGAAATTTGGAATTTAATTACTTTTGGAGTGTAGGATTGAGTTAGTCTTGGAAATTCATACTTATGGGTACGGAAAGTACTAAATGGTACTAAATTTGGTACAATTTAAATTTAGTTGAACGGGTAGAGTTGGAATCCTGAAATTTCGAATTAAGGTTACTGATAGAGTGTAGGATTGAGGTAGTTTTGGAAATTCATACTTATGGGAACAGAAAGTACTAAATGTACTAAATTTGGTACAATTTATATTTGGGTGAACGGATAGAGTTGGAATCCTGAAATTTCAAATTAAGGTTACTGTTGGAGTGTAGGATTGAGGAAGTTTTGAAAATTCGTACTTATGGGTACGAAAAATACTAAATTTGGTACAATTTGGATTTGGGGGAACGAATAGAGCTGGGATCCTGACATATGGAATTAAGATTACTGTTGGACTGTAGGATTGACTTAGTCTTGGAAATTCGTACTTATGGGTACGGAAAGTACTAAATGGTACTAAGTTTGGTACATTTTGGATTTGGGTGAACAGATAGAGCTGGAATCCTGAAATTTATAATGAAGATTACTTATGGAGTGTAGGATTGAGGTAGTTTTGGAAATTTGTACTTATGGGTACGGAAAGTACTAAATGGTACTAAATTTGGTACAATTTAAATTGAATTGAACGGACAGAGTTGGAATCCTGAAATTTCGAATTAAGGTTACTGATGGAGTGTAGGATTGAGGAAGTTTTGGAAATTCGTACTTATGAGTACGGAAAGTACTAAATGGTACTAAATTTGGTACAATTTGGATTTGGGTGAACGGATAGAGCTGGAATCCTGAAATTTGGGATTAAGATTACTGTTGGACTGTAGGATTGAGTTAGCCTTGTAAATTCGTACTTATGTGTACGGAAAGTTTGGGTGAACGGATAGAGCTGGAATCCTGAAATTTGGAATTAAGATTACTTATGGAGTGCAGGATTGAGGAAGTTTTGGAAATTCGTACTTATGGGTACGGAAAGTACTAAATGGTACTAAGTTTGGTACAGTTTGAAGTTGGGTGAACAGATAGAGCTGGAATCCTGAAATTTATAATTAAGATTACTTATGGAGTGAAGGATTGAGGTAGTTTTGGAAATTCGTACTTATGGGTACGAAAAGTACTAAATGGTGCTATATTTGGTTCAATTTGGATTTGGGTGATCCTAATATTTGAAATTAAGATTACTGTTGGAGTGTAGGTTTGAGGTGGTTTTGGAAATTCGTACCTATGTGTGCGAAAAGTTCTAAATAGTATTAATATGGTATTATTTGGATTTAGGTGAACGGATACAGCTGGAATCCTGAAATTTGGAAGTTAGATTACTGTTGGAGTGTGGGACTGGAAAAGTTTTGGTAGTTCGTACTTGTGGTTACGAAAAATACAAAATGGTACTAAATTTGGTAAAATTCAGATTTGGGTAACGGATAGAGGTGGAATCCTTAAAAATTCGGAATTACTGTTGTAGATAGTAATTGAAAATCGTGCTTTCATGCGAAAAGTATTAATGGTATTATGAATAGAGATGGAATTCGGAAATTTGGTATTGTAGCCTCTGTTGGTGTGTATGGTTGAGATACGAATGTAGTTGTGGATATACGTACAATAAGTGTACGAAACGTATGAATGAAATGAAACTGACACAGAATTTGGTTCAAATTGTTATTGTGTAAAGGGGTAGATCTGACATTGTGAAATTCGGTATTAGTATAGCAGTTGGCGTTTATAGTGGAGATAGAGAGGAAGTTTTGGAAGTTATGTATACGGAAAATATTAAATCGCGGTTTGGATATAGTTTTGAGTATGAGGAAGTAATTTTTTAAAACTTATACATATTATAAGTACTAAATTTGGTACCAGTTTGGTGTAGCATGAAGGGATATAAATGGAATTTCGAATTGATATATGAGGGTTTGTGTTGGAGTTTAGATAAGGATTTTTTGAAACGCATACAAATCCTGAAATGAGGCTGAAGGCTGGCAGATTTATTGAGAAATAGGAAATGTACTAAATGGTATTAAATTTGACGTTGGGTGTAGCATTGAAGCTGGAATTATAAAATTAGTGTGTGAAAAGTACAAATTGCAATAAGTTAGATATTGGGCTAAGGAATAGAAGTGGAATTCCGATTTATTATTTATTTGTCAGGTTCATTATTGGAGGTGGTCGTACAATAAGTGTACTAGAAGTATTTAATAATACTAAATATTGAAGCACTGGTATTGAGTGAATCGATAAATGAAATTTATTATGAGAATCACTGTTGAGATCGGAGGATCAGGATCAGAATGTTTATTAAAATCCACCTTTAAATGTATGAAAGGTTCCTACATGTAATACCATTGGCATTTGGTGAACAAGTAGAGTTAAAACTGAATAAAACAGAACAAGTAGAGTTAAAACAAGTAGAGTTAAATTGTTGCCTGTTCTGAACGTTATAGTAAGTTCATTTGAAAAAGGAAAATCTATGGGGCTAATGTTTTACAAGAAGGTTCTTACACCCTGAGAACAAAAAGGCCTAAAATAAAATGTCTCAAAAATTAACTGTGATATATAGGGTAACATATTTTGAATAAAGGTTTTCTACATTTTTATATCACAAATTCCAAAATTCGGTTGGAATATGTGGATAAAAAAATGTGGATACAATTTTCAAAATACCCATACCGTTCTATAAAACATGGACTGGAATTTAAAATCTAGGCCGCTGTTGAAGTGTAGAGGTCTTTGTTTAGATTCAAGCGAAACGCGTACGAACAGTACTTAAATAAAATTAAATTTCACGTATTAGTACATCAAAATTTTCACTGTTCAACATATTATATATTGTTTATTGGTATATTATTCCTTTTCCGCATACGAAGTAGCGGGTATTTTGCTAGTTTGTTATAAAACTGAGGGTAACTATAATAAGAAATGATCGAAAACTAGTGCAAATGTTTACTTCTTCTCTTAACAAAACAATGTAAGTACATTTTAATTATTTATCAATACAATTTAAATTTGTCCTTATAGCGATATAAATAAAATAAATTTAATTAAATAGAAACCACACAACCACCATTTTATGTGACTAGTTTAGCTATCAGATAGTTTGCAGCTTATCAGATGTATCGGCTGTGGGAGTGGCTTCTCTGTCATCGAACTTTTTCCTTTCAAATGCAACCTGTTTTACAGAGACGAATATTATTTGTCCTTTCAATCTCAATGTATTCCATGACAAACTAATTTTAACGCAGAATTTTCACTTGCAAAAAAATCTTCGGTCATTAAGCTCAACTCCAACGAGAAAATTATTAAAAAAATTAAAATGATCTTCGTCCTAACAGGCAAAATTTCAGAAAATCTTAGTTCACCTGTAACTCTAAACAATTTCATCGAAAAGGTCGAGTGGGGAACACATAGACGGACTTAAATATCGTCGGTGTCATGCTTAAGTGTTCCATACACCATTTTCCCGTTTTGAGATAATCGCATTTTAATGTTTGCGTCACAATTGCTTGGAACTGACTGAAGAAAATATTTATATTTTTGACTAAATCTATTGGTAATAGTATATAGAATATATTTGCCAAAACTTAGAGGAATATCTGATGGAATAAAATAGTTATAAAGAATTCCTTTAAAATATAATTTTCGTCGAGTTGTTCCATATCCACACTTATGACACAAATGTAAAATATTGTAAATCACATCGAACAAAGTAACAAATAAATTTTCGCATCCTTGCCTCAATAAATTTAAAACTTGTAAATGGAAAAAAAATCAGAAAGAGCATACGCGAAAACCCTGGAAACCATCTATATCTCAAAAAGTCAAAAAGGGCGTATGGAACACTTAAGCATGATACCGACGATATGTGTCATTCGAAAATATATTCTATATACTTTTTTAAATTAACTTGGGCCTAGTTATACCTTTCGCATACAACATACACCTTTATAATGCGTAATATGAATATCATTAAATTATTTTTCTATACTTGATTTTATATAGAAACGTTTTTTTTTAATTTATAAAATAAATTAAACACGTAAACGTGTGAACAAAAAACAACACAATTTTTTATAATACAGAAAATTTGATGACAAAGGCAAAATATTGAACAAATTAAAGATAATAATAACAAACCATTTAAAAAAAAACATACTAAAACTCCTCCCCAAAACTAATCTATAAAAAAATATTTTCTAAAAGAATTTATTTTTATATGTGTATATTTTTTTATAAATCAAACAAACAATTTTTTATAACAAAAATTTCTTATAAAGAAATTCAAATTGTTTTCTTTATACCAAAGGATATTTTTTATAACTAATGATTTTGTTTAACAAAACTAAAACAGAAATCAAAGCTATTACACACAACCCAAAATTATTATTTGCTAATACTAATCTTCATAGAAAATAAAATAATAAAAAAAATATTATTTATTGTTTTGTTTATATTTAACAATAACAAAAAAACAAATATGCCAAAAATAGAACATAAAATGTTGATTCCTTAATATTGAGTTGCTAAAAGGAAAACCAATTATTTTTTATTGTACAGTAAAACCAAATAAACTAGAAATAAAATAATAGAAAAAAAAACTAAAAACTAGAAAACGAAAACATTTGTTATGTCTTCTGTAGCTGTAAATCCTTAAACTAACCCCTTATACATAATGACAAAACACATTAGTAGCATACATTAAAGTCATTTCCATAATAACCTCTTATTTGCCATTTGCAAATAATAAATAATCAAAAAATAACAACAACAACTAGCAATGAATTAATAGTGAGAATTAAATACAAACATAATAGTAAAAAACATTTACTATATAAGATTATAATATTTTTATGCATTATGTATAAAAGTACTCTGTAATTGTAATGTTAAGAGTGAAATTTAAAAAAGAGATAAAATAAAAAACAAATAAATATTAAATTGTAATGGAAAACATACTATCTACCATTTATTATTATAAATGTACGAATAAAATTATACTTAATACAACTGATGAAAAAAAACAACAACCAACAACAAAACAAATATAGTTATTAAAATAACAGACAAAGAACAAAATAAACAAATAATTAAATAAAAACAAACAGTGTTAAAAATTAATCATAAAGTCAAATGAGTTTAATTTTGTTTATATTGTGTGTGTGCGAAAGCGGTAAGTATGGAATGTTAATTAATGCAAATGTCGGTCACATTTCAACTGTTGACGACAATGCAAAGAATCAGATCACAATCCATACAATAAAAGGGGAAGTATTTAAATGGAGTAGAACTTGTATGTAGAGATGTTTGATTCTTTAACGTTTGATTATACCCTCAGCCTTTAGGCTAATGAGGGTATATACACATTGATACGATGAAAATGTGCCTCATCGAAATAATGGTTTTAGACCCCAAGTATGTTTGGACGAAATGTGTTTCAGACAATTTGGAGTCGATCTAGCCATGTCCCTCTGTCTGTCCTGCTGGCTGGAGCGCACGATAACTCTCGAACGGATGAACCGATTCAAATTTTGGCTTTCGTTATATTTTGACCAAACTAAGTTTAAGTTCGAAGATGAGCTACATCGGTCCACTCCTTCCGGTACCTCCCCCACAAAAGTTCGAAAATGTTCGGAAAGTTTGTGCGCACGATAACTCTTGAAGGGAATGACTGATTTGGTCCATACTTTGTATAGCGTAAACTTTCTACCAGAGTAATACGAGGTTCAAATATGGACTCAATGGGTCAACCCCTTCGGGTACCTTCCCCACAAAATTTCGGAAAAGTTCAGTTTAGGACCTGCTCTCGAGTCGCTTTGATTTTTGTTGTAGCAACTTGTATTCACTGCCCCTCATACGACGGTACAAGTTTCACTAGGGGGAAGTCCACACTTCCTGAGAAACTAGCCTTAAAGGTTGAAAAAAAACCCAATGACACCGTGTGTAGTAGTTGGAGCGCAAGATAACACTCGAACGGATCTACTGAGTCGGTCCAAAATGTTGCCTTCGTAAAATTTTGTGCAAACTTCGTTTATGTTCGAAGATAAGCCATATCGGTCCACACCTTCAGGTACCTCCCCCAAAAAAGTTCAAAAATGTTCGGAAAAATTGTGCGCACGATAACTCTGGATGGGATTGAGCGATTTGGTCCATACTTTACACATCCTAATATATTTACCAGATATAGATCAGGTTCGAATATGGACTATATTTGTTTTGTTCAGTCTTCGGGTACCTCCACACAAAATTTTGGATAAACTCAATTTAAGACCTGTTCTCGAATCACTTTGATTTTTGTTGACGCATCTTGCATGCTCTGTCTCAATTACGACAGTAAACGTTTTTTCAGGGGCAAGTCCATACTTCTTGAGAAAACAGCCCGAAAGGTGTAAAAAAAAACCCCTATGGCACCACATGTAGTGGCTGTAGAGCTCGAACCGAATACTGCGTTTGTCCACACTTTGGATATGGTAGTGCTTATAGGTCCACTGCTTCCGGTACCTCTTCCACAAATGTTTGAAAATATTTGCTAAAATGATAAGCGCAATATCTCACAAACGTAGCAACCGATTTGGTCCAAATTTTCGATCTCGAAATTTTTTGTCCAAGCTTAGTTTATGTTCAAATTTGGGCCCTATCGTCCAATACTTGGGGTACCACTCATACAAATGTTGAACACATTTTTGTAGTTGAGGGTCTGTTCGAGGATCCTTCGGACATTTTTATTGACGGTTTCCATAGTCCCCCGATATTATGCTTTTCGTAGGCTAGTATGGTACAAAAGCCCTATCTAACGATATCCGCCGAAAAATTTTTGAGCTTTAATCCAATCCATATTTCTGTCGGTTCATACGCCCATACATTTCTTTTTTTTTAATTATTTCAATCCACACAGGCTGAGGGTATATCTCTGTCGGCAAAGCCGACCGATACTTTTTTACTTGTTATTTTAATACTTTGCATAACATGTGAGCGTTAGCCTTTACGCTAACTAGGGTATATATACTTGGATACGACCAAAAATGTGTCTCAATAAAGATTTTACCCCTAAGTATGTTTAGACGAAAATCGTTTCCGACAATTTGGAGTCGATTTTGCCATGTCCGTCCGACTGTCTGACTGTCAGGCTGGCTTGTGCGAACTTAGTTTAAATTCCGTCCCCGCTTCGGGTATCTCCTGCACAAAAGTTCAAAATTTTCTGTAAAATGGTGTAAATGATAGCTCTCGAAGGTAACAAGCGATTTAGTCCAAACTTGACACATTCGAATATGGACTATATCGGTACACTCCTTCGGGTCTAAAAATATGAAACCCGCAAGTTTACTCTTTCATTGAGTATCTGATAAGTCCAAGCTTTGCACATAGTATTACTTCATATATTCATACATCAGGTTGGAAGATGGACTATATCGGTCTCGTCCTTAGGGTACCTCCCACACAAAATTTGGGAAAAGTGCAGTTTGAGAACTCGTCTCTGATCTATATGAAATATTTTGCAAACGAAGTAAGTCCACACATCCTGAGATAAGGGCCTAAAAGCTCCAAAAAACCCTACCTGCACATATTAAAATTAATATTTTTATTTTAATGGCCTGTTTCACTAAGACGATTCGAATACAAATTCGAAATAAATTCACTGTGCAACACGAAAATTATTAACCATATTCTGACACCGCGTCGTGATAGAAGACCAAAAAAGAGAGGACACGTGTTTCGCCGTTTTTTCGTATCTCATCAACTTTTGCGGTTATAGGCCTCCAAAGGTTTGAGGCTTTGATTTAAAAAGGGTCATTTAGTCAGGACCATATGTTCCAAACCGTTAGGAAATTTGAATTTATCTCAGAGGCAAAGTTGTAGCTATTGTCTTCAGGGACGAAAATTGTGAACACATGTAATCCATCAAATTTCATCTACAAGGTCAAAATCGCTATGGTAAAATTTCTTTTACAATTTTTTCTCAAGTTTTGTTATACAGCTGTCAAACCGATCAAATTTTAAGCAAACAACCAACTACAAAAATGTACCTCAGATCTTAATAAACATATTTCCAGAATATACGAACTCTGTAGAAAAGCATCTTAATGGACAAAATAGCAAAACAATTGCGATTTTATTTTACCGTTCAAAACTAAAGAAAACAATCAACCACAATAGTGTAGTAAAGGCATCAATAAACAACTTTCTGGAACATGAGAAATGTCCATGAACGGTTCTTAATGGTAACAAGTAAAAAAGTATCAGTCGGCTTTGCCGACAGAGATATACCCTCAGCCTGTGCAAATTGAAACACTTTTTTTCACAAAAACCTTATGTATTTAGGGGGTTTCAAAATTTTGGTCGTATGAACCGACAAAAATGTTCATTAAGATTAAAGTTCAAAAATGTTGCGGAAAAGGTACTTAAAGGAATGGACCGACATAGACACCCTTCGGGCTGTTTTCTCAAGAAGTATGGACTTGCCCCTGAAACAACTTTTACCATCGTAATTGAGGCAGCAAATGTAAGTTGCTTCAACAAAAATCAAAGTGATTCGAGAGCAGGTCTTAAAGTGAACTTATCTAAAATTTTGTGTGGGATGTACGGGATGGAGTGGACAAATATAGTCCATATTCGAACCTGATCTATATCTGGTAGATATTATGAGAATGTGTAAAGTATGGACCAAATCGGTCACTCCCATCGAGAGTTATCGTGCGCACAATTTTTCCGAATATTTTTGAACTTTTGTGGGGTAGGTACCTGAAGGAGTGGACCGATATGGCTTATCTACGAACTTAAACTAAGTTTGGAAACAATATAACGAAGGCCAAATTTTGGCCGAAATCGGCATTCCGTTCGCATATGCGCTTCCGCCCATAAACATGGTGTCATAGGGTTTGTTTTTCAACTTTCAGACTATTTTTTCAGGAAGTATGGACTTGCCCCTCAGGAAACTTGTACCTTCGTATAGGGGACAGTGAATACAAGATGTTACAACAAAAACCAAGGCGATTCGAGAGCAGGTCCTAAAATGAACATTTCCGAAATTTTGTGTGGGAGGTACTCGAAGGAGTTTACCGATTGAGTCCATATTGGAACCTCATCTAAGTCTGGTAGAAATTTCATAATGTGCAAAGTATGGACCAAATCGGTTACTTCCTTCAAGAGTTATCGTACGCACAAATTTTCCGAACATTTTCGAACTTTTGTGGGGAGGTACCGGAAGGAGTGGACCGATATAATCCATCATCGAACTTGGACTAAGTTTGGACAAAATATTACGAAAGCCAAATTTTGGACCGAATCGGCAGATCCGTTCGAGAGTTATCTTGCGCTCCAACCACAACACACGGTGTCATAGGGTTTTTTTTTAACTTTCAGGCTATTTTCTCAGGAAGTATGGACTTGCCCCTAATGAAACTTACAGCGTCGTATAGAGGACAGCGAATACAACTTGCGTTAACAAAAATCAAAGCGATTCGAGACAAGGTCCTAAATTGAACTTTTCCGAAATTTTGTGTGGGAGGTACCCGAAGGAGTGGACCGATTGAGTCCATATTGGAACCTCATCTAAGTTTGGTAGAAATTACACGATGTGTAAAGTATGGACCAAATGGGTTATTCCCTACAAGAGTTATCGTACGCACAAATTTTGCGACAATTTTTGAATATTTGTAGGGGAGGTACCTGAAGGAGTGGACCTATATGGCCCATCTTCGAACTTAAATCGAATCTGGACGAAATATTTCGATACCCAAAAATTGAACCGAATCGATTGATCCGTTCGAGTGTTATCGTGCGCACCAGCCAGCCAGACAGACAGACAGAAGGACGGACATTGCTAGATCTACTCAAAATTGTCTGAAACGGATATCGTACAAACATACTTGGGGTCTAAAACCATTATTTCTATGAGGCACATTTTTGGTCGTATCAAAGTGTAAATACCCTCTTTAGCCTAAAGGCTGAGGGTATAAAAATAGCAAAAATCTGTTGAAAATATACAATTTTTATACTTTTTTCTCCAACATCGGTCCAAAGATACGCAACCGCCCAAAAATTAAGGATACAGTCAACTACAAAAATGTACCTTAGATTTCAAACAAACGAGTTTCTAGAACAAATGAAGATTCTAGGAACGATTCTTCAAGCTCAAAATTCGATTATTTTAGATCATTCTTTCCTATTCAGGTCCGTAAATAAAAAAACCTATCAAATTTCCTTGCGTTTTTAACAGTTTGTTATTTCCAAACCTGAGCAGGGGGAATGTTAAAAATATTTTATTGTTTCGTGAATTTCAGCCCTATGAATCATTCCTAGAATCTTCATATGTTCTAAAAAGTTTTTTTATTGAAATCTTAGGTACATTTTTGTGGTTGGCGGTATGCTTAATTTGTTGGTCGATTCGGTATCTGTGAACGAGAATCGGAGAAAAAAGTGTAAAATTTGAATATTTTCAAAAGTGTTTTGCTTTTTTTGCCATTAAGAACCGTTCATAAACATTTCGCATGTTCCAGAAAGTTGTTTATTGATGGCTTTGCTACACTATTGTGGATGATTGTTTTCTTGAGTTTTGAACGGTTTAGTATCTATGGAGCAGAAACCGAGAAAAGAGGATAAAAATCGCAATTGTTTTGCTATTTTGACCATTACGATCCGTTTCTGCAGAGTTCGTATATTCTAGAAAGATGTTTATTGAGATCTGAGGTAATATTTGTAGTTGCTTGTTTGCTTCAAATTTGATCGGTTTGATAGCTGTAGTCCAAAACCCGAGAAAACATTTTAAATGAAATTTGACCTTGCCCATTTTGACCTTGCAGATGAAGTTTGATGGGTTATATGTGTTCACAATTTTTGTCCCTTAAGACAAGAGCTACAACTTTGCCTCTGAGATAAATTCAAATTTCCTAACGGTTTGGAAGATATAGTCCTGACTAAATAACCCTTTTTACATCAAAGCCTCAAATCTTTGGAGGCCGTGAAATTTGATGAGATAGGTAAAAACGGCGAGACACGTGTCTTCTCATTTTTTATGTTCTATCACACTGTGGAGCCAGAATATGGTTAATAAAACATGACTCAAAAAATTACACACAGTGTTTTCAATCAACCAAACATTTCCTACAACACACTATAGGCCCAATGCACAGTGGATCCACTTGTATGGAGAAAGTGGCCAAAAATATTTAAAATGTAAAAATCAAGCCAATGTGCCGGTTACAGCTTTGTGCTGCTGCGAAGAGTATTTTAAGAAACCATGAGCGTGACATTCTCCCCCCTTTCGGCTCTGGAGGAAATATAAGGTAAGAATTATTTTATGCTGTTCATACCAAATGACATAAACAAAGGTCCCGATTATCTTATAATCCAAAAATAGGCTTTTGGAAACAAAACAATCTCCAAAACAACATAACATCCAACCAATTTAGCGGTTTAAAAAAATCAAAATTTCTGTCTGAAAATTGGTAAAATTTTTAATATAGCTCTTATAGCATTCTTCCTGAAAGGCAGGTACCGCCAACTTAAGACAATTTTGGAAGAAGGTTTCTTCATCTTGCCACTGATGCCAATTATGTTAATGTACGTGGTCAGATAACAGAGTTATACGCTAATATATCCATAGAAACCCTACTGGAGGGCAGCTTTAGTCAGCGGCCCACCATTTATAGTCTGGCACTAGATGACAACTGATTTTAATACTGAATAATCTTAAACCCATGACCTACTTTAGAAAATTATTCCCGAGGTGGGCACTGGTGGGCATCATGACTTAAACCTTAGGTAAAATTTAAGTATATGATCGAATTGGCATTACAAAACACACTAAGAAAATATGCAGCTAACTAGAATTCCACACACGCTAAAACACTATTTATACCCACAGCATTTATGGTAACGAGGGTATATATACTTTCATACGGGCAAAATGTGCCTCATCGAAATATTGATTTTAGACCCCAAGTATGCTTGGACGAAATGTGTTTCAGACAATTTGGAGTTGATTTAGCCCTATCCGTCCGTATGTCTGTCTGTCTGGCTGGAGCGCACGATAACTCTCGAACGGATCAACCGATTCGGTCCAAAATTTTGCTTTCGTAATATTTTGTCCAAACTTAGTTTAAGTTCGAAGATGGGTTATATCGGTCCACTCCTTCCGGTACCTCCCCCACAAAAGTTCGAAAATTTTCGGAAAATTTGTGCGCACGATAACTCTTGAAGGGAGTAACGGATTTGCCCCATACTTTGGATATCGTGAAATTCCTACCTGACTTAGGTAAGGTTCCAATATGGACTGAATCGGTCCACTCCTTCGGGTACCTCCCACACAAAATTTCGAAAAAGTTCAGTTTAGGACTTGCTCTCGAATCGCTTTGATTTTTGTTTTAGCAACTAGTGTTCGTTGCCCCCATTACCGCGGCACAAGTTTTATTAGGGTCAAGTCCACACTTCCTTAGAAAGGTGTAAAAAACCCATGTGACACCATGTGTAATGGTTAAAGCGAACTGTAACTCTCGAACGGATCTGCCGATTCGGTCCGAAATTTGGTCATCGTAATATTTTGTCCGAACTTAGTTAAAGTTGGAAGATTCTCTATATCGGTCCACAACTTCCGGTACCTCCCCCATATATAAAAAATGTCGTTAAATTGGTACGCACGATATCTCTTGAACGGAGCAATCAATTGGGTCAACACTTTGGATCTCATAATATTTTGTCCAAATTTAGGTTAACTTTCAAATTGGTCCATGTCGGACTTCTCCAAAAGTTCAACATTTTTGTTTACGTTCAGTCTGTTCAAAGATCCTTTGGAAGTTTGTACCGATGCTAATAGTTGTGGGCCTGTTTACAGTGATATTATGTTGTTCGTGGACTAGTCCAAAAGCTATAAGTTATCCCAACTAAACTGGCTAGTAGGCGCCATATCTATCGAAAAGAAATTACTCGCAAAATAAGATCCACTTCCAAAATTGACTATGTTGATCCATTCCTTCAAGTACCTTCTCCGTAACACTTTTGAGCTTTAGTCCTAATCCAAATTTTTGTCTGCAAGTTCAAATGCCTTAAAAGGCCACTCCCGCTCATCTGAATAGGTTTGAAATGTTTTCTTTGTATAAGTTAAGGTCTCTTAAGCTATGTTTGGTCCATACTATATAGTTTTTGAGAGTCCTATACTATGCCAACATTTAGAAGAAAAATCATAACGATGTTGTTATATTTTCGGAAAATATCCCTGTTATAATAAAAATGTACCAAAAAAGTGCTAAATTTTTCGGCTCATCTGAATAGGTCTGAATAAAATAAAATTGAAAAAAAGGCACTATCTATGCATATTTTGCCCAGTTTTTGCTTTAATTTAGTAAAATGGAATATTCTGGTAAATGCTACAAAAAGTTTGACCCACTTTATTAGGTACAAAAATCAAGAATTATTCCAACAAAAAGTTTTTATAACCACACTTTTTGATATCGTAATACCCCTTCCGAGCTTCTAATAATATCTGAGAGCAAATACCAAGTTTTATCCTTAATATTAGGGTCGATAAAGTACAAAGGTCATTGAAAATATTTGGTGTTTTGGTTTAAGTTTCATTATTTAATTATCCTGGCAGTATAAATTTGAGTATTATCATGCCTATAACCCCACCACAGTTGACCACATGTATCACAAATCGGCCTGGAAGAACGCCTCTTCGACGATAAATAACGTAGAAAACTGTAATTGAGATTTAACATAAAGTGGTAGTTATCCCCTGCTTTTATAATACTGTAGTACCTGAGTAGTCAGTCTATTCTTTTACGTTTATTCGTATTTCATTTATAACTTGAGAAAATAAATAAAGTATTTTTTTTTTTTTTTTTTGACCGAACAGCTTGTAATTTGTCATTTAAGGTCACCCGTGGCTACAAAACATATTCACCAAAAATTGACAACATAGGTCCATGTTTTGGTATAGCCTCCATACAACGGTACCTCCTTATTTTGAGGATTTTGGGTATAATTTTTAATCAAACAACCTGTAGTTTGTTATTTGAGGTTCTTAGTGGTCACAACATTTCTCCACCAAAAATTGTCCATCTTTTTGTATAGCCCCATATATCTATACCTCCCGATTTTAAGTGTTTTGAGGAATTTAGCTATATTTATTAATCGAACTACCTGTAATTTGACATTTGAGGTTCCCAGTGTTTACAAAACTTCTGCGCCAAAACTTCTCGACATAGGGCCACATTTAATATGGTCCCCATATTTTCTAACCTATTTAATGCACTTGGGAGTGAAAGAATCCGTTAAGAATATTTTATGGTGGAGTGTGTAAGAAATTGGACTGGCTGACCAAAAAAGAAACAAACACAATTATTATGTCGTATTTATGGCCTGTTTCTCTAAGACTATTCGATTACAAATTCGTTCGAATTGCTACCAAACTCCTACTGTTGCACTATGAGCCCAATGAGAGGTTTTTGAGGCAACAAGTCACTGGAAGCTGCTGGACCTTTCAAATTTAGCCCCGATGTTTATAATGAGCATAAAAATACATCTGCAAAATTTGGAAGGAATCGGTTTAGATATAGGTATAGCTTTCATATATATGTTTCAACCGATTTTAGATTTAAGGCGCACTAAGTTCACAATTTGCATCCGATTGCTTTAACATTTGATATGGTAAATCCTGTTCAATTTAGAATCACGTCCGGAAATTTTGGTTCTGATCGGTTCAGGTATATATATCTAGATATTTATAGAAAATTATTCAGGTCTGCCATAGGTCTTAGGTAGGTAGTAAGGTAGTAAGGTAGTTTTTATACTGAAAAAGTGAGGGGGCGGGGGACCTCCCCCACAACGGGTTTTAGCCAAACGCGAAATCTCAGAGATTATTAGACGTATTGGTATACAATAAAATAGAATTGTGTGTAATGATGGAGGTCAATAATTGATGATTTGGAAGTAGAAGACCGCGATCGCGTCCGATTTTTGAATACTTTATAATTACAGGTTAAGATATTTATATTTTGTAGGTGTTTGTAGTCCCAGTTACTAAATTAAGAGATCTTGAACATAAAAGATTTCAATATTTTGTATAACTCCATTAAGATAACTATCAAATTTGGCAACTTGTGTCATATTGACAAGTCCCACTCCCAACAAAGCCCAACACTTAAAAAATATCCAAATTTTTAAGTGTCACGCTATCTGTAAGTATTTTTCTATAAGGAGGGTTGGCGTTTTTTGTTTGGGATGACGACTTCTATTTTGTTTTTCAAAATAGTCAGGCTTAATCCCATAGTCGTTGTTTTAATATTTTATTAAAACAACTTTAATTTATTAGTGGGAAAAATTGGCGATATTTACCAAGGGGTAAGGCAGGGAATACTATAGTTTCAGATCTCGCCACAGATCTTCATCAGTACCCTTGTTTCTTGTTTTTCAACAAGAAACTTTTTATACCCAAGTGTCAATTGCTAGCTCAAATAGATACGTGCGCAAAGAGGTACCGTGGGGGGTGGGGGAGGTACCGTAGTTGTGGACCGATATAGAGAATCTTCCAACTTTAACTAAGTACGGACAAAATATTACGATTACCAAATTTTGGACCGAATCGGCAGATCCGTTCGAGTATTACAGTTCGCTTTAACCATTACACATGGTGTCATATGGGTTTTTTACACCTTTCAGGCTATTTTCTAAGGAAGTGTGGACTTGACCCTAATAAAACTTGTGCCGCGTTAATGGGGGCAACGAACACTAGTTGCTAAAACAAAAATCAAAGCGATTCGAGAGCAGGTCCTAAACTGAACTTTTCCGAAATTTTGTATGGGATGTACCCGAAGGAGTGGACCGATTGAGTCCATATTGGAACCTCACCTAAGTCTGGTAGGAATTTCACCATATGCAAAGTATGGGCAAATCCGTTACTCTCTTCAAGAGTTATCGAGCGCACAAATTTTCTGAACATTTTCGAACTTTTGTGGGGGAGGTACCGGAAGGAGTGGACCGATATAACCCGTCTTCGAACTTGAACTAAGTTTGGACAAAATATTACGAAAGCAAAATTTTGGACCGAATCGGTTGATCCGTTCGAGAGTTATCGTGCGCTCCAGCGAGACAGACAAACATACGGACGGATAGGGCTAAATCAACTCCAAATTGTCTGAAACACATTTCGTCCAAACATACTTGGGGTCTAAAACCAATATTGCGATGAGGCAAATTTTGTCCGTATGAAAGTGTATATATGTACTTTCGTTAGCATAAATGCTAAGGGTATAAATAGTGGTTTAGCGTGTGTGGAATTCTAGTTAGCTGCATATTTTCTTAGTGAATTTTGTAATGCCAATTCGATCATATACTTAAATTTTATCTAAGGTTTAAGTCATGATGCCCACCAGTGCCCACCTCGCGAATAATTTTCCAAAGTAGGTCATGGGTTTAAGATTATTCAGTATTAAAATCAGTTGTCATCTAGTGCCAGACTATACATGGTGGGCCGCTGACTAAAGCTGCCCTCCAGTAGGGTTTCTATGGATATATTAGCGTATAACTCTGTTATCTGACCACGTACATTAACATAATTGGCGTCAGTGGCAAGATGAAGAAACCTTCTTCCAAAATTGTCTTACGTTGGCGGTACCTGCCTTTCAGGAAGAATGCTATAAGAGCTATATTAAAAATTTTACCAATTTTCAGACAGAAATTTTGATTTTTTTTAAACCGCTATATCGGCCCCGTCTACCTCCCACACAAAATTTGGGAAAATGCAGTTTCAGAGTAAGTCCATACTTCCTGAGATAATGACCCAAAAGCTCCAGAAATCCTACCGGCACATACTAAAATGGCTAGTGTTCAAAATATCTCACAAACGTTTTCAAAAATTTCTTCAAAATTACCCAGCAAAATAAATTGGAAGTAATGCAACGTAGACTACTTCTCTCACGGCATGTTTTGATGCAGTTCAAACGGAGTCGTGAAAGAGGCACTCCATTCCAATGAATGACATCCTTTCCTCACATTTTAACAGCATCTGGATGCAGTTCAATCGGAGTCGTGAAAAAGGCACTCCAATTCCTTACATTTTAACAGCATTTGGATGTGATCCAACGATTGACATCCATTTCTCACATTTAAATTACACCCGGATGCAGTTTAAGGGAGTCGTGAAAAAGGGCACTCCGTTCGATACATTTACAAGCAGTTGCTTAGTGATCCCTAGCAAGCAAGCCAATTTGTAGATACCTACAACTACAGAATTCAAAGATGTAAATATACTAAGATGGGAAAAGTCAATTGTTAACATTTGTCAATAGATGGAGTTAAGCTCTGTTGTTACGATATCATAACAACATTCTGTTAAGTAGTTAACCATTACTTACTTAGTTGGCCCATTACAGAACATTTGTTCCATAGACCGAACTAAGAAAAGATCTCCATTCCTCTCTGTTTTTCGCTTGACTTTTTGGAATACCGCGCCTTTCCATTTCTTCATCCACTTGTTTGCTCCATCGAAGCTTAGGCCTGCCGATTCTGCGTGCACCGCCATGTGACATGTATTCATACGCCTTTTTAGCGGGTTCATCATCGCTCATTCTCATGATATGGCCTAGCCAACGCAATCGTTGCATCTCGATACGTTTAACTATA
Organism: Musca autumnalis; assembly: GCF_047663935.1. Lineage (NCBI taxonomy): Eukaryota > Metazoa > Arthropoda > Insecta > Diptera > Muscidae > Musca > Musca autumnalis. Next base: position 290,426,806 of record NW_027411644.1, on the reverse strand, counting down.
TTCATGTCTTTGTATAGCTTATATAGCTCGTGGTTCATATGACGTCGATATTCACCGTCAACGCAAATCGGCCCGTAGATCTTTCGAAGAATTTTCCTCTCAAACACACCAAACACTGCCTTATCTGCTTGCGCAAGTACCCATGCTTCGGAGCCATACATTAGCACGGGTAGTATCAGCGTTTTGTATAGTGTTATTTTTGTTTGACGAGATGTGGCTTTGTTTTTAAATTGCTTACTTAGACCATAGTAGCATCTGTTGGCCAATACAATTCTTCTTCTTATTTCACAACTGATGTTGTTTGTTGTGTTTATGGCAGTGCCGAGGTAGACGAAGTCTTTAACTACCTCAAAATTGTAGGTACCAACTTCCACAGTTGGTCCGAGCTCTATGGACGCTTTGCGCGTCGACACCATCAATTTGGTCTTTTCGCCGTTTACCGCCAGACCCACTTTCGCAGATTCTGCTTCGACCTTCCCAAAGGTATCAGTTACTTCCTTTACTGATCGTCCCATGATGTCTATGTCATCAGCATAGGCAAGTAACATGTGGCTATTGGTGTAAATTGTGCCATTTCTTTTGACATTTGCGTCTCGTATTACCTTTTCCAACAAAATGTTGAATAGGTCACACGAAAGGCTGTCTCCTTGTCTGAAACCTCTTTTGATACAAAATTCTTCGGAGAGGTTCTTTCCAATTTTAACTGAGGACCTAGTATCAGTTAATGTCATCTTACAAAGCCGGATGAGCTTTGCGGGGATTCCAAATTCAGACATTGCGTGGAATACCTTTGATCGGAGGGGACTGTCGAATGCTGCTTTATAGTCGACAGAAAGGTGAAATATGTCGATCTGCATCTCTTGGGTCTTCTCTAGGATTTGCCGCAGGGTAAATATCTGGTCAATGGTGGACTTGCCAGGTCTAAAGCCACATTGGTATGGTCCAATTATTTCGTTGACCATTGGCTTTAGTCGTTCGCACAATATCCCTGACACTATCTTATAGGCAATAGGGAGAAGACTTATGCCCCTATAGTTTGAGCATACAATCTTATCTCCTTTCTTGTGGACGGGACATAGGATGCTCAGGTTCCAATCGTCGGGTACGCGTTCTTCCTGCCAGATGGTGCTAACTAGCTGATGCATACACCTTATCAGCGCGTCTCCTCCGGTTTTAAACAGCTCGGCTGGTAAGCCATCGGATCCTGCTGCTTTATTACTCTTCAGCCGATTTATTGCTGTCTTTACCTCATCTTGGCCGGGCGGTATACATTCTATACCATCTTCTGGGATTGGACCTGTGGTATCATAGTCTTCGCTACTATTGGATGACAGCAGATTGGAGAAATTTTCCTTCCATATCCTGAGCACGTTATCTGTATCTGTTACCAGATTACCTTGCTGGTCTCTACAGGAGGCTGTGCCTGTACCAAAGCCATCTGTTTGATGTTTCACTCTTTGGTAGAATTTTCGGACTTCATTCTGGCTCCTGTACATCTCGATTTTTTCACACTCCCGCTTTTCCACTTCTCTCTTTTTCTTGCGGAAAAGACGTTTCTCTTCTCTCCTTTTCTCCCGATATCTCTCTCGTGCGCTACGCGTTGCTACTGATTGTAAAATAGCTTTATATGCCGCATTTTTCTCTTCGGTAGCAGCACGACACTCCTGGTCATACTATGAATTCCTTTGTGGAGGTCTCTGGAATCCAAGTATGGATTTTGCGGCTGTTTGCATGGAGTGGGCAATATGTTGCCATTGTGTTGTTATGTTATCGGGACAAGGAGTGCTCGCGTTAAGCAATTGGGCTAGTTGAGTGGAATATGCTGTGGCTATCTGTTGTGTTTGCAGCCTATCGATGTCCAATTTCCGCGTTGTGTCTGTTCGCACTTTGTTTGCTACGTTTAATCTGGTACGTACCTTTGCTGCAACAAGGTAGTGGTCCGAATCAATGTTTGCGCCTCGGAACGATCGTACATCCAACACGCTGGATGAATGTCTTCCATCTATTACAACATGATCAATTTGATTACTTGTTCTTTGATCTGGAGACAGCCAGGTGCCCTTATGAATATCGAGATGATTAAATATGGTACTGCTAACTACCATGTTTTTTGCAGCTGCAAAGTCTATCAGCCTCATACCATTGTCAGATGTTTCACTGTGGAGACTGAATTTCCCGACTGTTGGGCCAAAGATATTCTCCTTACCAATTTTGGCATTAAAATCGCCTAGAATGATTTTAATGTCATGGACAGGGCAACGGTCATATGTTTCTTCTAAGCGCTCGTAAAATATATCTTTGGTCTGTTCGTCCTTTTCTTCAGAATTTAGCTTTTATTCGAATTGCAGCAAGTCTTTCATTCACTGGGGTGAAGCTGGATACCAGATGTTTTAGTCTCCGACTAACTACGAATCCGCAACCAAACTCATGCTTTACGTCATGGCAGCTATAATACAGTGCGTCACCTTTAGGTGTTGTTGTGACGCCTTTCCCAATCCATCGTATTTCCAGTATGGCAGTAATATCGGCCTTGTACTTTTCAAGTACGTCTGCCAATGCGAAGACTGCACCTTCTCTATAAAGAGTGCGAACATTCCAGGTGCAGATTCGCAGATCATGGTCCTTAAAACGTTTGCGGGGTTCGTCAACTTTAAAGGGGTTTGTTTTTCTTTTCTTTCGCTTTTTCATAGTAGGCTGCTTTTTTCTAGGGGAGGGTTACTAACCCGACCCCCAAACCCAAGTTTTTAACGTTCTTATGGGTGAACGCGCGGCACATGTTAGCTCACTACCTTTAACGGGTGTTAAAGGCAGTTCCCCAGGTGACACCACGGGGAGGTCAGTGTCCACTTGAGATGAAAGAGGGACCAAGATAAATCCTGGGCTTTGCCATGTTAAAGCCGGTCAAGACCGTTGCTTGGTATCATTCATCCCCTACGTCACCCTATTATTAACCATTACAGGCGTTTTTAACCGCCAAGTTCATATTCAATGAACGGGAAACTGCTATGGAATACAATCCTGAGTCCAACCTTTGGCTTTCCTACAATTTGTATAAGCCGAATTGCGCTTTAATGGGGTTTTTATCATTAACATACCCCTGTTGTTGATAAAATGTTTATATACTTTGTTTCATAAACATTTGTGCATTATGCATCTTTTCCAGTCTTTACAGTTCTATGTCTTTGAATAAAAATACAACCAAAAGTTGGGAACATTTTACAGTAACTCACGAGAAGAAAATTTCAACTGGTGATGGGAAGACAATATAAGAACATTTCAGCTTGGATTAAATGGAGAGCGGACGAAACAAACTCAGTTGCGATTGAATTTAATGAAGAAATTTCATAGTTAGTTCAGGGTTAGTTAAAATGCAGTGGTAATGGAGTGCATCTTTAAGTAGTCATGCTCTTGTAAAAATCATGAGTGAAAATGCATAATTTGATGCACTTCCAGATCACTTGTACATATGATTTAACTGCATTTTTAAAGCAAACATTTTGCTGGTTATGTTTAGCATAATTTAACAATTCGATTTATCGACATATAAATCACAAGTATGCTTATTAAACATTTTGCACTTTATGTCAATGATTTGGTATAGCCCCACATTACGATATCTGCGAATTGCACGTATTTTAAAGCAATCTCGTAATACAAAATCAATATATTTATTTGGTCAGAGGCTGAGGGTATATGTCCGTCAGCACTGATGCTTTCTTACGTGCTTTCTACCTGTCCCCTAAAAAGCTTAAAACGTTTATAAATAATTTATTAAAAAGCTTTTCAAAACAAGTGACAGTAATATTTGGTCTTACCGACAGCTAAACACATTCACCCATGAATGCACAAAAACAGCAACAGCATATATGGCACGGTGCTCTTGAATCATTTTTAAATGTAAGGTGGTTACACCTGGGGAGTTTTTGCGGATTCTGAAACTGCAATGTTTATAGATGAAAAAAATCAAAAAAAAAAAAAAAAACGCGCGGAGCTCTTTTTAAAAAAAAATAGCGATTCAAGTTGACATTTTTAGGTTTTTTTCAGGTTTTCACGATTTTGCTTGGAAACCGCAAGTCCAATTGAAATGGGACTAAAAAACATGTTGTAGCTATGAAAATTCTCTACATGATTGACCTTTATGATAATTTCGTAGGTTTTACCGTTATTGAGATATAGAAGTTCACATTGGGAAAATGTACTGACTGTATCGCCTCCTTATAAAACAATGTCATGACTGCAATTTCCCAACTTAAACTTATATATCTCGAAAATGGTAAAACCTAGGCAAAAAAAACCTAGGAAAGCCAATCATATAGAGAATTTTCACAAAATAGTCCCATTCCGATAAAACTTACCATTTTCAAGCAAATCGTGAAAACCTAACAAAAATGTGTCTTCAACATCTATATATCTCAAAAATGATAAAACCTATGAGCAAATCATAACGGTCACTCCTCTAGAGAATTTTCACAGCACCATTTCGATTGAACTTGCGGTTCCAAGAAAAATGGCGAAAATTTAAAATAAACCTAAAAATGTGAATTTCGACCGCGATTTATTTAAAAATCCCTCCAGCAATTTTTTCTTGTTTTTGGATTTTTCTCACCTATGAACTTTGCTGTTTCAAAATCCGCAAAAACTTCCCAGGTTTAAGCGGGTTTCACTTGAAGTTAGTTAACTTGTTTTATAAGGTAAGACAGTCAATGCATTGTACCAATTTGAACTTCTATATCTCAATAACGGTAAAATCTATGAAATTATCATAAAGGTCAATCAAGTAGAGCATTTTCATAGCTACAACATTTCGTGAAAACCTAAAAAAAGCCCCATAAAAATGTTAATTTGAATCGCGATTTATTTAAAAAGCGCTCCGGCGATATTTTTTGTTTTTTGATTTTTTTCATCTATGAACATTGTAGTTTCAGAATCTGCAAAAACTTCCCAGGTGTAAGCATATTCTATTTAAAGATGCTTCAAGAGCACCGTGAGCTATTTTGCTTTATAAGCGCACTGATTATGAAAGGTGGACCCCTGGCCTTACCAATACACCAATAGTGATGGTGTATGTGTTCAAATAAATACGAAAGTACTTCAGCGACTTTAATTTGCATTGGCAGAACGCGGAACGTAACCATATTTATGGAAGAGCTATTGGTGGTATGCTGTGTGGTGTGAAGAGAAGTCTGAAAGATATTGGAATTCAACATGAGTATATGAGAGACAATAATGTTAATATTATACAAATTAAATCGCCGGAAACGAACTTTGTTTTCTTGCCGGTGTATTTGAGAGGTGAAAATTGGTCGAACGAATTCAATGCCGTGAAAAATACCTATAAATCTATAGTAGAAAATAATATAATTATGGCTGGCGATATGAATATTCGAATAGGAACCCTACAACAAAACCTAGAAAGGTGTCTACATAAAGAATTCATGGCCGGTAAAGAAATCAGAGTTTCGAAGGACTTAGTTGTTAATACAAAAGGCAGACAATTTATAGACTTTTGTGAAGATAATGGTCTACTGATTTTAAACGGCAGAACAACAGGTGATGAGGAGGGAAACTATACCTTTGTAAGCAACATAGGTCAGTCTGTTAACGATATTGCGGCAGTCTCTTACGAAGGATTAAAAATCATAAAGCATTTCGAAGTTGAAGAAAAGATATGGTCGGACCATTTGCCATTAACAATTGATATTGAAATCCGACAAGTAACATATAATGCAAAACCTTTAAATCTGCTACCAAAATTACATTGGAGTCAACAGAACGATAGATACCAAGAAACTCTAAATATAAATCTCTTTATAGCGAAAAATAATGGAGAATTGAATAGCCTAAAAGATCTTACTAATATCATTCACAAATCAGCCATAAAACCAAATCACGCAAATAAACCAAAAACATATAAATCCAAATGGTTTAACAACAACTGTGAAAAGGCACGCAAAAAGTCTTTCAAATTGCTGAATATATTTAGAAAAACAAACTTACTTAATGACAAAAGAAACTACATGGAAGCCGTTAATATATATAGGAAAATGTGCAAAGATCGAAAGAAGGAGTATATGAAGCAGTTAGAGTTACAACTCGCAAACACGGCCGACGCAAAACAGTGGTGGAAAATCGCTACAGAAATAAGGGGTCAGAGTTTGAAAATAGGTGCAAACTTATCAGCTGAAGATTTCAGAGTCTATTTTAACACACTACTAAACCAGCATCAATTTGCGGATGATGTTCACTACGCAGTTTTTTACCAAACAGATACAATGCTAGATAAGGAAATTGATAGCACAGAAATACAAAGTATTTTACAAAACACCAAAGACCAAAAAGCTCCGGGAATGGACAGAGTGCCATATGAATTTTACAAGAATGCTTCCCAGGAATTTATAGAGGAATTGGCACATCTGTATAACAAAATATTCAACTCAGGTTGTCTAGATGCCACAATAGAAGAATCGGTGATATTCCCAATACATAAAAAAGGTGATTACAATATAGCAAGTAATTATAGAGGAATATCCTTTATAAATTCGTCTGCCAAAATTCTGATGGGTATCCTAAACCAGCGAATAAAACAGTGGACCGAAAGAAACAGCATTCTAAACGAATTCCAAGCGGGATTTCGTGCGGGCTACTCCACGGTAGATAATGTCTACAATTTGGCTTCCATTGTTCACCTAAAACTTGAGGACAAGAAAAAAGTCTATGCCTTTTTTGTTGACTTCTCTGCGGCATTCGATATGATATCTAGAAATCTATTGGTTTACAAATTACATAAACTGGGAATGTCAACGAAAGTCGTGAATCTTATCGAAAACATATATAGAAATACAAAATCTGTGGTATGGACAGGAAAGGAAGTGTCGGATAATTTCAATACTTACACAGGGGTACGACAAGGATGTGTGTTATCGCCATTATTATTCACACTGTATCTTAACGATTTACACGAATGGTTAGAAGGAGGTGTATCGATTGATGAAATTAATATACGTGTTCTTTTATACGCTGATGATATAGTGATACTGGCTGAGGATAGACACGTTTTGCAAAAAATGATATGGAAATTGGAAAGTTATTGCAAACAGTGGAATATGGTGGTCAATCTTGTAAAGTCAAAAATTATGGTGTTTCGAAAAGGAGGACGATTAGCAGCTAATGAAAAATGGTATTACCGTAATGAAGAAATAGAAATAGTTAGTGAATATTGCTATTTAGGGGTCATTTTAACTCCACAAATGACATTCACAAAACATGTCGAAAGCAGAAACATAAAAGCTAAATCATGTATAAACGCAACCTGGAAAGGATTAATAAACAAACCGCAAATATCTTTAGTGGAGAAGTGGAAGATATTTCTAAGCGTGGTCAGAACAACACAGTCGTACGCAGCTCAAGTGTGGGGTTTTGGATGGTTCGATGAAGTGAACAAGTTACAAAGATATTTTCTTAAAAGAGTTCTGAAGCAACCAGATTCATTGCCAGGTTACATTTTGTCTCTAGAAACTGATATACTAGATAATCATTTCTACACCTTAAAATTACATTTGAGTTATATTCATAAAACGGTATATAAATATAGAAATCACAGATTGCCACATAAACTCTCCTTAAAAATATGGGAAAAACAAATATTTTGGGCCAAAGAAATTGAAATTTTGGCACAGAGTGTACATATTTCAACGGCTGCGGTAAATATAACCGCACAAGAATGGGAAACAAAAACAAACTCAATGTTTAATCTTCTGAAAACGCATAGCTACATTGAAAAACGACAAAAGGCGAACAGTAGTGAAACTAGGTTCTATCGTTTTCTAAATCCGGATGTTGGTGTTAATTATATGTCACAGATATGGAATTTGGAAAAAATATCAGTAATAATGAGAACAAGAGCCGATATACTTCCTTTGAATGGAAACATTTATGGCAGCGAGAGAAGACAATGCACACTCTGCAATACAAACGAGATAGAAAACGTGCATCATTTCATAGCAAGATGTCCAATGTTAAGTGAATTTAGAATAATGCTCTTTGGAAACAGGTACATACAAGATACAGATTTAATAAACATTCTAAATGGAGATTGTGAAGATGGATGGGAAAAACTTTATAGTTATGTACGAAATGCATTGAAATATAGAAATCATATAATAAGAGAACAATTCTAAAGAAAACCAAAAATTAAGAAGCTTATATTCACAAGTAGTATTAACAAGTCCAAACAAACCGTATGGCAGACAACTTTGAAAGTTATTGTCATATACACATATGTGTTTACATATTATTTTTATTATATTATTCTTAAGATATGAATGAATTGTAATCAAAAAGAAGAAAATAATAAAAATATTAATATAATATAATAATAAATACGAAATAAAAACTTTCCATATCAAATAAACTTTCCATACCAAATAAAAACGTTCCATATCAACAATGTGAAGCACTGTTTTTTGCTGGTGAGAACGCAAAAAGTAAATGTCATAAAGAAAATTCTAAATATGTCAATATTGATGATCCGGGGGAACTAGGCTTTATGGCTATAATCATTCCGCACAAGTTAATGGTTCTTTAAAAAATTCTAAAGCTATTTGTCTAGATTCCCATTCCAAACAAAACTTCAGGTGTTGTATGTAGATGAATGAATGAATATCAGAAGTTTTAGATAAAGACGTTGGGTGCCACCGTGGAACAGTGGAATCCACATCCGCCTTGTACTCAGAAAGTCTGCATTTTAACTCCCAGACCAGGCAACATCAAATTGTCAATGCTGGCAAAATACCCTTCAGTAATGTTGGCGTCATTTTCTGAGTATTTCAGCCAGAAATTATTATTTCACGAAGAAATTACGGATACTACAGTAGCAGAATTTCATGTACAATTTTTACAGTGCTGAAGCTGTGAAAAAAAATATTTTTCTCAAATGATATTACAAACAACGAAAATGTTTTGGGAATAATTCCAAACGAATTTTCAAATCAATAGTAAGTACATATTTCTGAAATTCAGTGTAATTTTGCACATCGGGTTAACAGTTATATCAAAGTAATAATAATACACGGTTAATTTTATTTTTTTATGCCCTCTACCATAGTATGGAGGGTATATTTAGTTTATTCTTTTCCGTTTGTAACGCATTAAAATAGTTATTTGCGACCCTATAAAGTATATTTATCCTTGATCAGGGTAAAATTCTGAGTTGATCTATGCATGTCCGCCCCCATTTAACGGTACCCCCGATTTCCGATGTATTGAAGTTTTTAACTACATTTTCGGACCGAATTAGCTATAATTTGACATTTAGGGTTCCTAGTGACCACAAAACTTATATTCAAAAAATGTTCCGCATAGGTCCATGTTTTGGTATAGCCCCATATAACGGTACCTCTCGATTTTAGGTATTTTGAGGATTTTAGCTAACATTTTTAACCGAACTAGCTGTAATTTGACATTTGAAGTTCTTTGTGGTCACCACACCTCTCCACCAAAAATTGTCAACATAGGTCCATGTTTGGATATAACGGTACCTCCCGATATTCGGTATTTTGAGGATTTTATCTACAATTTTTAACCGAACTAGCTGTAATTCGACATTTTAAGTTTTTAGTGGTCAGCCGACATCTCCACCGAAAATTATCGACATAGGTCCATGCTTGGATATAGCCCCCATATAACGGTACCTCCCAAATTTCGGTATTTTGGGGATTTAAGCTATTTTCTTTTTGTCTGAACTACCCGTTATTTAACATTTGAGGTTCCCTGCAGCCACGAAACTTCTCCATAAAAAAAAAAAAAAAAAAGAAAACAAAACAAAGGTCCGTGTTTTGGTACAGCCCCCATATAACGGTTCCTACCGATATTCGGTATTGTGGGGGTTTTTGCTAAATTTTTTGACTGAACTACCCGTAATTAGACATTTGGGAACCTCACGAAATTTCTTCACAAATTGTCGTCACAAATTATATGGGTATGGCACTCATATAACGGTACCTCCCTATTTTTGATATTTTAATGGTTTTAGCTACCTTAACTACCTACCCGTTAAGGTTCCCTGCAGTCACGAAACTTCTCTACCAAAAAATTGCCGACATAGGCCCACGTAACGGTATTGCCCCAATTATGACTGCAAAAAACGGTCAAAATAGGTCCATGTTTCGGTATAGTCCCCATAAAACGATAACTCCCTATTTTCGTTATTTTGAGAATTGTATCTACATTTTTTTATCTAAATAGCGGTAATTTGATATTTGAGGTACACATAGGTCACAAAACTTCTACATCAAAAATTTTCAACGTAGGTCCATATTTTGGTATAGCCCCTATTTTCGGTATTTTGAGGATTTTAGTTAAATTGTACGCCCAAATTGGCTCCAATAGTCCCCATACAAACCTCCCGATTTTCAGTATTTTGAAGATTTTAGCTGCATTTGTTAGCATTTATGCTAACGAGGGTATATACACTTTGATACGGACAAAATGTGCCTCATCGAAATAATGGTTTTAGACCCCAAGTATGTTTGGACGAAATGTGTTTCAGACAATTTGGCTGGAGCGCACGATAACTCTCGAACGGATAAACCCAAACTTAGTTTAGATGGGCTAAATCGTACACTCCTTCCGGTACTTCCCCCACAAAAGTTCGAAAATGTTCGCACAATTTGTGCGCACGATAACTCTTGAAGGGAGTAACCGATTTGGTCCATACTTTGCCCATCGTGAAACGTGTACCAGACTTAAATAAGGTTTCAATACGGACTCAATCGGTCCACTCCTTCGGGTACCTCCCACATAAAATTTCGGAAAACTTCAGTTTAGGGCCATCTCTCGAATCGCTTTGATTTTTGTTTTAGCAACAACCATACGACGGTGTAAGTTTCAACAGGGGCAAGTCCATACTTCCTGAGAAATTAACCTGAAAGTTGCAAAAAACCCCTATGACACCGTGTGAGGTGGTTGGAGCGCAAGATAACGAACGGATCTGCTCATTTGGTCCAAAATTTGGCCTTAGTAATATTTTGTCCAAACATAGTTTAAGCTTGAAGATAAGCCATATCGGTCCACTCCTTCAGGTACCTCCCCCAAAAAAGTTAAAAAAATGTTCGGAAAAATTGTTCGTACGGTAACTCTTGACGGGAGTGGCCGAATTGGTCTATACTTTACACATCCTAATATATCTACCAGATATAGATCAGGTTCAAATATGGACTATATTTGTCCACTCCATGCGGTACCTCCCACACAAAATTTCGGATAAGTTCACTTTAAGACCTGATATCGAATCACTTTGATTTTTGTTGAAGCAACTTGCATTCGCTGCCTCAATTACGATGGTAAAAGCTTTTTTTTTAGAGGCAAGTCCATACTTCTTGAGCAAACAGCCCAAAGAGTGTAAAAAACCCCCATACGTTGTGGCTGGAGATCAACTTCCATAACGGGCAATGTCGATCCATTCCTTTTAGTATATCTTCCGCAAAACTTTTTATCTTTAATCCTAATCAACATTTTTGTCGGTTCAAACGTCCTAAATACATACGTATGTATTTTGGGAAAAAATTGTTTCAGTATACATAGGCTGCTGAGGGTATATCTCCGTCGGCATAGCCGACTGATACTTTTTTACTTGTTTGCCACAATTTTTAGCTGAACCAGATGTAATTTGTCATTTGCGGTTCCCACTTGTCACAAAGCTCCTCCGCCATAGGCTTCTTCAAAAATGCCGCCCGATTTAAGACATTTTAGGTACATTATCTGACAAAAAACAAAAGCTATGAGGATAAAGTAATCAGGCAACACACCTATTTATATATACAACTAGCTGACCCGGTCCGCGTTGCTGGCCCGTTGTTTGGGTTCTCCGTGTAAACTTTAGTTATCTATCCAGCATTGATACATCCATAATTAGGCATCCCTCTAGAAACTTCATAATATAAATCAATGTTTTGACATCAATTCCATATAATGGTATCCCCCAAATTTAAGATATAAAATCTCTTTTATTATACCCTTCACCATAAATCGACAGTTTAAAGCACTTTGTGACCCACATATAATGGTCGGTCCACGTCAATTGACATTGCTATATATTGGATTGTTGGTCTCGGTTGGGGTCGTAATTATTACTGCAAAGAATTGTTGGTATAGGTCCACGTTTTGATATAGCTCCCATAGAACGGTACCGGCCGATTTTCGCTATTTTTGAGGATTTAACATCATTATCACACCGAAATGGCTGAAATCTGGTTTTAATATATTTTAAAGAGGAGAGCATAAATATTCGTATCGACCGAAAGACACGCCTTTTTATTTGCGCTCGGTATGTAACAGTAATAGGTTCACGTTTTGATATAGCTCCCATAAAACAGTACCTCCCGATTTTCGATAGTTCAGAGATATACACTGTCCAGTATACGTCCTCGTTTTGATATAGCTCCCATAGAACGATGGCGCCTGATTTTCGCTATTTTTGGTGGAATTAACCTCATTCAGGCCGATCGAACGTAACGCTTTTTTTCTTCGCGCTCTATATGAAATAGTGGTAAAATACCCCTCAGCGAAATGTATGTTCCTTCGGGATGTGTATGGCAACATTTATATAATTCATAAAAAAATACTTCTATTTAAAAAATGTATCTTTACCTAGCTATTCCAAGGACTGAAATCAATGCTCATGAAGTTTCACTTCCCACAATTTGAGATTTTATCCGTAATTATAATATTTTCAAAAATCGAACACGATCGCGGTATTCTGATTCCAATGATGATTTTGTATTGTATATCAATAACTTTTTCTGATTTCCAATGGATCTTTCTGGAATTTCGATGTTGTGACATCTCAAGTTATCCGGATTTTACTGTATTCCAAAATGTGGAGTTGATCGCGCTGTCCCACTTATTGTTTAGTGTTCAGCGTTTATAGCGTTTTTAGGCATGCTTACAAAATTATGTATATTATCTGAAATAATAAATGTTTGCAAATTTTGTGATGACCGCGATATTTCACTTTTCGCGATATTTCACTTCCGCGGAGACCATTCAGGGTCAAGACAGTAATTACAATAGTATTGCAAACAATACGTTCAAAAATATCATGGACTTCAGATTTAAAAAAAAAATTGAAGGAGAACCTCCGGTCACTACACTTAGCCGTATTAAAATAGCTCACGACCGCGCTATCCCACTTGTTCAAGCTAGTGTTTATATCATTTTTGTGTCACGCTTACTAAAATTATGTATATTAATTGAAATAATACGTTTTTGAAAACCTTGTGATGACCGCGATCATTCAGGGAAAACAATCTGTAAACAATACGTTCAAAAATATCAAAGTTTTCAGATTTTCTTTAAAACATTGTGGGGGAGGACCACCGGTCACTATAAAAACAGCTTACGACAGTTCTAATTAATTGAAATAATACATTTTTGAAAATTTTGGGATGACCGCGATTTTCACTTCCGCGACGACCATTCAGGGTCAAGACTGTAATTACCATAGCATTGCAAACAATTTGTAAACAATAAATTAAAACGTATCTTGAATTTCGCGGTTTTCTTAAGAAGATTGTGGGGAGGACCACCGGTCACTACACTTAGCGTGATAAAAAAATAGATTACGACCTATTCTCAGACCTAAAAACTCCACATACAAAATTTCATAAGATTTCCCAATCGATTTTTCGGAATTTCTATAAAGTGACATCTCAAGTCATCGGGATTTTACTGTATTCCAAAATATGGCGTTGACAGCGTTATCCCACATATTGAAGCCAGTGTTTTAGCGGTTTTGTAGTCACGCTTACTAAAATTAGGTATATTATCTGAAATAATACATTTTTGAATAAATTGGGATGACCGCGATATTTCACTTCCGCGACGACCATTCAAAAAAATATATAGCCTATTTTCAACACCGGTGTTCCCAGTACATTATCTGAAATTTTCAAGAAAATCTATTCAGCCGTTTTTGAGTCTATTCGGAACATACAAACAAACAAACATACTAACATACACACATTGCCTTTTATATATTAGATGAGGCCAAAGAGGACATCGACAAATTTGAATACCTCAACACACCTATTTATATATACAATGAGGCCATAGAGGACATCGACAAATTTGAATACCTTAGCAGGATGGAGGTACAAGAATGGATGTGGAAAACAGAATACGAAAGGCGCGTATATCTTTTGCTACCCTGAATCGCATATGGAGATCAAGAAGTCTAACCCTAAATACCAAGATAAATATATTTAATTCATGCGTTAAGTCAGTGCTGTTATATGGCTGCAAACCTGGCATGTCACCAAATCGACCACTATGAACATGCAAACATTCATGAACAGATGTTTGCGACGCATACTTAGTATATGGTGGCCCCGAACAATCTCAAATAATAATTTATTACACGTTACCCACCAAAAACGTATAGGTAAAGAAATTCTCCAAAGAAAATATGATTGGATTGGACACACGTTAAAAAAGCCAAGAACTGAAATAGCTCATGCAGCGTTGGAATGGAATCCCCAAGAAACGCGCAAGAGGGGTCGGCCTAAAATGACGTGGAGACGCACAGTCCAGATTGAGACGACCAAATAGTTTAGCGAGTTACGATCGGTGGCGAGAAACAGAGAAACTCTATTTGTGAATAGACTTAGTTCCTGAATATAAATTTAAGAACATGTAACAAAATAAATAAAATCTGTCATTTTTATGTACCCACTTAAAGTTGTGGACAGGAATGAAAACCAATTATTCCCTTTTAGTTCAGAATATCTTATGGTGGAGGGTATGAAAAGTTCGGCCCGGCCAAACTTAGAGCTTTTTTACTTGTTTAATTTAGAATTCGTGTATAGTGAATGGCTTCAAAATATTGACCCTACAAAGCTTTCTTGACTTCTTGATGATGTCTGGCTAGTTTTACTTAAACATTCGGGAACAGTTGCCCCCCAGTTCTATTTGATTTTATAAAATTCTCCAATAACATGAAAACAAATGGTATTTTTACGTTTTTCATTTTTCTCGTCATAAGCGAAAGCTCGACCAATAATTTTATACCGGCCCTCCATATTCGTAAACGACTCCAAGCGTGCATCCACAGTGAAGGGTTCATAAGAATAGGTGTGCTTGGTGGAAGAAAAAAAAACCAAAAACATCGTAATCAATATAATTTTATGGAAAAATATATAAAATATATGGAAAAATCTATGAACAGAATTTTAGATCACTCCTTTCAAATTATACAACATTTCGAATTCAACAAGTAAAATTTAAAAGATTTTCTAATCCAGAACTCATTTCTAAATGAAATGGTAAAATCAAAGAAAAATTCGTAAAAGCCAAATTTGTAAAGCATTTTGATAGTTACAACATTTTCACCAATCACATTTCGATAGGACTTGCGGTTTTCAAGCAAAATCCTGAAAACCTAAAAACCCTTATGCAAATGTCCTTTGACCTCGATTTAAATAAAAAGCCCTTCGGCGATTTTTTTTTATTATTCTCATCCATGAACAGTGTAGTTTCAAAATCCGCACAAACTTCTCAAGTGTAAGCACTTTTAATTTAAAGTTAGTTATTGATTTTAACTTACCCCATAATTATTAACACACTTTCGTTCATTGACGGGAATATGTTTAGATCAAAACTGATAGAATAAAAATGTACCTTACAAAAATCTCTAACCCTCATAGAAAATGGTGTTTGTTGCCAAGTTCCACGACGAAAATGATATATTTCACCATTGCCCTAAAATCTCTAATTTTAATTTCATGCAACTCACGTCAATTCGATCCGTTGGTTGAACACCTTCGAGTAAATATTTTTTAGATCCACAACGTAAAAATCTAAAATTTGCAATCAAGTACGAGTAAATCGAATGACAATTGTAAAAATTAGGCCCGAAAAATATGCTTTTTAGAAAAATGTTCGCACAAAATTTTCGTATTTGGATGCAGATTTCTGTGAAGCTGTGTAAGCTACATTCACGACACATATATTAAATAACTCAGAATAGCGAGCTCTACCATCCTATATGTGATTTTTTACAAACCTGTTTGCGAAACAAAATAAGAAGAAAATTAAAAAAAAAAACACTTAAAATCTGGCTTCAAAATGTCAGCATCATTTATTGGTAGACGCAGATCAAATTTTGAAAAGTTATACACTAGTGAGATTATCCTTATTTAGTTGCCTTCTACTATTACTTTGACGGGAAAATCGTGAAAAGTGTGGTTTAATCACAAATCGAGAGAAAACAAAAAAAGACACGTTGGCTTCAACCCATTTTTACCTATTTTTTAACATAAATGTAGCCACAGCTTCCAGGCAAATTAACTTTTAAGGCCAATATTTCATTTTATCCGAAAGCATTTAATTTGTATAATATTCAACCACATTTCGCGAGTTATTAAAGGCTAAACCTTGGCTTCAACTATGTTAAATTTTCAAAAATATTGCCCAGCATCCATAAAAATGGAGATAGGACGCTGAAATGTTGGGAAAATGCGCCTTTTTTGCAGGCAGGTCACGTTTTGGTATAGCTCCCATTTAACGGTACCCCCGATTTCCGATATTTTGACGTTTTTAACTACATTTCCGGACCGAATTAGCTATAATTTGACATTTAGGGTTCCTAGTGACCGTAAAACTTATATTCAAAAAATTATCTGCATAGGTCCATGTTTTGGTATAGCCCCCATATAATGGTACCTCCAGATTTTCGGTATTTTGAGGATTTTAGGTAACATTTTTAACCGAACTAGCTGTAATTGGATACTTGAAGTTCTTAGTGGTCACCACACCTCTCCACCAAAAATTGTCAACATAGGTCCATGTCTGGATATAGCCCCCATATTGTCTTACCTCCCGATGTTCGGTATTTTGAGGATTTTACCTACAATTTTTAACCGAACTAGCTGTAATTTGACATTTTAAATTTTTTAGTGGTCACCACACCTCTTCACAAAAATTGTCAACATAGGTCCATGTTTGGATATAGCCCCCATATAACGGTACCTCCCGATTTTCGGTATTTTGAGGATTTAAACTATTTTTTTTTGTCTGAACTATCCATAATTAGACACTTGAGGTTCCCAACAGTCATGAAACTTCTTCACAAATTGTCAACGTAGGTCAATGTTTTCGTATAGCCCCCATATAACGGCAGCCACGATTTTCGGTATTTTGAGGATTTTAGCTAAATTGTCCGCACAAATTGGCTCCAGTATTTTGAGGATTTTAGCTTCATTTTGTCTGAACTACCCGTAATTAGACGCTTGAGGTTCCCTACAGTCACGAAACTTCTTCACAAATTGTCAACGTAGGTCAATGTTTTCGTATAGCCCCCATATAACGGCAGCCACGATTTTCGGTATTTTGAGGATTTTAGCTAAATTGTCCGCACAAATTGGCTCCAGTATTTTGAGGATTTTAGCTTCATTTGTTAGCCGATTTGTCAGTCGTTTGAAATTTGAGAGCTAACAAAAATTCTACAAGATGAACTATGTTATATAGTAGAATTTGTTTAGATGAATTTTTTTATAATTTTTTTTTGCTACAATTTTGAGCTGAACCATAGGCTCCTTCAAAAATGCCGCCGAATGAAGACATTTTAGGTACATTATCTGACATTTTAGGTACCCACTTAAAGTTGTGGACATGAATGAAAACTATGTGACGACCAAAAATCACCTGGGTTCATTTTTGCCCACACCCACCGAAGTTGTCCCATTGAATTGTTTTTCTTTGGTATATGGTAAATTTCAAATTTCCTTTACAATTCCATCGAAAAAAAATTAAAAAAATTTTGTACAAGCACATTCACGATTTTTGGTACATGGGTTAAGAAAAAAATCGTGGTTTCAAATCTGTTCGCGTTCACAAAATCGGATGCTGCGCCCAAAAGTTAGGGGGGATTTTATTCCCTTATAAAGAAAAAAATTTTAAAAATTCCCTTTGTGTTGTAATAAGAAAATTTATATATAAAGCGTTAACAGCATTTAATATCTATCCGTAGATGCCTAAATATTTACTAAATATATTTCTATTTTCGCGGAAAATCAAGAAATACTGAAAAAATCTTGGAGTAAATTTAATTTATTATAATTTAGAGTCCAAATAAAACTCGAAAAAATAAATTAAAAATACGTACAGATTCTGGACAACGCGTAGAAAAATATGAGACCAAAATTTTAAAGATAGGATTTATAACTGCCATATTACAGCAACAACAAACAACTTATTGTTGGAATATTATTTCAAAAATATATTTTTTGTTCAATACGAAAAATAGAAAAAACATTTTTGGGAGTTATTCTACTACTTCGCTAAATTTCGATGCAAGGACTGACGGACTTTGCTGAAACTTCTTCAGGGAAAATGCGGTGATAAACCCGAAAGTGTATTTGCTTACTTTGATAAACAATAGGATTATGAAATAGTAAGTGATATTGAAATTACATCCAAAGAAAAAACATAAAAGTTAAAAAACGTATAATTCGCGAATTCGTTAAAATCAGTTAAGCCGCATGCGCTTTTCAGATACAGCTAGTGCATCTCTGTCAATATGTAGCGATTTTTCCACTTTTCATTCAGCGGCCAAAGTGTGCTGTCAGCTGCATCTTACTGTTCAAAAAACCTTAATGTGGGTAAAAATTGCGCGATCTACATAAGATTATAAGGCGCATCTGATTTCAGTGACCGCCTATAAAAAATACGTCATTATAACAAATTTTAAACAAATTCTTCAAGAACCGCGGATGTGCTACCAAATTCTATTTTATATGAAATACGAATATTACTCCAGAATCTCGGTAATTTATGCCCCACGGTTTTGGAAAATAATATCATCGCGAATAAAAGGTTCCATTTATGTAAAAATAACCAAAGAAAATCGCGGTTCAATGCGCGGAATCATCAAAATATAATTTTGCAGAATTTCCTACTTTCAAGGTATCTATAACAGCCGTTTTAGTGGATGGATTTGAAAGCGGAAGGGTTCATTAGATCCGGCGCGTAAAAAAACTAAAATCACGCGGGGTTCAAGGGTACCTAAGTCACAGTTGTAAATTTTGAAACCAAAAAATAGGTTTTTAAAGAAAATTTACACACCAAAATCTCGACTTTGGACTTCTATTACTAGGAAGCTGTATGAAGCACATTCATGAGATATACATCAAACGACGTGGAATCACGAGTTCTACAATCCAGTAAATAGTTTGGGTAATTATCTGGTTGCGCCCTCCAATTGTAAGAAAAATTCAAAAAACCCAGATTTCAAAACTTCAAAATGTCAGCATCGATTTTAGGGGGATGCAGTGTATATATCGAAAAGTCATACATTAGAACCATGTTGCCCGAGGGGTATTCCTCAATTCTTTCTTTTAGCTTATGTCTGAATTTTCCGTGGTTTGACCAGAAATCAAGAAAGAACACAAAAAAACTTGTAAACTTCAACACATTTTTATCCATTTTTATACCCTCCACCATAGTATGGAGGGTATATTAAGTTTGTTTTTCCGTTTGTAACGCATTGAAATACTCATTTGCGACCCTATAAAGTATATATATTCTTGATCAGGGTAAAATTCTGAGTCGATCTGTGCACGTCCGTCCGTCCGTCCGTCCGTCCGTCCGTCCGTCTGTGGTAATCACTCTAGCATCCACAAAAATGGAGATAGAACGCTGAAAATGGGAAAATGCTTCTTTTGTTTGCAGGCAGGTCAAGTTCGATGATGGGCTATATCGGTCCACGTTTTGGTATAGCCCCCATATAACGGTACCCCCCGATTTACGATATTTTGACGTTTTTAGCTACATTTGCAGACCGATGTAGCTATAATTTGACATTTAGGGTTCTTAAGGGTCAATAAACTTATATAACAAAAGTTGTGGACATAGGTCCACGTTTTGGTATAGCCCCCATATAACGGTACCCCCCGATTTACGGTATTTTGCCGTTTTTAGCTACATCTTCAGACCAATTTAGCTATAATTTGACATTTGGGGTTCTTAAGTGTCAATAAACTTATATAGCAAAAGTTGTGGACATAGGTCCACATTTTGGTACAGCCCCCATATAACGGTACCCCCCGATTTACGGTATTTTGACGTTTTTAGCTACATTTTCAGACCGATGTAGCTATAATTTGACATTTAGGGTTCTTAAGAGTCAGTAAACTTATATAACAAAAGTTGTCGACATAGGTCCACGTTTTGGTATAGCCCCCATATAACGGTACCCCCCGATTTACGGTATTTTGACGTTTTTAGCTACATTTTCAGACCGATGTAGCTATAATTTGACATTTAGAATTCATAAGGGTCAATAAACTTATATAACAAAAGTTGTGGACATAGGTCCACGTTTTGGTATAGCCCCCATATAACGGTACCCCCCGATTTACGGTATTTTGCCGTTTTTAGCTACATTTTCAGACCGATTTAGCTATAATTTGACATTTAGGGTTCTTAAGTGTCAATAAACTTATATAACAAAAGTTGTGGACATAGGTCCACGTTTTGGTATAGCCCCCATATAACGGTACCCCCCGATTTACGGTATTTTGACGTTTTTAGCTATATTTTCAGACCGATGTAGCTATAATTTGACATTTAGGGTTCTTAAGAGTCAGTAAACTTATATAACAAAAGTTGTCGACATAGGTCCACGTTTTGGTATAGCCCCCATATAACGGTACCCCCCGATTTACGGTATTTTGCCGTTTTTAGCTACATCTTCAGACCGATTTAGCTATAATTTGACATTTGGGGTTCTTAAGTGTCAATAAACGTATATAACAAAAGTTGTGGACATAGGTCCACATTTTGGTATAGCCCCCATATAACGGTACCCCCGATTTACGGTATTTTGACGTTTTTAGCTACATTTTCAGACCGATTTATCTATAATATGACATTTAGGGTTCTTAAGAGTCAATAAAGTTATATAACAAAAGTTGTGGACATAGGTCCACGTTTGGGTATAGCCCCCATATAACGGTACCCCCGATTTACGGTATTTTGACGTTTTTAGCTACATTTTCAGACCGATTTAGCTATAAATTGACATTCAGGGTTCTTAAGTGTCAATAAACTTATATAACAAAACTAGTGGACGTAGATCAATGTTTTGGAATAGCCCCTATATAACGTTACCACCCGATTTCAGGTATTTTGACGATTTATGTCTCATTTCTAGACCGAATTAGCTATAATTTGATACTTAGGGTTCTTAGTGACCAAAAAAGTTATATTCGAAAAAATTATGAACATAGGTACATGTTTTGGTATAGCTCCATATAACGGTATCTCCTGATTTTCGGTATTTTTAGATTTTTACCTACAAGTTTTAACCGAATTAACTGTAATTTGAACATTTGACATTTGAAGTTCTTAGTGGTCACCACACCTCTCCACCTAAATTGTCTGAAATTTTGGGAAAATGCGTCTTTGGTTTGCAGGCAGGTCAAGTTCGATGATGGGCTATATCGGTCCACGTTTTGGTATAGCCCCCATATAACGGTATCCCCGATTTACAGTATTTTGACGTTTTTGGCTACATTTTCAGACCGATGTAGCTATAATTTGACATTTAGGGTTCTTAAATGTCAATAAACTTATATAACTAGTGGACATAGGTCCATGTTTTGGAATAGCCCCCATATAACGCTACCGCCCGATTTCAGGTATTTTGACGTTTAAATTGACATTTCTAGACCGAATTAGCTATAATTTGATATTTAGAGTTCTTAGTGACCAAAAAACTTATATTCGAAATATTTGTAAACGTAGGTCCGAGTTTTGGCAATTTTTGCTACAATTTTTAATCGAACTAACTGTAATTTGACATTTGAAGGTTGTAGTGGTCACCACATATCTGCATCAACAATTTTCAACATAGCCCCAATACAACGATACTTCCCGATTTTCGGTGCTTTGAGGATTTTACATAAAATGTTTAACCACGTAGGTTCATGTTTTGGTATAGCCCCAAAACAAACCTCCCGATTTTCCGTACCTTAGCTTTATTTTTTGGACAAACTTTCTGTAATTTGAAATTTAAAAGCCAACAAAAATTCTGCAATAAAAAGTGTTCATTTAAGTTCATATTTTCGTATAGCCCACATACCTCCAAACTAGCTGTTAATGACATTTGAAGTTCCCACGTTATGTACCGATTTTCGGTATTTTGAGGATTCTAGCTAAAATTTTTAACCGAATTAGGAGTTATTTGACATTAAAGGCTCCCATCAAAAACTGTCAACATAGGTCCATGTTTTATTATAACCCATATATAACGGTACCTCCCAATTTCTCGCCCACCAAAAATTGTCAACATACATAGTTAGATATAGGCACCATAAAAAAAGGCCTCCCGAATGAAGCATTTTATGTACATTATCTGACTTTTTAACGGGGACAGGAATGAAAACTAATTATTCCATTTTAGTTCAGAATATTTTATGGTGGAGGGTATGAAAAGTTCGGCCCGGCCGAACTTAACGCTTTTTTACTTGTTTAATATTACCACCAACGCAGCTTCCACGAAAATTATTTGTTATGGTCCATATTATGAGATCGTGGCTAAAACACTTCAATTAATATAAATATATTCATATTGTATAAAATATATTGACAGTTCGCGACTTATTAAATGGTGAACCTCAACTTCAACGATTGTAAAACATTTTTGAATATTACCATATACTAAATAAATCAACTTAATCTTAACATATGTGAGGCCACATAACAGATAAAGAGAGAGAGAGAGAGAGAGAGAGAGATCCGCCGTTATCGCCCAAAAACAACGAGGCAGCAGACATCACTACCATGTGGTGATGATCACTGGCTGTGTTGTTGGGATGTTCAAATTTGGTAAACAAGTTCCCGTTGCTACATTACAAACATTTGGTGGAGTGGTAAACAAGGTCCCGTTAATCCACCACAGAACACGTGCCTGGCTCCCACTATAAAAGGGCGACCTAACTTAGAACGTGGACAGTCAGCAACAGGCCAGCGAAGCAGCAACATCGACCTCGGTAAGTAATAGAGTTTCCAGGAAAACCCTTGGGCATTCTTGAGTGTCCTGCCAACATCCTTGAGTGTCCTGCCGACATCCTTGATTATCCTGCCAACATCCTTGAGTGTCCTGCCGACATCCTTGATTATCCTGCCAACATCCTTGAGTGTCCTGCCAACATCCTTGAGTGTCCTGCCGACATCCTTGATTATCCTGCCGACATCCTGGAGTATCCTGCCGACATCCTTAAGTATCCTGTCGACATCCCTGAATATCCTCCCGACATCCTTGAGTATCCTGCCGACATCCGTGAGTATCCTGCCAACATCCTTGAATATCCCTTATACTTCCTTGAAGAATCCTCGGACATCCTTGGTAAGTCCTTCCCGTCCTGTGATTATCCTCGAAGTAGTGCTTGAGTACTTATTAAGGTCTCTCGCAACCCGCAACCCAGTAGTGCTTGAGTACTTATTAAGGTCTCTCGCAACCCATAACTCCGTAGTGCTTGAGTACTCATTAAGGTCTCTTGCAACCCATAACCCCGTAGTGCTTGAGTACTTATTAAGGTCTCTCGCAACCCATAACCCAGTAGTGCCTGAGTACTTATTAAGGTCTCTCGCAACCCATAACCCCGTAGTGCCTGAGTACTTATTAAGGTCTCTCGCAACCCATAACCCCGTAGTGCTTGAGTACTTATTAAGGTCTCTCGCAATCTCTAACCTTGCATGTCATCCAAGTAGTGCTTGAGTACTTATTAAGGTCTCTTGCAACCCATAACCCAGTAGTGCGTGAATACTTATTAAGGTCTCCCGCAATCCTTAACCTGACTTATAGATGCTTGTAGTAGTGTTTGAGTTTCGCACCTCCTCCTATTAGTAGCGACATCCCATTAGGTACCTGAAAGAGCCAACCCAGAATCCCCGGAGAACCGTAGAGTACTTATCCTGGTCTCTGCTAAATCAACCCCCGGCTTTCCCATTCCACCACCAAGAATACTTATCCAGGTCTCGTATCCCGAATACAGTGAGCCCATTTAATAACTTGTGGACGGCGGACCATTAGACTCCTTGTAACACTTTATATTTCTAGATGAACAATCAATCAGTGAACTTATTATATAGAATCCCTTAGTCATTGAATAAAATTTGATTAAGAGAACAACAAAACATACTGCTCTTTCTCTTTCTCTCTCACAAATTCGAAATAAATTTCTGTACGAACCGCTGGACCCCGGCGAGCTACTCTAGCCCACGGGGAGAAATCCCGTCGTTACAACTACTTACTCCCTTTTAGTTCAGAATATCTTATTGAGGAGAGTATAAAAATTTCAGCCCGGTCGAACTTAAGGTTTTTTTACTTGTTTTATTTAGTGTATAGTTTAAAAATATTGACCCTACAAAGCTTTCTTGGCTTCTTGATAATGTCTGGCTACTTTTACTTAAACATTCGGGAACAGTTGCCCCCAGTTCTATTTGATTTTATAAAATTCTCCAATAACTTGAAAACAAATGGTATTTTTACGTTTTTCATTCTTCTCGTCATAAGCGAAAGCTCGAACGACAATTTTATATCGGCCCTCCATATTCGTAAACAACTCCAAGCGTGCATCCACAGTGAAGGGTTCGTAAGAATAGGTGTGCTTGGTGGAAGAAAAAGAAAACAAAAACATCGTCATTAATATAATTTTATGGAAAAATATACGAGCAGAATTTTAGATCACTCCTTTCAAATTGCACAACATTTCGAATTCAACAAGTAAAATTTAAAAGATTTTCTAATCCAGAACTCATTTCTAAATGAAATGGTAAAATCAAAGAAAAATTCGTAAAAACCAAACTTGCAAAGAATTTTTACAGTTACAACATTTTCACCAATCACATTTCGATAGGACTTGCGGTTTTCAAGCAAAATCCTGAAAACCTAAAAACCCTTATGCAAATGTCCTTTGACCTCGATTTAAATAAAAAGCCCTTCGGCGATTTTTTTATTATTCTCATCCATGAACAGTGTAGTTTCAAAATCCGCACAAACTTCTCAAGTGTAAGCACTTTTAATTTAAAGTTAGTTATTGATTTTAACTTACCCCATAATTATTAACACACTTTCGTTCATTGCCGGGAATATGTTTAGACCAAAACTGATACCAAAATGATGTAGGATCAAATTGTACCTTACAAAAATCTCTAACCCTCATAGAAAATGGTGTTTGTTGCCCAGTTCCACGACGAAAATGATATATTTCACCATTGCACTACAATCTCTAATTTTAATTTCATACAACTCACGTCAATTCGATCCGTTGGTTGAACACCTTCGAGTAAATATTTTTTAGATCCACAACGTAAAAATCTAAAATTTGCAATCAAGTACGAGTAAATCGAATGACAATTGTAAAAATTAGGCCCGAAAAATATGCTTTTTAGAAAAATGTTCGCACAAAATTTTCGTATTTTAATGCAGATTTCTGTGAAGCTGTGTAAGCTACATTCACGACACATATATTAAATAACTCAGAATCGCGAGTTCTACCATCCTATATGTGATTTTTTTACAAACCTGTTTGCGAAACGAAATAAGAAGAAAATTAAAAAAAAAAAAACACTTAAAATCTGGCTTCAAAATGTAAGCATCATTTAATGGTAGACGCAGATCAAATTTTGAAAAGTTCTACACTAGTGAGATTATCCTTATTTAGTTGCCTTCTACTATTACTTTGACGGGAAAATCGTGAAAAGTGTGGTTTAATCACAAATCGAGAGAAAACAAAAAAGACACGTTGGCTTCAACCCATTTTTACCTATTTTTTAACATAAATGTAGCCACAGCTTCCAGGCAAATTAACTTTTAAGGCCAATATTTTTTGCCAAGTCTAAAAACATATTACTGCCATACAGGAAATACGATGGATTGGGAAAGGCGTCACAACAACACCTAAAGGTGACGCACTGTATTATAGCTGCCATGACGTAAAGCATGAGTTTGGTTGTGGATTCGTAGTTAGTCGGAGACTAAAACATCTGGTATCCAGCTTCACCCCAGTGAATAAAAGACTTGCTGCAATTCGAATAAAAGCTAAATTCTTCAACATCAGCTTTATTTGCGCTCATGCTCCCACTGAAGAAAAGGACGAACAGACCAAAGATATATTTTACGAGCGCTTAGAAGAAACATATGACCGTTGCCCTGCCCATGACATTAAAATCATTCTAGGCGATTTTAATGCCAAAATTGGAAAGGAGAATATCTTTGGCCCAACAGTCGGGAAATTCAGTCTCCACAGTGAAACATCTGACAATGGTATGAGGCTGATAGACTTTGCAGCTGCAAAAAACATGGTAGTTAGCAGTACCAGATTTAATCATCTCGATATTCATAAGGGCACCTGGCTGTCTCCAGATCAGAAAACAAGAAACCAAATTGATCATGTTGTGATAGATGGAAGACATTCATCGAGCGTGTTGGATGTACGATCGTTCCGAGGCGCAAACATTGATTCGGACCACTACCTTGTTGCAGCAAAGGTACGCACCCGCTTAAACGTAGCAAACAAAGTACGAACAGACACAACACGAAAGTTAGACATCGGTAAGCTGCAATCACAACAGATAGCCACAGCATATTCCACTCAACTAGCCCAAATGCTTAATCAAAGCACTCCTCATCCCGATAACATATCAGCGCAATGGCAAAGCATTGCCCACTCCATGCAAACAGCCGCAAAATTCATACTTGGATACCAGAGACCTCCACCAAGGAATCCATGATATGATGAGGAGTGTCGTGCTGCCACCGAAGAGAAAAATGCTAAATATAAGGCTACTTTACAATCCGTAGCAACGCGTAGCGCACGAGAGAGATACAGGGAGAAAAGGAGAGAGGAGAAACGTCTTTTCCGCAGGAAAAGAGAGAGATGGAAAAGCGGGAGTGTGAAAAAATCGAGATGTACAGGAGCCAGAATGAAGTCCGAAAATTCTACCAAAGAGTCAAGCATCAAACTGATGGCTTTGGTACAGGCACATCCTCCTGTAGAGACCAGCAAGGTAATTTGGTAACTGATACAGATAGTGTACTCAGGGTATGGAAAGAACATTTTTCAAATCTGTTGGTAGATGTCGACGAAGATACCACAGTCCCAATCCCAGAAGATGGTATTGAATGTATACCGCCCAGCCAAGATGAGGTAAAGACAGCAATAAATCGGCTGAAGAATAATAAGGCAGCAGGGGCCGATGGCTTACCAGCCGAGCTGTTCAAAACCGGAGGCGACACGCTGATAAGGTGTATTCATCAGCTAGTTAGCACCATCTGGCAGGAAGAACGAGTACCCGACGATTGGAACCTGAGTATCCTGTGCCCCGTCCACAAGAAGGGAGATAAGACTGTATGCTCTAACTATAGGGGCATAAGTCTACTCCCTATTGCCTATAATAGTGCCAGGGATATTATGCGAACGACTAAAGTCTATGGTCAATAAAATAATTGGGCCATACCAATGCGGCTTTAGACCTGGCAAGTCCACCATTGACCAGATATTTACCCTGCGGCAAATCCTGGAGAAGACCCAAGAGATGCAGATCGACACCTACCACCTTTTTGTCGATTATAAAGCAGCCTTCGACAGCCCGCTGCGTTCAAAGGTATTCCAAGCCATGTCTGAATTTGGTATTCCCGCAAAGCTCATCCGGCTTTGTAAAATGACTTTAACTGACACGAGGTCCTCAGTTAAAATAGGAAAGAACCTCTCCGAAGAGTTTGGTACCAAAAGAGGTTTCAGACAAGGAGACAGCCTTTCGTGTGACCTCTTCAACATCCTGCTAGAAAAGGTTATACGAGAGGCAAACGTCAAAAGAAGTGGCACAACCTACACCAATAGTCACATGTTACTTGCTTATGCTGATGATATAGACATCATGGGCCGATCAGTAAAAGAAGTAACTGATACCTTTATAAAGGTCGAAGGAGAATCTGCTAAAGTGGGTCTGGCGGTAAACGGTGAGAAGACCAAGTTGATGGTGTCGACGCGCAATGCGTCCGTTGAGCTCGGACCGACTGTGGAAGTTGGTTCCTATAATATTGAGGTAGTAAAAGACTTCGTCTACCTCGGCACCTCCGTAAACACAACAAACGACATCAGTTGTGAAATAAAAAGAAGAATTGTATTGGCCAACAGATGCTACTTTGGTTTAAGTAAGCAGTTTAAAAACAAAGCCACATCTCGTCAAACAAAAATAACGCTCAACAAAACACTGATACTACCCGTGCTGATGTATGGCTCCGAAGCCTGGGTACTTGCGCAAGCAGACATGGCAGTGCTTGGTGTGTTTGAGAGAAAAATTCTTCGAAAGATCTACGGACCAATCTGCGTTGACGGTGAATATCGACGTCGCATGAACCACGAGCTGTATCTGCTATACAACAACATCAATATAGTTAAACGTATCGAGATGCAGCGATTGCGTTGGCTAGGCCATATCATAAGAATGAGCGATGATGAACACGCTAAAAAGGCGTATGAATACATGCCACATGGCGGTGCACGCAGAATTGGCAGGCCAAGGAATAGATGGCGCAAACAAGTGGATGATGAGATGAAGGCGCGGTATTCCAGAGTGCAAAGCAAAAAATAGAGAGGAATGGAGATCTATTCTTAGTTCGGCCTATAGAACAAATGTTCTGTAATGGGCCAGCTAAGTAAGTAAGTAAGTAAAAACATTTCATTTTATCCGAAAGCATTTAATTTTTTATAATATTCAACCAAATTTCGAGAGTTATTAAAGGCTAAACCTTGGCTTCAACTATGTTAAATTCATAAAAATGGAGATAGGACGCTGAAATGTTGGGAAAATGCGTCTTTTTTTGCAGGCAGGTCAAGTTCGATGATGGGTTATTACGTTCCAGGTTTTGGTATAGCCCCCATTTAACGGTACCCCCCGATTTCCGATCTTTTGACGTTTTTAACTACATTTCCGGACCGAATTAGCTATAATTTGACATTTAGGGTTCTTAAGTGTCAAGAAACTTATATAATAAAACATATATTGGTACCGCCCAATTTCAGGTATTTTGACGTTTTTAGTCACATTTTTAGACCGAATTAGCTATAATTTGACATTTAGGGTTCATAGCGACCGTAAAACTTATATTAAAAAAATTATCTGCATAGGTCCATGTTTTGGTATAGCCCCCATATAATGGTACGCCCGATTTTCGGTATTTTGAGGATTTTAGCTAACATTTTTAACCGAACTAACTGTAATTTGATACTTGAAGTTCTTAGTGGTCACCACACCTCTCCACTAAAAATTGTCAACATAGGTCCATGTCTGGATATAGCCCTCATATAACACTGTGCAACATTTTTAAGGTGATCTTGTGCAAACACTTCGAACTGAGGATTTTTTGAATGCACAGAACCAAACGACAAGAAACCCTAGTTGGGTTTTGTTGTGTCAGATCCAGCTCGGATTTTATGGCCCCATCCAAACATGGCTAAATATTGAGTTTTTAAAGAAATTCGGGGCTATATCTCTGAAACCAATGCGAATCTTCTTCTGACCTCTGAAGCAAATTTGTAGATAAGGACAAGAATAAAATATTTGGAGAAATAATGAACTCGAAAAACTACATTTATTGCCTCAAATTTCAAAATATATGCAAAAAGTCCACAATTTTTATACATTTCGCATCGTATCTCCAAACCCGTTAATTTTTTCTGATTATTTTCTGATGGAAAAATATTCCCTGGAATGTTATACACAACTCTTCAGAACATGTCATTGTTGTAAAATGCCTCTATGTCTTTGTTTTCAGTACATTTTTCAACGACGATTTAATAAAAATGCCAATAATGTGGTGAAATCCGAAATGCGAGAATAAACTGTTGGTGTGAACTGTGTTTGAAATACGTGTTGTAAAAGTTATGATGCAATATACCGCTGAAACAACATGAAGTAAGCATTTTAGAGTTTCAGAATGTTCTAAAGAATTGTTGAGAACTTTATTTGGAAGATTTTTGCAAACGGTTACTTGGTTCAACTCCCAATAGTTTAGCCGATACTGACCAGAATTTCAGCAATTATGTAAAATTTTCTATATTTTATAGATTTTGATGCCCTAGATGGAGTTTTTCTTATAAAGTTTCTTTAAGAGATAAGTTCTACTAGTTTAGGGCTACAATACTGCTAAAGACAGCAAGGCCAAATTCCTATTCGTTTCTGAGATAAAGGCCTGATAAATGCAAAAAAGTGAAGATTTAGCCCGGTTTAGATGAGGCCATAAAATCCGAACTGGATCTGACAGGACAAAACCCAACTAGGGTTTTTGTAGTCTAAATATGAACTTTCAAAAAATCCATGCTAGAAGTTGTTTGCATTTTCAGTGTTGCATAGTGTAATGGTACCTCCCGATGTTCGGTATTTTGAGGATTTTACCTACAATTTTTAACCGAACTAGCTGTAATTTGACATTTGAAATTCTTAGTGGTCACCACACCTCTCCACAAAAATTGTCAACATAGGCCCATGTTTGGATATAGCCCCCATATAATGGTACCTCCCGATTTTCGGTATTTTAAGGATTTTAGCTAACATTTTTAACCGAACTAACTGTAATTTGATACTTGAAGTTCTTAGTGGTCACCACACCTCTCCACCAAAAATTGTCAACATAGGTCCATGTTTGGATATAGCCCCCATATAATGGCACCTCCCGATTTTCGGTATTTTGAGGATTTACCTACAATTTGTAACCGAACTAGCTGTAATTTGATATTTTAAGTTTTTAGTGGTCACCACACCTCTCCAAAAAAATTGTCAACATAGGTCCATGTTTGGATATAGCCCCCATATAACGGTACCTCCCGATTTTTGGTATTTTGAGGATTTAAGCTAATTTTTATTTGTCTGAACTACCCGTAATTAGACACATGAGGTTCCCTACAGTCACGAAACTTCTTCACAAATTGTCAACGTAGGTCAATGTTTTCGTATAGCCCCCATATAACGGCAGCCACGATTTTGGGTATTTTGAGGATTTTAGCTAAATTGTCCGCACAAATTGGCTCCAATAGCCCCCATACAAACCTCCCGATTTTCAGTATTTTGAGGATTTTAGCTTCATTAGTTAGCCGATTTGTCTGTCGTTGGAAATTTGAGAGCTAACAAAAATTCTACAAGATGAACTATGTTATATAGTAGAATTTGTTTAGATGATTTTTTTTTTGCTACCATTTTTAGCTGAACCATAGGCTCCTTCAAAAATGCCGCCCGAATGAAGACATTTTAGGTACATTATCTGACATTTTTAGATACCCACTTAAGTTGTGGACAGGAATGAAAACTAATTATTCCCTTTTAGTTCAGAATATCTTATTGTGGAGGGTATGAAAATTTCGGCCCGGTCGAACATAAGGTTTTTTTACTTGCTTTATTTAGTGTATAGTGTATGGTTTAAAAATATTGACCCTACAAAGCTTTCTTGGCTTCTTGATGATGTCTGGCTACTTTTACTTAAACATTCGGGAACAGTTGCCCCCAGTTCTATTTGATTTTATAAAATTCTCCAATAACCTGAAAACAAATGGTATTTTTACGTTTTTCATTTTTCTCGTCATAAGCGAAAGCTCGACCGACAATTTTATATCGGCCCTCCATATTCGTAAACAACTCCAAGCGTGCATCCACAGTGAAGGGTTCGTAAGAATAGGTGTGCTTGGTGGAAGAAAAAGAAAATAAAAAACATCGTCATTAATAAAATTTTATGGATATATTTTATGGAAATATACGAGCAGAATTTTAGATCACTTCTTTCAAATTATACAACATTTCGACTTCAACTGGTAAAATTTAAATGATTTTCTAATCCAGAACTCATTTCTAAATGAAATGGTAAAATAAAAGAAAAATTCGTAAAAGCCAAACTTGTAAAGAATTTTTACAGTTACAACATTTTCACCAATCACATTTCGATAGGACTTGCGGTTTTCAAGCAAAATCCTGAAAACCTAAGAACCCTTAAGCAAATGTCCTTTGACCTCGATTTAAATAAAAAGCCCTTCGGCGGTTTTATTATTTTTCTCATCCATGAACAGTGTAGTTTCAAAATCCGCAAAAACTTCTCAGGTGTATGCACTATTAATTTAAAGTTTGTTATTAATTTTAACTTACCCCATAATTATTAACACACTTTCGTTCATTGACGGGAATATGTTTAGACCAAAGCTGATACCAATATGATGTAGGATCAAATTGTACTTTACAAAAATCTCTAATCCTCACAGAAAATGGTGTGGGTTGCCAAGTTCCACGACGAAATTGATATACTTCACCATTGGCCTAAAAGGAATTTTTAACATCGAAAAAACTTTAATTTTAATTTCAAGCAACTCACATCAATTCGATCCGTCGGTTGAACACCTTCCCACTTCAAGGTGTGATTACCACTCACGCTCACGAATCCTTCACTATAATTCATTTCTATATTTGTATTGTCAACCACCTCTGCCACATAAAAGCTATCCGGAACATCAGGACATCTTTCGAACATTTCGTCATTTTCAAAAGCGAATCCATAATAAGCTGCTTGTGTCGACACAACTATGGTCAAAATGTTCAGACAATTGACGAGAATATAATATGACATTGTAGTAAGAGATGATAACCATTATTAAAAATAAAGGGGTTATATAGCATTCATTTTGGTGTGATTTAAACCAATAAATCTTTTGTTTTTTTTTTTATTATGGTGTTAACATAATTCTATAGAGAACCTTATATTTAGAATTGTAATTTATAAATGAATGGTTTCATATGAACGATGTATATCTAATATATGAACTAATATGATTTTATCACGCCATAAATCATCTAAATATCTTGCCCGAATACACTGTACAACAAAGTTGACCTCAACGTTTGATACAGCAAATTGTATTCAATATTAAATGAATTATGTGTAAATATACATACATCATATTAGAACGTCTATAGTTGGAATTTTGAAACCAAATCAAAAAAAAAACTATTAAGACAGGTCTACCTTTCAGGCCGAACTTTTCATACCCTCCACCATGAAATACTCTGAGCTGATACCGTCATAAGGGTGGCTAAAAGAAAACGTTGACCTATGTCCACAATCCCTAAATGTCAAATGATAGCTATTTCGGTCTGAAAATGTAGATAAAAACGTCAAAGTTTCAGTCATGTAGCTCGATTCATTCGGAATTTAGCATGATTACAACAGCAGGACGGACAGGGCTAAATCGACTTAGCTGATCAAGAATATATTTATACATACTTTATATGGCCGCAAATGATTATTTCAATGAGTTACAAATGAATGACAAACTTAATATACCCTCCATATTATGTTGGAGGGTATAAAAAAAGCATTTAAAAATAGCTTAAGCCGAATAGCTGTGCTGGCGGTGATATAACCTCAGCCTCTGACCGACAACACAAGCAAACACCATGATTATACCTTGTATAAAATGTATTGATTTTGTATCACAAATTTGCTTTAATTTTCATGGAAACTGTAGGTACATAAATTATGTGGGGCTATACAAAATCACTGACATATACCCAACAATCTGGAAAAAATTAAAACGATGCAAGAGTAGCCCTTAAACTTCACTTTCCCCAAAATTTGTGTGAAAGGTACTCAAAGGAGTGGATCGATATAGTTCATATCAGGGCTGCGGAGTCGAGTAATTTTTCTTCGACTCCGACTCCAGACCAGTTTTTTTCACGACTCCGACTCCGGAGTCGACTCCGAGGGTAATTTCCTACATCACTGAAAATATAAATAATATGCACCACTTTTCAACTTTTTCCTATACTTGGGCCATATGTGCTTATATGTTGTTTTCCCTAAGATATTTTGTAATGCAATATGATGTAAAATTCATGTTCCATTGAGAATCTGCTGTATATTACATCGAAAAGTAAAACAACAGTAAACAACATCATGTTAGAAAGTTTCAGTCGATTTTGCCGGACTATATGTACAAATATATATCCTTAGGGATGAATGATACCAAGCAACGGTCTTGAACGGCTTTAACATGGCAAAGCCCAGGATTTATCTTGGTCCCTCTTTCATCTCAAGTGGACACTGACCTCCCCGTGGTGTCACCTGGGGAACTGCCTTAAACACCCGTTAAAGGTAGTGAGCTAACATGTGCCGCGCGTTCACCCATAAGAACGTTAAAAACTTGGGTTTGGGCGTCGGGTTAGTAACCCTCCCCTAGAAAAAACATCCTACTATGAAAAAACGAAAGAAAAGAAAAACAAACCTCTCTAAAGTTGACGAACCCCGCAAACGTTTTAAGGACCATGATCTGCGAATCTGCACCTGGAATGTTCGCACTCTTTATAGAGAAGGTGCAGTCTTCGCATTGGCAGACGTACTTGAAAAGTACCAGGCCGATATTACTGTCATACAGGAAATACGATGGATTGGGAAAGGCGTTACAACAACACCTAAAGGTGACGCACTGTATTTTAGCTGCCATGACGTAAAGCATGAGTTTGGTTGCGGATTCGTAGTTAGTCGGAGACTAAAACATCTGGTATCCAGTTTCACCCCAGTGAATGAAAGACATGCTGCAATTCGAATGAAAGCTAAATTCTTCAACATCAGCTCATGCTCCCACTGAAGAAAAGGACGAACAGACCAAAGATATATTTTACGAGCGCTTAGAAGAAACATATGACCGTTTCCCTGCCCATGACATTAAAATCATTCTAGGCGATTTTAATGCCAAAATTGGTAAGGAGAATATCCTTGGCCCAACAGTCGGGAAATTCAGTCTCCACAGTGAAACATCTGACAATGGTATGAGGCTGATAGACTTTGCAGCTGCAAAAAACATGGTAGTTAGCAGTACCAGATTTAATCATCTCGATATTCATAAGGGCACCTGGCTGTCTCCAGATCAAAGAACAAGTAATCAAATTGATCATGTTGTAATAGATGGAAGACATTCATCCAGCGTGTTGGATGTACGATCGTTCCGAGGCGCAAACATTGATTCGGACCACTACCTTGTTGCAGCAAAGGTACGTACCCGTCTAAACGTTGCAAATAAAGCACGAACAGACACAACGCATAAGTTGGACATCGATAGGCTGCAAACACAACAGATAGCCACAGCATATTCCACTCAACTAGCCCAATTGCTTAACGCGAGCACTCCTTGTCCCGATAACATAACAACACAATGGCAACATATTGCCCACTCCATGCAAACAGCCGCAAAATCCATACTTGGATTCCAGAGACCTCCACAAAGGAATTCATGGTATGACCAGGAGTGTCGTGCTGCTACTGAAGAGAAAAATGCGGCATATAGAGCTACTTTACAATCAGTAGCAACGCGTAGCGCGCGAGAGAGATATCGGGAGAAAAGGAGAGAAGAGAAACGTCTTTTCCGCAAGAAAAAGAGAGAAATGGAAAAGCGGGAGTGTGAAAAAATCGAGATGTACAGGAGCCAGAATGAAGTCCGGAATTTCTACCAAAGAGTGAAACATCAAACAGATGGCTTTGGTACAGGCACATCCTCCTGTAGAGACCAGCAAGGTAATCTGGTAACAGATACAGATAGCGTGCTCAGGATATGGAAGGAACATTTCTCCAATCCGCTGGTATCCAATAGTAGCGAAGACGATGATACCACAGATCCAATCCCAAAAGATGGTATAGAATGTATACTGCCCGGCCAAGATAAGTTAAAAACAGCAATCAACCGGCTGAAGAATAATAAAGCAGCAGGAGCCGATGGCTTACCAGCCGAGCTGTTTAAAACCGGAGGCGACGCGCTGATGCATACACCTTAGCATCAGCTGGTTAGCACCAACTGGCAGGAAGAACGCGTACCCGACGATTGGAACCTGAGCATCCTATGTCCCGTCCACAAGAAAGCAGATAAGACTGTATGCTCCAACTATAGGGGCATAAGTCTTCTCCCTATTGTCTATAAGATAGTGTCAGGGATATTGCGCGAACGACTAAAGCCAATGGTCAACGAAATAATTGGACCATACCAATGTGGCTTTAGACCTGGCAAGTCCACCATTGACCAGATATTTACCCTGCGGCAATTCCTAGAGAAGACCCAAGAGATGCAGATCGACACATTTCACCTTTTTGTCGATTATAACGCAGCATTCGACAGTCCCCTCCGATCAAATGTATTCCACGCAATGTCTGAATTCGGTATCCCCGCAAAGCTCATCCGGCTTTGTAAGATGACTTTAACTGATACTAGGTCCTCAGTTAAAATTGGAAAGAACCTCTCCGAAGATACTAGGTCCTCAGTTAAAATTGGAAAGAACCTCTCCGAAGAATTTTGTACCAAAAGAGGTTTCAGACAAGGAGACAGCCTTTCGTGTGACCTATTCAATATTTTGCTGGAAAAGGTAATACGAGATGCATATGTCAAAAGAAATGGCACAATTTACACCAATAGCCACATGTTACTTGCTTATGCTGATGACATAGACATTATGGGACGATCAGTAAAGGAAGTAACTGATACCTTTAAGAAGGCCGAAGCAGAATCTGCGAACGTGGGTCTGGCGGTAAACGGCGAAAAGACCAAATTGATGGTGTCGACGCGCAAAGCGTCCATAGAGCTCGGACCAACTGTGGAAGTTGGTACCTACAATTTTGAGGTAGTTAAAGGCGTCGTCTACCTCGGCACTGCCATAAACACAACAAACAACATCAGTTGTGAAATAAGAAATTCTTGTTCTTATTCTTCTTCGTATTGGCCAACAGATGCTACAATGGTTTAAGTAAGCAATTTAAAAACAAAGCCACATCTCGTCAAACAAAAATAACACTATACAAAACGCTGATACTACCCGTGCTAATGTATGGCTCCGAAGCATAGGTACTTGCGCAAGCAGATAAGGCAGTGCTTGGTGTGTTTGAGAGGAAAATTCTTCGAAAGATCTACGGGCCGATTTGCGTTGACGGTGAATACCGACGTCGTATGAACCACGAGCTATATAAGCTATACAAAGACATGCATATAGTTAAACGTATCGAGATGCAATGATTGCGTTGGCTAGGCCATATCATGAGAATAAGCGATGACAAACCCGCTAAAAAGGCGTATGAATACATGCCACATGGCGGTGCACGCAGAATCGGCAGGCCTAAGCTTCGATGGAGCATACAAGTGGATGAAGAAATGAACAGGCGCGGTATTCCAAAAAGTCAAGCGAAAAACAAAAAGGGATGGAGATCTTTTCTTAGTTCGGTCTATGGAACAAATGTTCTGTAATGGGCCAACTAAGTAAGTAAGTAAGATTTCACATTAAAATGAAAACAACTAGAATCGACGTTAGTTTTGATTGGTTGAACTTTGTTTTGATTGGTTGAACTTATGAGAAAATCTATAAGCTTTCAAAATATGTAAAAATGAATGGGCTATTCAAATTTGGACCTATGTTGGCAATTTCCGCAAAAAGGTTCTCTGCCTATCAGGAAACCATGTGTAAAATTAAATCCAATGAAATTAGAAAAAAATTCTGTGTCAAATTTGAATAAACAACTTTTAAGCTCTATATTTATTTCACAGACAGGGGGCAAGACTTTAAAATTAATATATCACCCTGGTCATGGTGGATGGTGAATGAAGGCAATGCCAATATTTAAAATGTAAGGAGAGATAACCATGACGTCCAATCACCATGATGTCCTTTGCATATTTCATAAAAATGTTAATATTAACAAGTAAAAAGTCGTTAAGTTCGGCCGGGCCGAACTTTTTATACCCTCCACCATAAAATAGTCTTAATTAAAATGGAATAATTTGGGCCCTTTTACAATTTTAGGTGGAACAACTTTTCGACAATGGTTAGACTCCTACTGCCTCCCACTATTGCTTAAATTACACTGTGAACACAAATGTTGGGACAGAGATAATTCCTTTTGGAGATGAAAGCCCTTATTAAAAACCCCGAAGGACAGATGCGCCGTGATTCGAACTTCCGCGTTATGGCGTGATGAAGTTTTTGCAAGAGACCCTGTAAGCCATCATGAATTAGCATTATATCTGTGTTTGTTGTTTTTGTAGAGCATTTAAGCAACAGTGAACAAAGATATAACGCTAATTCCTGATGGCCCACAGGGTCTCTAACAAAAATTTCATCACGCCATAACGCGGAAGTTCGACTCACGGCGGATCTGTCCTTCGGGGTAATATACTCACCAAGGTCTTTCTTCCCCAAGAGGAATTTTCCGTGCCCCAGACTTTCACCTCCATTTTGTTGCACAGTGTTATCTGATCTAATCTAAAAAAATGTGTTCAGCTAGGGGAAAGGTACCACCTACGGGGCTATATCAAAGAGTCAACCTATCTTTAAATTTTTTGGCGGAAAAGTTTTATAGCTGCAGGGAACTTCAAGAGTCAAATTGAGGGTAGTTTCATCAAAACAATGTAGACCCTCAAAAATGGACCCATGTTGACGAATTTTAGTGAAGAAATTTCGTGACCACTGAAAATTCCCGAAAATCGGGAGGTACAGTTATATGGGGGGATATACCAAAACATTGACCTATATTGACGATTATTTTTGAATAGACAAAATTGTACCTAAATTTCTCAAAATACCGATCATTACAGCTAGTTCGGTTAAAAATTGCAGCTAAAACTCTCAAAATACCGTAAATGGGGAGATACCGTTATATGGGGGCTATACCAAAACATGGACCTCTGTAGACGATGTTTCGTTGCAGATGTTTTATGACCACTGAGAACTTCAAATGTCAAATTACAGCTATTTCGGTTAAAAACTGTAGCTAAAATTCTCAAAATACCGAAAATTGGGAGGTACAGTTATATGGGGGCTATACCAAAACATGAACCTATGTTGACGATGTTTGGTGGAGATATTTCATGACCACTTAGAACCTCAAAT
The DNA here is from genome assembly GCF_047663935.1 of Musca autumnalis. Lineage (NCBI taxonomy): Eukaryota > Metazoa > Arthropoda > Insecta > Diptera > Muscidae > Musca > Musca autumnalis. The sequence continues at coordinate 290,387,851 of NW_027411644.1, read as the reverse complement.
GTCAAATTGCAGATATTTCGGTTAGAAATTGTGGTTAAAATTCTCAAAATACTGAAAATCGGGAGGTACCGTTATATGAGGGCTATACCAAAACATGGACCTATGTCGACGATGTTTCGTGGAGATATTTCATGACCACTGAGAACCTCAAATTCAAATTGCAGATAGTTCGGTTAAAAATGGTGGCTAAAATTCTCAAAATACCGAAAATCGGGAGGTACCGTTATATGGGGGCTATACCAAAACATGGACCTATGTTGACGATGCTTGGTGGAGATGTTTCATGACCACTGAGAACCTCAAATGGCAAATTACAGCTAGTTCGGTTAAAAATTGTAGTTAAAATTCTCAAAATACCGAAAATCGGGAGGTACCGTTATATGGGGGCTATACCAAAACATCAACCTATGTTGACGATGTTTGGTGGAGATATTTCATGACCACTGAGAACCTCAAATGTCAAATTGCAGATATTTCGGTTACAAATTGTGGTTAAAATTCTCAGAATACCGAAAATCGGGAGGTACCGTTATATGGGGGCTATACCAAAACATGGACCTATGTTGACGATGCATGGTGGAGATGTTTCATGACCACTGAGAACCTCAAATGGCAAATTACAGCTAGTTCGGTTGAAAATTGTAGCTAAAATTCTCAAAATACCGAAAATCGGGAGGTACCGTTATATGAGGGCTATACCAAAACATGGACCTATGTCGACGATGTTTCGTGGAGATATTTCATGACCACTGAGAACCTCAAATTCAAATTGCAGATAGTTCGGTTAAAAATGGTGGCTAAAATTCTCAAAATACCGAAAATCGGGAGGTACCGTTATATGGGGGCTATACCAAAACATGAACCTATGTTGACGATGTTTGGTGGAGATATTTCATGACCACTGAGAACCTCAAATGTCAAATTGCAGATATTTCGGTTACAAATTGTGGTTAAAATTCTCAAAATACCGAAAATCGGGAGGTACCGTTATATGGGGGCTATACCAAAACATGGACCTATGTTGACGATGCTTGGTGGAGATATTTCATGACCACTGAGAACCTCAAATGGCAAATTACAGCTAGTTCGGTTAAAAATTGTAGCTAAAATTCTCAAAATACCGAAAATCGGGAGGTACCGTTATATGGGGGCTATACCAAAACAAGGACCTATGTTGACGATGTTTCGTGGATATATTTCATGACCACTGAGAACCTCAAATGTCAAATTGCGGATAGTTCGGTTAAAAATTGTAGCTAAAAGTCTCAAAATACCGAAAATCGGGAGGCCCATATCCTTTAGGATATAAGTTTGTTGATCACTAGGAACCCTTAGTCCCAAATTATAGCTAATTCGGTCTGCAAATGTGGTGAAGAACGTCAAAATACCTCAAATCCGGAGGTACCGTTATATGGGGGCTATACCAAAAAGTGGACCGATATAGCCCATCTTCGAACTTGACCTGCCTATGGAAAAAAGACCCTCGGGTGCAAAATTTCAGCACTCTATCTCAATTATTGCGGACGCTAGAGTGATTACAACAGACGGACAGACAGACGGATAGACGGACAGAAGGACATGGCTAGATCGTCTTAGAATTTTATCCTGATCAAGAATATATATACTTTATAGGGTCGCAAATGATTAGTTCGATGTGTTACAAACAGAATGACAAACTTAGTATACCCTCCATACTATGGTGGAGGGTATAAAAATGGTAATTATAGGCTCTGAGAACCACATTTTTTTCAAATAACAAAACTTTTACATTTATATAAGTGTAATCCGGATCATAAGTACTACATGCGGTAAGCAATTCAAGACCAGGTCTTAAACTCGATCCAAACCAAAAGTTTGTACTTCTTAGCTTAAGCGCACATATTTTAAACTTTTGTAGAATTGTAACCGGAACAATGGAATGGAAAATTTAATAAAATATCCGATATTTATCGTGAACACCAACCAGCACACAGACAGACGAATGTAAAAGGCCAGTAGATCTTTTCATAGAATTCGTTCTGATCTCTTCATTGAAGTCAAGAACGTTTCCTCGTAGAAGATCTTAAAACTTGGAAGACATGTTGGTCTTTATGTTAATCGTCAGTAGCATTTCTCATAGAAGACCACAAGGTCTTTCATAGTAGTCCAATAGGTCCTCTCATAGAATGATGAAAAGGCCAGTAGGTGTTCTAGCGGAATACTTTTAGTACTTGTATCAGAAGACTTGTAGCATTTCTATAAAAAAATAAGTCAAAACAAGTGAGAGCAATAGTAGGATGGGGCCGATCACGCGATTCCCTGCGATACTCCTGGACACTAGCTTTCCACGAAACTTTTTTCCACGACTGTGATAAGATACCAGTGATCGGACAATTATTAGCTTTGTTCCTTTACTTTTTATACCCTCCACCATAGGATGGGGGTATATTAAGTTTGTCACTACGTTTGTAACTACTCGAAATAATCATTGTAGACCCCACAAAGTATATATATTCTTGATCAGCGTGCAATTCTACATCGATATAGCCATGTCCGTCCGTCTGTCCGTCTGTCTGTCTGTCCGTCTGTCCGTCTGTCCGTCTGTGGAAATCACTCTAGCGTCCGAACGGATTGACGTAGGTTGATGAAATTTTGGGAAAATATGTTATATTTACGTAGGACTTTTGGTATTGAAAGCGGGCTATGTAGGTCCACGCTTTCGTATAGCCCCCATACAAAATGACGCGTGACGCGTCGTCGTTTTAAGGAATTTTTAAGATATTTGGCCCATTTTACCACCGAATTGGTTGTAATTTGGTACTTTGTGTCTCCAGAGGCCAAAAAATATTCCTACCAAATTTGGGTTATATAGGTCCACGTTTTGGTATAGCCCCCTTATAAGGCCCCATATAAAGTACGCGTCATTTTAATATATTTTGAATGTATTAGACCCATTTGACCACAGAATTGGTTGTAGTTTGGTATTTTGTGTGTCCAGAGGCTAAGAAACATTTCTACCATAAAATGTTTATATAGGTCCACGTGTTGATATAGCCCCCATAATACAATATCTCCCGATTTTCGATATTTTGAACGTTTTAGCCTCATTATCACACCGATATGGCTGAAATTTGGTATTTAGTCTTCTTTAGGCGTATAAAACTTTCCCCCAGAAATTTGTAGGTATAGGTCCACGCCATCATATAGCCCCCATAGAACGGTACCTTCCGAATTTCGGTATTTTGAAGGTTGTGGCCACATTAATCCACCGAAATGGCTGAAATTTATGGTGGAGGGTATAAAAAGTTCGGCCCGACCGAACTTAACGCTTTTCTTACTTGTTAATGGTAACAGTGGTAAAAGAGAAAATCGTCAGAATTGCTCAAAATTGCTCTCTCATGACCAGTTTTACCAGAAAAGTAAAGGAACAAAAAAATGGTAGATCTGGTAGCAATGTCAAAAAGAAACATAAAAATTAAATTTTCTTCTTTTATTTCACAGTTTTTAATTTTGTTTTGTCAGCGTTCGCCTTTTTCTTCTGTTTTTTGTTAATTTTTTTGTCTTCATTGTGAAATAATTGTCAGACAAATGTCGAAAAATAAGTTCTACCATTTTTTACCTGCAGAAATTTGACTGATAGCCTGTGGTAGAAGAGAAAGGCATATGCGATCTCTCTCCTCTCTCACTCTCTTAAAAATTGCTGCCAGTTTTACGACTTTTTGGGGTTAAGGAACGCTTCGCACGTTAAAAATGGTAACAAATGGTAAAAATGGTAACCTCAGGTAAGTAAAGGAACACAGCTATTGCTACATGCACAGCAGCAACAGCATGGGATAAAATTATGTTTTTGGTGCTTTTTACCCCCTAAATACTTTCCGATCAACACTACACAGAGGATAACATTGACTCACACCGAAAGATAACCCCCTTCATGTCCAAAAATATTTTGCAATTATATTAAAAAGTATTTTTTTTTAATTTGATCGCTAAGGACTACACTTGGCTCTCTGTATAATGACCATATAATGTCATTCTTATATAGGAAGATATATAACGAAATCTAATAAAGGACACATTTCAGATGTCAAAGTCAAAGGCAACCACTTTAATACAACCTCAAATTTGGTATTATTGAGCATACGACAGGACTACTTTTGGTTAGAAAAATTTTGCATCGATTCTAAGAGATCTGTTGCATATTAGATTGGACTGCACTCCAATTTTCAATTTTCCTCCTATACATGTTGAAGGTCTTTATTGTAAGGAAAATATATTATCGCCCCAAAAACTTTACGTAATGTTTAATATTAACCTGACTGTACGAGCATTCCTGGCAGGTAAAGTCAAGTATATACGAAGGATTAAGTCGTAATCTTTTACACAGCGGCCATATCCTGGCCGCAGAAAAACATGCTATTTTTCCTTTCATTTAACAGATTTTTCTTGTTAACTATCATAATTAAAATATATAGACGTTATTCCAGGAGCGGAGTACGAATTTTCCTCTTAGTTTCCATCCATAAAGCCACAGAAGGTACAGAGGTATTTCATACTGGACATGAGACCTTAAAGTTCGCTCTCTAAGTTTTCCAGTTTCCTTAAAATGCAATAAAATTTCGGCAAATATGAGTTAAATTCTTAATTAAAAATCAATACCACATAAAATTTATACATTTTAGAATTTTTGTATACAATCTTTTTCCTACAAACACATCCTTAGGCCACCGATGCGAAATAAATATTACGGCAATGACCAGATCGCCATCTACTTCTTGGAAGGAAACTGTAGGGCAAATTTGTATTAGATTCATGAAATAATGACTGAATATTAAAATTATGTTATTCTACTAGAAAAATAAGATCATATGAAGAGAAATTGCGAAACATTTGCAGCATTTCCTGCAGTCAGGATATGGATCGCAACGATATGTAACAAAGTTACTACCAAATCCATCGTATATAGTTCACTTTGTCTATCAGGGATTTTCTGGTAAGCAAGTGTCTAAAATAATACGTAAAGTTTTTAAGCACCTAACTTCAGCAAAGCTCCGAAAATTAGGCCAAAACATTTTTGGCAATGCAGGCGGTATACTTTCAGTGTGAGTCACTGTATATCTCTATACAAAATTGGTGACGAACGGTGTATAATTGTGCCTGGAGTTTGATTAAAATTTTTGTGGACGGACGGGCAAACATAGCTTTTCATTTGGTCGATATTTGAAGATTGGTATACAAAGGGGGTTCTAGGACGATTGTTCCACTTTTTCCACATTAACGTGTACTGTATTAAGAAATCGATTCAACTTGAACACTTTCGCAAAAGGAACAATTATAAGTCTATTGTCATGGAACTTCACTAATTATAATAAAGCCTTTGCTTACGTGTTTTCTCATAGATTTCTTATAAAATAAATAAACGATCTTTCAAATTTAAAATTAAAAGTTTATCTCTCTATGATACAAAAAAATAAAAATTTGTTTGATAAATGTAGAAAAAATTTGCCCGGAGTCGGACTCGAGCTTTTTTCACTACTCCGACTCGAGCAAAATTTGCTAAACTCCGACTCCAGACTCCGACTCTGAAACCCTGGTTCATATTCGACCCCGATCTATATCTAGAATGAATAATATGAATATTAAGTGTAAAAAGCTTCGTTAGCCTAAAGGCTGAGGTATAAACAGACCAATATTTCAAGGTATTGCATTGTTTTTTACCAAATGTGGTTCACAAACTTCCCACCTCGTACAGCATTTTGCGTCAATTTAAAAACCTGGAAATTTTTCTACGATGCACAATTTCCAATTTTACGAAAAACCTGACCAAAAATTTTTAATATAGGTCCTAGAATACACCATCATTCTAGATCTTACCTAAACTTTAATTTTAATTTAAATTATACATACAAGCCAGGGTGTAGTATAGGGTAACAATATTCTGACCTTCTGAATCAAAGAAAATCTGTATATATGTACAATCTGCAAGACAAAATATCACATAAAAACGAAAAGTGCAAATATGTGCAGGATGTTTCATTTATTGTGAAAATTGACCCTGAAACAAGTAAAAAAGTATGAGCCGGCTTTGCCGACAGAGATATACCCACAGCCTATGCGAATTGGAACTTTCATCTACGGACAGATCGAATGTATTTAGGGTCTGTATTAGGATCTTTTTGGATATTTGAACTTGCCGACAAAAATGTGGATTAAGATTAAAGTTTAAAAGGGAATGGACCGACATAGTGCATTACGGAAGTGGATCTTATTTTGAGAGTCATATCTTTTCGATAGATATCGCGCCCACTGGTCATTTCAGTGAGTTATCGTACACCTGTTGGACCAGTATGCCAGGAAGCATGGATTTTGTCCTCGGAAAACATATATGGCTGTAAACAGGACCACAAAAAACATCATCGGTATAAATTTGCAAAGTATCTCCGAACAAACCCTAAACTGCACTTGGACACTAATGTTGAACTTTTGTGGGGGAGGTATCCTAAGGAGAAGACCGATATGGGTCATTTTAGAAGATAAACTAAGTTTGCACAATGTATGACGAAGGCCAAATTTTGGACCATATCGGTTTATCAGTTCGAGAGTTATTGAGCTCTCCAGCTACTACATATGGTGCCATAGACATTTTTTACAACTTTCGGGCTGTTTTCCCAAGAAGTATGGACTTGCCACTGAAAAAACTTTTACCGTTGTAATTGAGACAGCGATTGCAAATTGCTTCAACAGAAATCAAAGTTTGTCAAGAGTAGGTCTTAAAGTGAACTTATCCGAAATTTTTGTGTGGCCGGTACCCGAAGGAGTGGACAAATATAGTTCATATTCAAACCTGATCTATATCTGGTAGATATATTAGGATGCGTAAAGTATAGACCAAATCGGTCCTTTCCATCAAGAGTTATCGTGCGTACAATTTTTCCGAACATGTTTGAACTTTTGTGGGGGAGGTACCTGAAGGAGTGAGCCGATATGGCTTATCTTCAAATTTAAACTAAGTTTAGACAAAGGCCAAATTTTGGATCGAATTGGCAGATCCGTTCAAGAGTTATATTGCGCTCCAACCACTACACACGGTGTCATAGGGGTTTTTTGAAACTTTCAGGCATACTTCCTCTCAGGAAGTATGGGTTTTCCCCTGATGAAACTTGTACCGCTGTATGGGGGGCCGTGAATACAAGTTGTTACAACAAAAATCAAATCAAAACGATTCGAAAGCAGGTCCTAAACTGAACTTTTCCGAAATTTTGTGTGGGAGATACCCGAAGGCGTTGACCGATTGAGTCCATATTGGAACCTCATCTAAGTTTGGTAGAAATTTCACGGTGTGCAAAGTATGAACCAAATCGGTTCATCCGTTCGAGAGTTATCGTGCGCACCAGCCAGCCAAACAGACAGACGGACGGACATTGCTAAATCGACTCCAAGTTGTCTGAAACCCAACAAGTACGGACATCAATTATTAAAATCGCGCAGTTCATTTTAAATTCATTCACATACCTTTCATTACAATTACAAAACAAAAATACTTAAGACCCGTTGTCTATTTTGGATATTATAACATTTTAATAAACAACTCAAATATTGAGAAAAACAAAAAATTCAAATAGGATCACTTTGACCTGCTTTTATACACACGTACTAAACAAGAAACGTATATTTTTTCTTAACGTGGGATCCTGTAAACAATATTTTACACTATTTAGTGTAAATTGATACAAATTTATTAGCGATTTTTGGCCAGGTTTTTCGGTAATTTGGCCACTGTGTATGGGTTCCTTGCTGGAGTTCTCTGTTATGCAAATATGGTTTTTGTGGGTGTTTGCATGGGGTGAGCAATACGGTGATGATATGTTATCGGGACGAGGAGTGCTTTGATTAAGCAATTGCGTCAGTTGAGTGCTACATGCTGTGGCTATGTGTTTTGATTGCAGCTTGGCGATGTCCAACTTCCGTGTTGTGTCCGCTCGTACTTTATTTGCAACGTTTAATCTGGTACGTAACATTGATGCAACAAGGTAGTCGTCCGAGTCTTTGTTTGCTCCTCGGAATGATCGTACATCTAACACGCTCGATGAATGTTTTCCATATATCACAACGTGATCGATTTGATTTCTTGTTTTTATGTTTGGAGACAGTCAAACGCCCTTACGAATATCGAAATGCCTAAATCTGGTACTGCTAACTGCTACTTTTTCCGCCCAACCCATGGGACAGCTTTGCCACCGACATGGATTCCTACGCCAAGGGACTCTAAAACTTCATTTACCACACTTCTTCCTTAAATATCAAAATTTTACAATAAAGGGACACGGTGCTCTTGAAGCAAATTTAAATGGAAAGTGCTTGCACCTGGGAAGTTTTTGCAGATTCTAAAACTACAATGTCATAGATGAGAAAAATCAAAAAACAACAAAAAAAAAACGCCGAAGCGCTTTTTAAATAAAACGCGATTCAAGTGGACATTTTTAGGGGTTGTTTAGGTTTTTGCGATTTTGCGTGGAAACCGCCAGTCCTATCAAAATGGGAATAAAGCAGTGTTGTAGCTATCAAAATTTTCTACATGAGTGACCTTCATGATATTTTAGTAGGTTTTACCATTTTTGAGGTATAGAAGTTCAAATTCGGACAAGTCTCCTTATAACAGTCACGGTCAACATTTGCATGAAATAATCTTCAAACATTAAATTATATGCACCGTACTATCGATTCAAATAAAGGTTTCAAATAAAGGTTTCTTGAAGACTTAAGATAAAAACCTAAAAGTTTGAACTGAACCACTATATCTCCAAAATGGAAAAAATACGAAAAAACCTAAATGTCAGCCTTGTAGAGAATTTTCACAGCTACAACATTTTCTTTATTCTCATTCCGATAGGACTTGCGGCTTCCAAGCAAAACACAAAAAAACACCTAAAAATGTGAATGTTGACCGCGATTTATTTAAAAATCCCTTTAGCTATTTTTTCTTGTTTTGGGATTTTTTCATCTATGAACATTGCTGTTTCAGAATTCACAAAAACATCCCCTGTGTAAGCGTTTTTCATCAAAAGTTAGTTAAAGTTAGTTTTCATTAAAAGTTAGTTCATGATATTGTTTTATAAGGAGACGATACAGTCAGTGCATTGTCCCAATTTGAACTTCTATATCTCAAAAATGGTAAAACCTACGAGAATAACATAAAAGTCACTCTTGTAGAGAATTTTGATAGCTACAAAATTTTCTTTATTTCCATTTTAATAGGACTTGCGTTTTCCAAGCAAAATCGCAAAAACCTCAACAACCTCTAAAAATGTGAACTTGAATCGCGATTTATTTAAAAAGCGCTCCTGCGATTTTTTGTTTATTTTTTGAATCTGCAAAAACATCCCAGGTGCAAGCACCTTCCATTTAATTTTGTTTCAAAAACACCGTGGGGACGTTTTATCTATTGAATAATCAAAAATTATACTAAAATTGACAAAAGTAACCGATCCTAGCACTCAATTGAAGTTCGTATCTTAAATTTAGATACAAAGGATTTAATATTATATCAATACGATACTTTTAGCATAATATTTGACTTCACATTATAGTGTGGTATATAACATAAACAACATAAGTTAAACCGGACAAATTTCTCACACTAACCCACCCCACCACCATCTTAGCATAGGCGCCCCACTCCCCACATATTTCATAATATGAATCATTTTGGCATTTATAATTATTTTTTTTAATACAAATTATTTATTTATTATTCTTTAGAAGTTGTCTTTTAGATGTATAAAATGTATTTGGATATCACCAAAGGCAAAAAAAATATAACAAAATATACCTTCCATGAACTTTTTTCGCAATACCCTGAAAACTACAAAACTGCTTGCATCCTCAATCATATCTTTGATACAAATACCAGTTTTTGGGATATGACAGATCTTCGCTAAACTCACAATTTTCCTTTTAACGGGTTTTTTGTAGCACTTGTGGTTTTTAAGAAAATCTGCGGTGGCAAAGCCGCTCCAGTGGCACAGCCGCTCCATGTTACCATATATTTCGCAGCCTAACTCCAAAACTGTTACATTTTTCTTAAGGTTATATTCTGGAAAAATATTCGCTGCAGAACATTCCATTGTTATGGATGTTATAGATTTACCTGTGATAATGATACAATTTTGGACGCTAGCCCTGATGTACTCAAAAGGGTTCATTTATGGGACCATAGGTGTATTCTCGTAAGTATGTAATCGGAATGTCCACCACGCAAGAAAAAGGCCGTCATCAAGTTTTAAAAACTGGCAGATTTCAGAATTTTCAGTGGAATCTTATTTGTAAAAAAGTTAACTTTCATTGATTAGAAACCTTAAATTTATTGGAATTATATCGAAATACTATGCAACATTTATTCTCTCATCTTGGGAATTTGGACAATTTTTGTTATCACCATTGCCCATTGGGCTTTTGTGGCAATTTTTTGGTTTTCCTTTATTCTTTGGTTTTCCACATCTCTTGATTGTTTGTTCGTATTTGTTTGGTTTTTTTATTTTCACATGTCCTGCTCTCAGTTAGTGTTTTTTTTTTTTTTTTTAATTGACTCGTTCTCTTCAGGGAATAACTTTTCTAATTATTTAAAATTTCCAATTATAGGCAATGTAATTGGATGTATAGTTGTAATGAAATTATTGGGCCTGTGTGAATTGAAATTGGATATTTAATGTCGAATACAATTTGTAGTAACAAACGAAAATGTTGCTCATTTGTGGAAAGAGTGTCATAACTCAAATTTCAATTAAGAAGAAACAAGTTAAAAAATTATCAGTCGTCTTTGCCGTCTAGAAACTCTTTTTTCCCAAAAAAAACTTACCATTACTCTCGATAGATATTGCGCCCACCTATCATTTCAGTTGGTCACCATATAATTTTGAGTTTTGTACCATTTTATCAGGAAACATGTACTTGCCTACGAAAAAATATCGCTGTAAGCAGGTCCACTAGGAGTGCCTGCGGTAAAAATATCCAAAGGATTCTCGAACAGACCCTTAACCGCACAAAAATGTTGAACATTTAAGTGGGTGGTGTTCCAAGGAGTAAACCGATAGGACACACTTTTGAACATAAACTAAGTTTGCAAAAAATATTTCGAGATCCAAAGCCTGGACCAAATCTTGCGTATCATTTTAGCGAATATTTTAGAACTTTTGTGGGGTAGGCCCTAATGAGTGGAGCTATAAGATGGTGCTCGAATTCGAAGAAATATTACGATATGGAAAGTGTGGACCAACTCACACGCTTGCCGTAGGGGGGTTCTTTACAGCTTTCGGGTAATTTTCTCGAGAAGTATGGACTTGCCACTCAAAAAACTTGTACCATCGTAATAAGGGGCCTTGATTGCAACGTTGCACGAAAACTCAAAACGATTCGACAGGAGGTCCTAATCTGCACTTTTCCGAAATATGGTGTGTGAGGTATCGGAAGGAGTTGACATATGTAGTCCATATTTTAACCTAATCTATATCTCGTAAAAATATTAATGTCCAAAGCTTGGACCAAATCGGTTACCTCGGTTATGTGGGTGAAACCAAAAGGAGTGGACAGTTAAAGCCCATGTTAGAACATGATTATACTTTGGACAAAATATTGAGATTTCCAAATTTTAGATCTAATCGTTTTATCCGTTCGAGAGTTATTGCGAGCTCCATTCCCAACACATGGTGCCATGGTGCGGGTTTTTACAGCATTCAGGTAATTTTCTCAGGAAGTATGGACTTGTCCTTGAAAACCTTTTCCATTTGATCACTGTTCATAACTTAAACCTCTTACTGACGTAAAAATGTTCCTTATTTATGTTTTTTATACGCTTTAGAATTTTTTAACAACAAAAAAAAAAAAAAAACAATCCTCAAACTTGTTGCACAGTGTACTCGGACAACTGATTTATGACGTGATTAAATGATATTAGTTCATGTATTAGATATAAATCTTTCAAACTAAACAAGTTATCATTAAATATAAATATCGGGTTTTGTGAAAAAAAAAAAAACATGTTAACATGGTGTTAATAATTAAACCACACCAAAATAAATGCTATACGACCCCTAAGTTTTTAAAAGAGCCTATCATTTCTTACTTAAATGTTACATTCTATTATATGCAATTGTCTGCTCATCTTGGCCACAGTTGTGTCAGCAAGCGCGACATTGCACGATGGGGCCAATGACAGGTTTTCGAGGCAACAAATCACTGGGGCAAGCTAGACCTTCCAAATTTTGTACAGATGTTTATAATGGGCTTAGAAACTAATGTGCCAAATTCGGTTCATATATACATATAGCTCCCGCATATATGTTCGCCCGATTTCAAGCAATTGATGGACCAAACACGCAAATTCTGCTCAATTTTTATGCGATTTGGAAAATACAACGGAGTTAGGACTACAAATAAGTTTGCCAAGTTATATTGAAATCGGTTCAGAATTGGATATAGCTCCCATATATATGTTCGCCCGATTTCAGGCAAATGATTGACCAAAGATGCAAATACCTTCAAATTACAATAAAATTTGGAAAATGTTACGGAATTCGGACTACAAATAAGTTTGTCAAGCTATATTGAAATCGGTTCAGATATAGAAATAGCTCCCCTATATACATATGTTCGAATTTCATGGTTTTGTTTGTGGTTTGTTATAAGTTACTAAAAAAAGGTTCCAAATTTAGTAAAAATCGGCTAAGATTCCGCCACAAAAGCCAAAGTTTGTCTGCGATATCTTTGAAATTATATATTATTATTATATATATTATTATTATATAAGTCTATTAAATTTTTCCGAAATCCAATTGATAACATTATTGGGTTTCCGATTATTCTCCAACCAACAACATTTCCATATTTTTAAGTATTACGACATCTGATTTCTGATTTTATCTGATTTTATGAAAAGGCGCAGATGGGCGCAGCTAATTTTTTCACAAAATGATAATACACATTAATACCTTTCACTACATATACATAATATCCTAGATCTACCTAGATCTCAAAAGTTATACTCCAGAGAACACATGGATAACAAAGCAAAATACTCCAAAAAAGACATAACATCTTAACTCAAAAATACATTTACCACACATAACATTTTTATTATTTGTTAACACTATCTTATTTTACATACCCATTGATGAGTTTTCCATGTTTAAAAAATATAAAAATTTTGAAATGTTCTTTTTGGCGCCTAAAATGCTTTCACTACTTATTTATAATGAATATAGGAAAATGATGTATAAGAAAATATGTCACCATTGCCAGATCAGTATGTCGCTATGTGATGTTACCAGATTGATTTATTTTTTTATTTTTAGTGATTCAGAGTGTTGGCAATCGAAATCAGTTATTATTTTTTCAAATTGTTTACTTCAAAAATTGACTTTTTGCCTCGAAACCCTGCTATTGGCCCATCGTGCATTGTATGGATTCGCCTTTGAAAATGACGATATGTTCGAAGGATGTCCAGATGTACCGAATAGCGTAAATGTACTACACGCAGAAAAATATATGTTAGAAATATGTTTTGATCCAAACAAATATTTGTTTGGGACTGGATTCAAACAAATATATGTTTGGATCCAAACATAATTTGTTTGTGTCCGAACAAATATATGTTTGCGACATTTGCAACAAATTTTTTATGTTAGAACATATTTTTTATGTGTGGGCAACTGGGCTCTCACGGATGCGGAATGCTTTTTTATAACAAATAGCTGTATGTATAGTGTAATAGGAGACACAGAAGCTTTGGCCAAACACGTGTGTTTCGTGCTTTGTTGTTGTTAACCAACGTAGCAAGCGAAGAGGAAAAGAAAAAAATAATTATGTTGTGTGTGAACGTGTGTGAATAAATCAGTGTTTTGTGTTTTCTTGGGTGACGTAGGGGATGGAAGATACCAAGGAACGGTCCTGACCGGTTTTAACATGGCAAAGCCCAGGATTTATCTTGGTCCCTCTTTCATCTTAAGTGGACACTGACCTCCCCGTGGTGTCACCTGGGGAACTGCCTTTAACACCCGTTAAAGGTAGTGAGCTAACATGTGCCGCGCGTTCACCCATAAGAACGTTAAAAACTTGGGTTTGGGCGTCGGGTTAGTAACCCTCCCCTAGAAAAAAACTGCCTACTATGAAAAAACGAAAGAAAAGAAAAACAAACCCCTCTAAAGTTGACGAACCCCGCAAACGTTTTAAGGACCATGATCTGCGAATCTGCACCTGGAATGTTCGCACTCTTTATAGAGAAGGTGCAGTCTTCGCATTGGCAGACGTACTTGAAAAGTACAAGGCCGATATTACTGCCATACAGGAAATACGATGGATTGGGAAAGGCGTCACAACAACACCTAAAGGTGACGCACTGTATTATAGCTGCCATGACGTAAAGCATGAGTTTGGTTGCGGATTCGTAGTTAGTCGGAGACTAAAACATCTGGTATCCAGCTTCACCCCAGTGAATGAAAGACTTGCTGCAATTCGAATAAAAGCTAAATTCTTCAACATCAGCTTTATTTGCGCTCATGCTCCCACTGAAGAAAAGGACGAACAGACCAAAGATATATTTTACGAGCGCTTAGAAGAAACATATGACCGTTGCCCTGCCCATGACATTAAAATCATTCTAGGCGATTTTAATGCCAAAATTGGAAAGGAGAATATCTTTGGCCCAACAGTCGGGAAATTCAGTCTCCACAGTGAAACATCTGACAATGGTATGAGGCTGATAGACTTTGCAGCTGCAAAAAACATGGTAGTTAGCAGTACCAGATTTAATCATCTCGATATTCATAAGGGCACCTGGCTGTCCCCAGATCAAAGAACAAGTAATCAAATTGATCATGTTGTGATAGATGGAAGACATTCATCCAGCGTGTTGGATGTACGATCGTTCCGAGGCGCAAACATTGATTCGGACCACTATCTTGTTGCAGCAAAGGTACGTACCCGTCTAAACGTTGCAAATAAAGCACGAACAGACACAACGCGGAAGTTGGACATCGATAGGCTGCAAACACAACAGATAGCCACAGCATATTCCACTCAACTAGCCCAATTGCTTAACGCGAGCACTCCTTGTCCCGATAACATAACAACACAATGGCAAAATATTGCCCACTCCATGCAAACAGCCGCAAAATCCATACTTGGATTCCAGAGACCTCCACAAAGGAATTCATGGTATGAGCAGGAGTGTCGTGCTGCTACCGAAGATAAAAATGCGGCGTATAGAGCTACTTTACAATCAGCAGCAACGCGTAGCGCACGAGAGAGATATCGGGAGAAAAGGAGAGAAGAGAAACGTCTTTTCCGCAAGAAAAAGAGAGAAATGGAAAAGCGGGAGTGTGAAAAAATCGAGATGTACAGGAGCCAGAATGAAGTCCGAAAATTCTACCAAAGAGTGAAACATCAAACAGATGGCTTTGGTACAGGCACATCCTCCTGTAGAGACCAGCAAGGTAATCTGGTAACAGATACAGATAGCGTGCTCAGGATATGGAAGGAACATTTCTAAAATCTGCTGGTATCCAATAGTGGCGAAGACGATGATACCGCAGATCCAATCCCAGAAGATGGTATAGAATGTATACCACCCGGCCAAGATGAGGTAAAAACAGCAATCAACCGGCTGAAGAATAATAAAGCAGCAGGAGCCGATGGCTTACCAGCCGAGCTGTTTAAAACCGGAGGCGACGCGCTGATAAGGTGTATGCATCAGCTAGTTAGCACCATCTGGCAGGAAGAACGCGTACCCGACGATTGGAACCTGAGCATCCTATGTCCCGTCCACAAAAAAGGAGATAAGACTGTATGCTCCAACTATAGGGGCATAAGTCTACTCCCTACTGCCTATAAGATAGTGTCAGGGTTACTGTGCGAACGAATAAAGCCTATGGTCAACGAGATAATTGGACCATACCAATGTGGCTTTAGACCTGGCAAGTCCACCATTGACCAGATATTTACCCTGCGGCAAATCCTAGAGAAGACCCAAGAGATGCAGATCGACACATTTCACCTTTTTGTCGATTATAAAGCAGCATTCGACAGTCCCCTCCGATCAAAGGTATTCCATGCAATGTCTGAATTTGGTATTCCCGCAAAGCTCATCCGGCTTTGTAAGATGACTCTAACTGATACTAGGTCCTCAGTTAAAATTGGAAAGAACCTCTCCGAAGAATTTTGTACCAAAAGAGGTTTCAGACAAGGAGACAGCCTTTCGTGTGACCTATTCAACATTTTGCTGGAAAAGGTAATACGAGATGCAAATGTCAAAAGAAATGGCACAATTTACACCAATAGCCACATGTTACTTGCCTATGCTGATGACATAGACATCATGGGACGATCAGTAAAGGAAGTAACTGATACCTTTAGGAAGGTCGAAGCAGAATCTGCGAAAGTGGGTCTGGCGGTAAACGGCGAAAAGACCAAATTGATGGTGTCGACGCGCAAAGCGTCCATAGAGCTCGGGCCAACTGTGGAAGTTGGTACCTACAATTTTGAGGTAGTTAAAGACTTCGTCTACCTCGGCACTGCCATAAACACAACAAACAACATCAGTTGTGAAATAAGAAGAAGAATTGTATTGGCCAACAGATGCTACTATGGATTAAGTAAGCAATTTAAAAACAAAGCCACATCTCGTCAAACAAAAATAACACTTTACAAAACGCTGATACTACCCGTGCTAATGTATGGCTCCGAAGCATGGGTACTTGCGCAAGCAGATAAGGCAGTGCTTGGTGTGTTTGAGAGGAAAATTCTTCGAAAGATCTACGGGCCGATTTGCGTTGACGGTGAATATCGACGTCGTATGAACCACGAGCTATATAAGCTATACAAAGACATGCATATAGTTAAACGTATCGAGATGCAACGATTGCGTTGGCTAGGCCATATCATGAGAATGAGCGATGATGAACCCGCTAAAAAGGCGTATGAATACATGCCACATGGCGGTGCACGCAGAATCGGCAGGCCTAAGCTTCGATGGAGCACACAAGTGGATGAAGAAATGGAAAGGCGCGGTATTCCAAAAAGTCAAGCGAAAAACAGGGAGGAATGGAGATCTTTTCTTAGTTCGGTCTATGGAACAAATGTTCTGTAATGGGCCAACTAAGTAAGTAAGTAAGTTGTGTTTTCTTAAAAAAAAATGTGCTTTTTATTAAATTAAATGCCCAATACATTTTATAATTGAATCAAAAAGGTGAACGGAAATATTTTATTCGACAAGGAAGAAATCGCATTGATATTGGTAATTACATCAATATATTTTTCATATACATACGTATGCATGTTTGAAATATGGATGTACCTACATATTTATTATGTTTAAAATCATTTAATTCCAGATGCCAATTTCCCACTGATGATTTCAACTTTGAGGAAAATGTGTTTTATTTCACAACTAAGGAGAAGCGTTCATCGATGTTTCTATATATTTAATTCTTTTTATAAGTGTAACATTTTATAAATTATGTCATTCCGTTTTTTGTTTTATTAAAGTCTGTTATGTATTTCTTTGGAATTTTTTATAAACCTATGTGTATGTTGTTGCATATTTCCATGCCTTTCAATAAACAACCACCATTACTTATAAATGTGTGTATATGTTACAGATATCCAGTGAACGCTTACTGAGAGCAAGTTAGCACACATTTCAATGTGTTTTACATTGAAATTTGCGCTCCCTTGCTCTCAGTAAGTGCATGTATTTGTTTTTTTTGTTGTGGCTGTTGGGTTTGTACTCGTATTTGTTTGCAACCAAACATATAATTTGTTTGCATCCAAACCTATAATTTGTTTGCACCCAAACATATATTTGTTTGCAGGACCCGAACATATGTTATGTTTGGGACTGCTTGCAAACAAAAATATTTTTGCTGCAAAATATGTTTGGGACATATGTTAGAGAGACCTTTTTTCTGTGTGTAGACATAGCTGATAATACATTTATAGAAATGGAATACAGCGAAGGATTTGTGAGTGTTCGTGGTAATCACACCTTTATGTGTGAAGGTGTTCAAGCAACGCACGTAGGGTTAAAATTCGAAAAAACGGCGTTTAATTGAAAAATCGAAACATACTTTTTTAATAATCTGTCTTGACAGGATTAAATAGTAGTTGTTTACTTTTATTGTTGCACTGTGTCAAAGTTGACAACATTTTTCAAGTTTTTGCAAAACATAAATTTTTGTGGTTTTGAACCGCGATAATATATTTTTTGATATATAATAATGTCATTTTTAGTATGGATATATCAATTAGAGGTACTCCCAATATTTTAGAAAAAATTGTTTTAGCAAAAGTGTTGTAGAAACATGCCTAAAAAATCTTCAAAATATGACCAAATTTTCCATAATTTTGAAATATATTAGAGTAGAGAAAAAGAGTGTCGAGAAGGTCGTGAGAAAATTATTTGTATTTTTCTCTTGACTGGTTTCTTTAATTTTCCGCTAAAACCCCATGCCGTTTTTGCGCATTTTGAGTTATGTCAAAAATGGTGAAAATAGTCATGGTTCATATTTTTTGGCTTTTTGGGGTTTTGTCTTCATTTGCTCTGGTCTTGTTGTATATTATGTCGTGTTTTGCATTGATTCCTGCGTTCTCCCTAGATAAGACTATGGCCCGTTATTGCATCCTTTCTGTAGTTAAATATTGGTCGGTATCGGTCAGATAACCCATTTTTTATTCTTACATATTTGCTTTAAAAATAAGTGTCAGATATATTAAAAGGAACTTTGTGTTCCTTTTAAAATCTAAACCAAAAGCAAGAAAAAAATTGTCAGCAAATTCAAATCAACCAATCAGATTTGAGAAAATTTGAGGTATACAGATTTTTTTGCCTTATATTGCCATATTTTTATACCCTACACCACTATGTGGGGAGGGTATTATAAGTTGGTTTTGGCCAAAAAGTTTGTAACGCATCGAAATAATGGTCGTAGACCCATAGTTATATATATCAAAATGAATGTCTCGACGAGCTGAGTCGATCTGGCTATGTGTGTCCGTCCGTCAGTCCGTCCGTCCGTCTGTCCGTCTGTCCATCTAAACCTTGTAATCACGCTACAGGCCGCAATTTTGATCGGATCGTCACGAAATTTTGGACATTGATGGGGGTCCGGGAGGGGAAGATGCCTATTGAATTTGGTGATGGTCGGATAATATTTAGGGGTCGGAAAGGGCAAAAAACTTATGTGGATAAAAAGACAACGTTTTTTTCCAAAGCCAATATCTCAGCTTCTATATGGGGTATACCAAAAGCAAAACCTGACAATGAAAGCAGAAAATATCACCTTTCTAATGATGTAAAGTAGGTGCTCGTAGGTGATCAAACAACGAAGATATCGCAATAGTAGCAAATAAAACCCCAATTTTCATTTTTGCGATTTTAATTATATCGACAAATATCACAGCTTTGGTTGAAAATTTTCCGAAAGCAAAGCCTGACTGTGAAAGTAGAAGATGCAAACTAGGTCGGCGTAGGAGACCAACTAACGGAGATATCGCAATAGTCGGTAATACATCCCATTTTTCTATTTTTTTGGAAATCATGCTACAGGTCGCAATATTGATCCGATCGTCACGAAAATTTCAGGGTTAATGGGGGTCTAACAGATGAAGAAGCATTTTGATTTTGGTGATGGTCGGCTAATATTTAGGGGTCGGAATGGGAAAACACTTATTTGGAGAAAAGTCAACATAGCAGAGATATGGCAATAGTCGATAATGCATCCCATTTTCCGATTTTTTGTAATCACGTCACATGTCGCAATTTTGATCGGATCGTCACGAAATTTTAGGGGTTAATGGGGGTCCCAAAAAGAAAGAAGCCTATTGATTTTGATGATGGTCGGATAATATTCAGGGGTCGGAATGGGCAAAAACTCATTTGGAGAAAAGGTCTACGTTTTATTTCAAAGCCAATATCTCTGTTTCCTTAAGAGGTATATCAAAAGCAAAAACTGGCAAGGAAAGTAGAAAGTATCACCTTTACAACGATGTAAAGTAGGTTGCCGTAGCTGCTCAAACAACAGAGATATCGCAATAGTCGGTAATGCATCCCATTTTCCGATTTGTTTGTAATCACGCTACAGGTCGCAATTTTAATCGGATCGTCACGAATTTTTTGGGCGTTGATGCGGGTCCCACATAGGAAGAAGCCTATTGATTTTGGTGAAAGTCGGTTAATATTTAGGGGTCGGAATGGGGAAAAACTCATTTGGAGACAAATTCAAAGTTTTATTCTTTGTGAATACATTGACTTCTAGTAGGGGTATTCCAACGACAAAGCCTGTCAATGGAAGAAGAAAATATTACCTTTACATAGGTGTAAAGCAGGTTGGCGAAGGTGGTCAAACAAGGGAGATACCACAATAGTCGGTAATGCATCCAATTCTTCCATTTTTTGCAATCAAGCTACAGGTCGTAATTTTGATCGGATGGTCACAAAATTTTGGTTGCTTATGGGGGTCTCAGAGACAAAGAGGCATATTATTTTTGGTGGTAGTCGGATTATATTCCCTAAAAGAAATGTTTACCAGTGAAAAGCTTATGCACAGGGGTAGTGGTGTAGGGTATCACATGGTCGGCCCCGTCCCGACTATAGCCTTTGCTCACTTGTTTCAAAATATAACATTTAGTTTAAATGGAAGATATAATAACAAATCCCTTGTAATGCGAACTTTATTCCTTACTTTTCTTAAAGTAAGGTATAAAAAAATGGACAAGATGTAAGAACGGGCCTATGTGTGCAGGTTTACCCTAACTATATATGTATATAATAATCCGAACTTTATATGTGATTTATATGAAATGATGGCGATGGAAGTTAATGTCGACAATTTGGAGTTCATTTCGTTCTTATGAAAGTTTGTTTTAATTTTCATATAAGCTTCCACTCAAGGTGCAATTGCCAGGTGCAATCCCAGCTAATGTCTAGTTCTGCTATGAGAATAGCTCTAAAATCATAGCTCTACTATTTTTCAACCGACTCCTTCTTGCTTTAAGCAAATAATTTCTCAGTTTGGTATCTTCTACGCAGAACAGAGAACAAAACAAGGAAAATCATTTTCCTGCTTTTTAATTCGTTTTTTATTTTCACACTTAACCCTCCCACATCCATTCTTAAATCTTGTGCGAATGAATTTTGTTTACCACTTACTAGGATTTTTAACGAATCTTTACGCCAAGGATATTTTCCACTCCAGTGGCGGCCTAGCTATATTATTCCACTTCATAAGTCTGGTAATAGATCTTTGGTTGATAATTATAGATGCATAGCAAAATTAAGCGCCATTCCTAAATTATTGGAACAATTAATATCTCGCAGATTAAAACATTTCATGAAATCAATAATTTCACCTCTTCAACACGGTTTTATTCAAGGAAGATCAACAACCACAAATCTCTTGGAATTGGTTACGCATGTGCATAAGGCATTTAGTAATAAGAATCAAATTGATGTTATTTATACTGACTTTAGTAAAGCCTTTGACACGGTTGTACATAAACTGTTGCTTTACAAACTTAACGTAATGGGGTTTCCTTGCGTTTTCTTAAACTGGATATCCACCTACTTAGAAGGTCGTACACAGAATGTGTTATTTAATAGTTGTTTATCGAAAAATCTTACTGTCTCGTCTGGTGTTCCACAAGGTAGTCACTTAGGACCTCTTCTATTCGTACTATACCTTAATGATCTCCCTTCTGTTATACGTTTTTCTAAAATGTTAATGTACGCGGACGACGTTAAATTGTTCCATCAAATAAAAACTTCAAGCCATTCACTTCAATTACAATTTGATTTACATTCTTTAGCTAACTGGTGTGGCGTCAATGGAATGTCCTTAAATCTTAAAAAATGTAAAAAGCTTTCACTATTTAGGACTCAACATATCTGCACTGAATACCATGTTGGTTCATACAAATTAGAAAATGTTTTGTCATTCGTTGATCTTGGTGTAATATTGGATAATAAACTAAGATTTCATCTTCATATTGATTCCTGTGTTAATAAAGCCAAGTCATTATTGGGATTTATTAAGCGATGGTCCAAAGAATTTCAGGATCATTACGTGACCAAACATCTGTTCGTTAGCTTGGTTCGTCCGGTCTTAGAATACGGCTGTATTATATGGAGTCCTTCTTATAAGTGTTATTTAGATAAAATTGAATCTGTTCAAAGTGAATTCCTTTTGTTTGCTCTCCGCGGCTTAAATTGGAATACATCTGTACCGCTCCCCCCTTATGAAAGTCGTCTTATGTTAATTGACCTGCCTACACTCGAGAGAAGACGTTTCATGTTGAAATCAATGTTTATTATAAAACTGACTCGTGGATTAATTGATTCTCCATTTTTATTAGGCGAAATAAATTTTAATTTCCCGTCTCGTTTAACTCGTAATTTTATCCCAATAAATTTGCCACTCGTTAGAACCAATTATGAAGCTAATAATCCCATGAGAGCTTTATGTGAATCCTTTAATAATATATATAATAGTATATCGTTTACTGACCCTTTAAACTTGATAAAAAATGCTATTATGCTTATGTAGTGAGTGCCAGACACGTATGCATGATTTGTGATTTAGTACTTCTTCATCTAACCTTATTATAATTAGTTTTAGTGTATGTATTAGAGTGGGGCGATTTTAACACCATCACGGGCGCCTGGAGTTCCTGATTCTTGGGGTTGTACTGAGCAAAAAAGTCAACTAGACCATATGTCTACGGTGAAAATCGAGCCCCCGGATTTTGACTTGAAGTTTTTTTTAAAGGATTTTTGGGTATTTTGGCATATAACAACCAAACCACTGAGATTTTCGATCCAACACAATGACGACAATTGTAGCCAAGACAATAATAAAGAAGTCTCTAGTACATCGCAAAATCATTGGAACGCTCCTTCAGGCAGTTATGGCCTCGAGAAGGTGCACATTTTTTGGAAAATATCGATAAATGACACTGTGCTGCAAAATGGGACTCAAATTCAGTGGGTGGAAAATCCCTTTTGGAAATGAAAGCCCTTGGTGAGTGTACTAAGAACCCAAAAGGAAATTTTCACCAAAGGTCAAGATTCCGAGATATTGCGTGATTAATGGTTTATTTTGGTCCCTTAATTTGTGAGAAAATAGCTTTATATCTCTCTAAAGCGTTATTGTAGCTTCATTTTGACATTACATGTCTTCAGTCAAATCGAATGGTAAATCTTTTTGTAGAATATTTCTTCCCTCTAACTACATTCCTTTTATGTCCTTTTCGTCCTTTATTTTTTGAACCATAGTAAAAGTACCACAAGACGAGATTTTACAGCATCCAAATATTCTACAAAAATGTTATTCAGAAGATTTTAGGTACGGTTCTAATTGATGACTAATCGATATTTCCCCGTTTCCATGGTCCTTTTTTGACATTTACCCGGTTTTTGTTCAGAAAACTATGTTTTGTTTTTATGTATATTCGTTATTGGTCTGTGGTGCATCTGAAATACTTACCATAAATAGCTCTTGTAATGACGAACACGTTAATAACAAATTTTATTGAAGGATAGATCCGGTTATCTAAATTTCTGAACCGGATATTCTGATATCAAACCCGATTTTGAACCGGTTTTAAGTATGCGATTAACCGTATATGTATATTATTAGAAAGCTAATAAAATGGTCAATCAAATGACAACAAGTAGTGGGACCGAACGAAACCCTTTATTGCATGATTTTTTCTTTTTGACGAAATTAATGGATGTGATAGATTTAGAGCTTCTAATTACTGAAGAAATAGTTAAAAAAATTTTAGTATATATTTGTAACATAAACTGAGCAAAATAGTAATTTTTTTAAAATATTTCATGTAATATTTTCTATACTTTACGAATTTTTTTTCTTCAAGTGTTATTTACTCAACACTCAACACATTATCCCGATTTTATATTAAAAATATGAAATATAAAAAGTTAAAAATAATAAAGAGATATGTTCATGATCAGTGAAATGATGAGTGGGTAATGAATGACCAAGATTCCAAATTATTTAAATTAATAAACCATATTCCATACAAATATACACATGCATCATTATCAAGAAAGGACTTAAGCAAACTAAATAGACTGAAAATTGGACATACTTTATTAACTCATAAATATATCATAGAAAAATCTGCACCCCTATTTGCAATTGTACAAAACCACTAACAATTTACCACATTTTTAACGAGTACACCTCACATGAGAATATTAAAAACAAATTCAAGATAAAAGATAAATCCACACATTTGGAAGAAGATAAATTTGATAACATAAAACAATTTCTTATAGATATTAATGTGTATAATTTGATTTAAATGTTGATTAGATTTGTTTACATTATAATATTATAAAAGAAAAATTTGATGAATTGATTTAATAATTTGTATTAAAATTGTAAAATCAAGGGCCTATATAACCTTTCTGTGTTGGGGCCCTTTAAAACTTTAAATAAATAAATAAAATATTAAAATAAATATAAAATAATATTTCTTAATGTTTAAGTTTCAAACAGCGGATTTTCAACTTCAGACTCATTTTACTTTTAGTTACAGTTGCTTTTTTGTCGGTTATTTATTTTTTCCGTTATCGACGGATGTATTTAAAAATATTAATTTGCAATTTTATGATAAAAACTTCGTCTTTTTAACGTATAAATTTATAATTTGATTTGACTGTCCACCATTTGTGTATAAACTAATATTTTGTAAAATCCTCCTATATATTTTTATATTCTAAATAAGCCCACAAAAATATAGGAAGATAGGTTCAATCGTTTTCTAGTTAGAGCGGTCACCGCGAACCGCTTTAATAAAAAAGTGTTTCGTAGACGGTCATTTGCCACAAAACTACGTAATATTTTTAAACAACAAACATTTCGAATTTAGCTTAAAATTTGCTTTTTTCAGAAGAAAAAAAAACACTGAAAAAGTTTTGTACTTTTCTTACAAAAAAAAAAAAACAAGTAAGCAAAGGCTATATTCGGACAGGGCCAACCATACGATACCCTACACCACTACCCTGCGAGTTAGCTTTCAGCAAATCAAAGTTTCTTTTGGACAAATAAGCCCATTGTAAGAAATAAATTTTTGGAGTCTACGACCTTATCACATTAAGTTTAAATAACAATATAATAATTGTTCCACAAACATCACAGAAGGGATAGTGCGTGCACCACGATTTATATTACAGCAATAGTATGGGGCCTACTGTTTATCGCCGAGTCCGAAAGGCATGTCTTAAAACACCACCTGTAGAGAAGTTGTACATGGTTGAAATACTCAGAAAATGTCGCTGATAAAACCATAAAAATTGTATTGATTACAGACACTCTGCTGACTAATATTCTGTTTTTAATTTTTTTTGTTGTTGTTATAAATATTCACTCAGTTGTTCACTATCAAATGCAGGAAATGTCGCTGCATCAATATTTTAAATTTTTTTTTTTTGCTAAACGACTAACATCATGTTTTTGATTGTTCAATAAACTATTAATAACATTAAACAATATTCATTTTTAATTGATAACGGAGGGTTGGAAAATGTGGCTTAAATACTCAGTAAACCGAAAATGGGGAGGTGCCGTTGTGATAAGAATGATAAAACTTGTTTTGGGAGTCAGGTTGGTAACCTACCGTATAAAAAAACATCCTATTATGAAAAAAGTGCATTATATGGTTTAATGCAGACGACCCCGCGCCCTTTTTAAGGACAATGATCTGCACCTGGAATGTTTTCACTCATTTTAGAGATATTACAGGAAATACGATGGATTGGGAAAGTTGTTACAACAACAGCAAACAGTGACGCACTTTATTATATGTGCCATGATACAAAGCATGAGCTTGGTTGCGAATTTGTATTTAGTCGGAGGTTAAAACATTTAGTCTCCAGTTTCACACCGCTTGCAATAACATTTTACCGGTGTATTGCCCATGACATCAAAATTACACCAGTCGATTTTTGTACCAAAGCTAAAATGTAGTTATCCCAACTCGAAATAACTTTGACATGACAGATTGCAGCACCAGAGATAAGCATTTCGACATTTTTAAGGTCACCCGTCAAGAAATCAAAGTGAGCACATTGTAAAGTGTGTCCCAACTAGAACGCCATTTTGTAAATTTTAAATAAAACACAGATATTTAAAAGAAGTTGTGAAACTTTATAATTACCGTTTTCCACACATGCTGCGGTATTTATTAATGTAGCGTCCAATTTCCTCTCTTAAGGCTTGTGTCGTCTTATTCGGCTTATTCGCGTAAACCATAGAGCTCAAAAACCCTAAAGATAAAAATCTAAAGTTGTTAAATCGCATGATCTAGGCGGCCGATTCTGGTCTCCAAAACGCGAAATAACAGGACCGGGAAATGACTGATGCAGCAATTGAATTGTTTCTCTGGCTGTATAACAGGTGGCGCCGTCTTGTTAAAACCACATGCCCTTCACATTCATTTCTTCAATTCTAGGCCAGAAAAAACTGGTTATCATTTCACGATACCGAACACCATTGACTGTTTGCGCTCGACCTGCCTCATTTTCATAAAAAAGGTCCAATGATGATGGGAAAACGACAACAGACCCAGTTTCGGCAAATTTATTTATTAATCTCTTTACTGTTGACTCTTTTGGAGCATTATTGTGACCCCAAATTGCGAACTGTAGCCGCAAAACTTTCACATTTTAGTAAAACAATTTCACAATGAGAATGCGTTGTTCGTTCGTATAGCGCTCCATTTTTACTAACCTCATGCTACAAACAAAAAATAACAAAAAGTGGTTTTCACCGGGCTGATTGGGTCAAAGTGGTGATGGAATAAATAAAACTAATTTATTTCATGTTCAACTCAACGTTTCGTTGGCGACTTTCCAACTTCTTCAGGAGTTTTTATTTGCAAATTCTGACGACAAAAATACAATATATGTGTTATACAGCTTTTTGATTATTTGTTTATGTTTACTTACAATTAGTTTTCTATCGCATTTCCAATAAGTATTATTCTTAATATGTAAAAAACGGGACTTCACAACACAGATTTGTATAATTTAGAAAAATAATTACTAGTAATGTATAAAAAAAATATTGCAGCAAATCCTTAACCTAAATCACAGAACTGTATAAACTTAAATGATTGCAACTGAATATTGCAATTTGGTATTGTCTTTATCCTCTTTGGTGTTAATAGAGCTGTGTATTCTCTCTTGAATTCGCAAACTTTCGAGAGTATATCTTTTATTTTCTCTTTTTTCTCTGTCAAGTATTTTCACATTAGAGAAATTAGCATTATGTCCACACTCTTTTACATGTTGAGATAGTGCTGTGCTTTCTTTTCCTTTTCTTACATCTGATTCATGTTCATTTATTCTTGTACTAAGCATTCTTTTTGTTGTGCCTACGTACACCTTATTACATGGTTCGCCTTCTTTTCCATTGCAAGTTATTTCGTAAACAACATTGCACTGTTTTAGTTTGTCAGTTCTGTTTCGTTTTGTGAATAATTTCTCTAGAGTGTCATTTGATTTATATGCTATTGTTGCTTTGCTTTCGATGGTTGTTGTTATTGTTCTTAAAGCATTGTTATCTGTCAGTTTCGGTATGAACGGAAGACTATAAAAATGTTTGATTTCTTGATCTTTGGTTTTTTGTTGGTTGTTTTTTATGTTTTCCAGTTTTTTACTAATTAATTTGTTGATTGTATGTTTTGGGTAGTTGTTTTTGAGTAATATTTCTGTAATTTTGCTTTTGTTATTATTTTCATATTCTTTACTGCTAAGGTAGAATATTTTGTTTATAAGATTGTTAGCTGTATTTATTTTCATTGATTTTGGTTGCGTTGAGTAGTAATTGATCATCCGACCAGAAGAAGTTGGTTTACTATACCAGTTTGTTTTAATTGCACTGTTGTCTCTGATAATTGTCATATCTAAATACGGCAGTTTATTGTTTTTCTCCATTTCTAAGGTAAATTGCAATTTAGTGTGGTACGAGTTGAGAAGTTTTAAAGTTGTTTTAATGTATTTTCTGTCTATTATGGCAAATATGTCGTCAACATATTTTGATATTAGTTTAATTTTCATACTGCTTTGTTGTAGTTCCTCTATTACGTCATCCAATAGTGCATCTAAAACGATATCCGCAATTGTTGGAGATAGTGGGTTGCCCATTGGCATGCCATATGTTTGGGTATATATTGTTTCATCATATTTGAAGTAGTTGTTGTCTATTAGACAAAATTGCAAGAGCCCCAAGAATCTTCTTTTTGGAATTGTTGTGTGTTTTTGCAGGATTTCCCATTTGTCAAGTATGTTCTTAATCGCTAGGTGTATCGGTATATTGGTAAACAATGATACTACGTCAAAAGAAACAAGTACGTCATCTTTATCCAAACTTATTGCATCTAACTTTGCTTTGAGGTCCATAGAATTCTTTATGTTGTAGTCCGTTGAAATGATATTTTTAAGTATTTTGCCTATGTGTTGGGACATATTGTAGCAAGGTACTTTAATTGAGGATGATATTGGTCTAAGGGGTATATTGTCCTTATGGATTTTGGGCAGTCCATAAAGTTGTGGAGCTTCAGCTGAGTGGCATATTAGCTTTAATTTTTCCATTTTGGTAATATAGTTGTTCTTGTGTAGTTCTGTTATGATATTATTGTTGGTTTTTTGGAGTTTTTCTGTTGGGTCCATCCTGCATGCTTTATATGTTGTTTTGTCGTCTAATAATGAGCTCATTTTTGTTTTGTATTCGTTTTTGTATAAAACAACGGTTTTATTGCCTTTGTCAGCTGTTGTTATTGTTATCACTTCTTTATAATTATTTAAATATTTTCTTGTTTGTTCGTAAACCCCCATTATATATTTTTCTACTTCGTTATTGCACATCTTTCTTCTATGGTTTGATATTCTACCGGCTATTTTTGCACGTATTATATCTTTCTCTCTCTCGTCTTTAATAGTGTGTACCCATTGTTCTATGTCCGCTATAAGCGGTATAGGAGAAAAGTTTTTCTTTATACAAAAACGAATACAAAACAAAAATGAGCTCATTATTAGACGACAAAACAACATATAAAGCATGCAGGATGGACCCAACAGAAAAACTCCAAAAAACCAACAATAATATCATAACAGAACTACACAAGAACAACTATATTACCAAAATGGAAAAATTAAAGCTAATATGCCACTCAGCTGAAGCTCCACAACTTTATGGACTGCCCAAAATCCATAAGGACAATATACCCCTTAGACCAATATCATCCTCAATTAAAGTACCTTGCTACAATATGTCCCAACACATAGGCAAAATACTTAAAAATATCATTTCAACGGACTACAACATAAAGAATTCTATGGACCTCAAAGCAAAGTTAGATGCAATAAGTTTGGATAAAGATGACGTACTTGTTTCTTTTGACGTAGTATCATTGTTTACCAATATACCGATACACCTAGCGATTAAGAACATACTTGACAAATGGGAAATCCTGCAAAAACACACAACAATTCCAAAAAGAAGATTCTTGGGGCTCTTGCAATTTTGTCTAATAGACAACAACTACTTCAAATATGATGAAACAATATATACCCAAACATATGGCATGCCAATGGGCAACCCACTATCTCCAACAATTGCGGATATCGTTTTAGATGCACTATTGGATGACGTAATAGAGGAACTACAACAAAGCAGTATGAAAATTAAACTAATATCAAAATACGTTGACGACATATTTGCCATAATAGACAGAAAATACATTAAAACAACTTTAAAACTTCTCAACTCGTACCACACTAAATTGCAATTTACCTTAGAAATGGAGAAAAACAATAAACTGCCGTATTTAGATATGACAATTATCAGAGACAACAGTGCAATTAAAACAAACTGGTATAGTAAACCAACTTCTTCTGGTCGGATGATCAATTACTACTCAACGCAACCAAAATCAATGAAAATAAATACAGCTAACAATCTTATAAACAAAATATTCTACCTTAGCAGTAAAGAATATGAAAATAATAACAAAAGCAAAATTACAGAAATATTACTCAAAAACAACTACCCAAAACATACAATCAACAAATTAATTAGTAAAAAACTGGAAAACATAAAAAACAACCAACAAAAAACCAAAGATCAAGAAATCAAACATTTTTATAGTCTTCCGTTCATACCGAAACTGACAGATAACAATGCTTTAAGAACAATAACAACAACCATCGAAAGCAAAGCAACAATAGCATATAAATCAAATGACACTCTAGAGAAATTATTCACAAAACGAAACAGAACTGACAAACTAAAACAGTGCAATGTTGTTTACGAAATAACTTGCAATGGAAAAGAAGGCGAACCATGTAATAAGGTGTACGTAGGCACAACAAAAAGAATGCTTAGTACAAGAATAAATGAACATGAAGCAGATGTAAGAAAAGGAAAAGAAAGCACAGCACTATCTCAACATGTAAAAGAGTGTGGACATAATGCTAATTTCTCTAATGTGAAAATACTTGACAGAGAAAAAAGAGAAAATAAAAGATATACTCTCGAAAGTTTGCGAATTCAAGAGAGAATACACAGCTCTATTAACACCAAAGAGGATAAAGACAATACCAAATTGCAATATTCAGTTGCAATCATTTAAGTTTATACAGTTCTGTGATTTAGGTTAAGGATTTGCTGCAATATTTTTTTATACATTACTAGTAATTATTTTTCTAAATTATACAAATCTGTGTTGTGAAGTCCCGTTTTTTACATATTAAGAATAATACTTATTGGAAATGCGATAGAAAACTAATTGTAAGTAAACATAAACAAATAATCAAAAAGCTGTATAACACATATATTGTATTTTTGTCGTCAGAATTTGCAAATAAAAACTCCTGAAGAAGTTGGAAAGTCGCCAACGAAACGTTGAGTTGAACATGAAATAAATTAGTTTTATTTATTCCATCACCACTTTGACCCAATCAGCCCGGTGAAAACCACTTTTTAGTAACAAATCAATACGGTCATAATATCCAGAAAAAAAAAAATAACAATTGTTCAAATGTCAAACAATGACACTTCGAATGGCGCCAAATTTAAAAATTGTGTTCTAATTGGGACTCCCTTTACTATATGGAAAATATTCATCAAGTGTGCTGGATGTATGATCCATCCTAGCAGCAAACATCGATTTGTATCACTAACTTGTTGCAATCCCACGGCGCACATTGTTGCCGCTTCCATACAAAAGTGGACAAAAATAGAAGGAGTTGACCTAGGTTGATGCATTTTTGCACTAGTACTTATAAGGGCATAGGAATGAAAAATTTAAACTTTGGTCCATATCGGTTAAGATTTGGATATAGCCCCCACATATATCTTTCCCCGATTTTGATATAACTCGGTCAATTTTAACCGAATAACCTCCAAATTTTATATGTGAGAAGTTTCACCGATTTTCGTAAAAAATGGTTCAGATTTGGATATAGCTCCCATATTGATGAATAGCCTTCAAATTTAACATGGGATGTTTCCTCAAGCCACTGTTAAATTTTACTGATTTTGATTTGAGTTCGCAAAAATCGGTACAGATTTGAATATAGTCTCCATATATATGTTTCACCGATTTTGCTATAAATAGATCAATTTTTGAAACATAGCCTTCAAATTTATCATGGGATATTTTCTTGAGCCCTTTTTCAGTTTGGTTTGTTTCGCAAACACATTCGCCGAAGTTGTGTTAGGTTGCCAAAGAAAAACTTCTCATTGAAGTTTTTTCTTTGTTCACCTTTATACTTCGAGCTGACGATTGATGTTTGGGTATAAAAAGTTTCTTGTTGAAGAAGTTATTGAAAAATAACTTCTGTGGAAAATATCCACAAACAAGAAACAAGGGAACTGATGAGATCCAGTGGCGTGGATGGAAACTAGTCTTTCCTGCCTTACCCCTTGGCGAACAATGCCAAACTTTTTCCACTAATAAATTAGTTGTTTTAAAATAATAAAACAACAACAATGGGATTACGCCAGACTATTTTGAAAACAAAAAAACAAAATTAATTTTTTTCTAATAAATTTAAATTTTTTCCAATATTAAAAAATACTTCATTTGTTTTCACAATATGGGAGACGGCATTAAAAACAAGGCATTAAAAACAGTGGTTCATTGTTTTAGTTTTGAAACAGTAGCCCAGGAAACATGGACTTGTATACGGAAAACATAATATCGTTGAAAACAGGACCACAACGAACAGCATAGGTATACATTTTAGGCCGGGGCGATTTGTATGGAAGGAAAAAAGTGTTATCGGGCGCCTGGAGATTCTGATTCTTGGGATTGTACTGAGCAAAAAAGTCAACTAGACCATATGTCTACGGTGAAAATCGAGCCCCCGGATTTTGACTTGAAGTTTTTTTTCAAGGATTTTTGGATATTTTGGCATATAACAACCAAACCACTGAGATTTTCGATCCAACACAAAGACAACAATTGTAGCCAAGACAATAATAAAGAACTCTCTAGTACATCGCAAAAGCATTGGAACGCTCCTTCAGGTAGTTATGGCCTCGAGAAGGTGCACATTTTTCGGAAAATATCGATAAACGACACTGTGCTACAAAATGGAACTCAAAGTCAGTGGGTGGAAAATTTCTTTTGGAGATGAAAGCCCTTGGTGAGTGTACTGAGAACCCAAAAGGAAATTTTCACCATAGGTCAAGTTTCCGAGATATTGCGTGATTAATGGTTTAATTTTGGCCCCTTAATTTGTGACCAAATAGCTTTATATCTCTCTAAAGCGTTATTGTAGCTTCATTTTGACATTACATGACTTCAGTCAAATCGAATGGTGAATCTTTTTGTAGAATATTTCATCCCTCTAACTCAATTCCTTTCATGTCCTTTTCGTCCTTTATTTTTTGAACCGTAGTAAAAGTACCACAAGGCGAGATTTTACAGCATCCAAATATTCTACAAAAATGTTGTTCAGAAGATTTTAGGTACAGTTCTCATTGATGACCAATCGATATTTCCCCGTTTTCATGGTCCTTTTTGACATTTTACCGGTTTTTGTTCAGAAAACTATGTTTTGTTATACCCTATACCACAATGTGGAAAAGGGTATTATAAGTTTGTTTTGGTAAAAATTCATGTAACACCGCGAAATATTCGTCGGAGACCCCCAATGTGGTATACCAATCTTCATATCTCGACGAGATAAAGCGATTTTGAGATGTGTGTCCGTCCGTCCGTCCGTCCGTCTGTCCATTATAAATTCTAAACACGCTCCAGGCCGCAATTATGGACCGATCATCACGAAATTTTGTATGGAGGTCGGGTTCAGATAAGAATAGATCCCTATTCTTTTTGGTGATGATTGTGAAATATTTAGCGGGTGAAATGGACCAAAAACATAATATTTATCCAATTTTCTAGCGGCTCTGTAGGTCTCAATAATAGTCCGATCAACGCGTAATTTTAAATAAGGTAAGAGTATATCACAAAGGAGAAGCTTGCAATTTGAGATGGCGATCGGATAATATTTAGAGGGTTAAATGGACCAAAACTTTTGTGTGAAAATTGTGAAAATTTTAAATAATCAGCTTATATCTTAATTCCTGGAAGTGACATTCCGGACAAGTGAGATATACTTGAAAGTGGAACGCTTGACCTTTCAATTGATGCCAATTATATTGGTGTGCATGATCAGATAACAGAGTTACAGCCTAATATATTCCGTTATTTGTTTGTAGTTTAATAATAAACTCGCTAGAAGTCGCAATTATGCATTAATAGTCACGAAATTTTGCACCGGGTAAGAGTTAGGTCGAAAGAGATGCCTACAATTTTGAATGATGATCTGATATTCTTTAGCGGGTGAAGTGGACCATTACTTTTGTATGAAAAATATAAAAATTTTATTTGGTCGATATTTTAATTCCTTGAGGACATATATATTTCGCAAAGTAGCCTACATATGGGAAAAAACTACTGACCTATCCTCTGATGTAAATTGCAATAAAGTGTTTGCTAGATAACGGGCCTACTGCCTAATATATAATGGGTTCTGTGTAGAGAACCACATTTTTATCCCATGCTACATATTGTCTCTCCAAAAGTTTATGTAACAACACCAAATATTCGTCCTAGACCCCATATTTGGTATGCCAAAATTCATATCTCGACGAGATAAAGCGATTTAGCGATGTGTGTCCGTCCATTAAAAATTGTAAACAAACTTAAGGCCGCAATTATGGACCGATTGTAACGAATTTTTTAAGGAGGTTGGGTTCGGGCCAGAATAGAAATGATTAGTTTTTGGTGATGATCGTGAAATGTTCAGGGGATGAAATGGACCAAAAACAACATTTTAACCAATTTTGTAGCGGCTCTGTAGGTCAAAATAATGACCCGCAAAATTTTGAACAAAGTTTGTGTTTATGATAAAGAAGAAGCGTACAAACCAACGTGAAGATCAGAGAATACTTAGGGGGTTAAATGGACTGAAACTTTTGTGTGAAATTGGTAAAAATTTCAATTTCATTAATGTTGCGGTTAAACAACGGAAGTAGTAGTACTACATAAGTGGGTTTCATTACATTTTAGTTTGTGTGAACTAAATTTTCCTTTCCTGCTACAAAAATGTCTTTGTCATGCTAGATACCTTTTTGGTTTTGGTCATAAGTATTATACATTACATCTGTGATATTTGATAATTAAATTTTCACAATCATTGAAAATAAGTTCCGTGGAGAGCGATTGTGCAGGGATAGTGGTATAGGGTATCCCATGGTCGGCTCCGTCCGACTATAGACTTTTCTTACTTGTTTTTATGTATATTCGTTATTGGTCTGTGGTGCTTCTGAAATACTTACCATAAATAGCTTTTGTAATGACGAACACGTTAATAACAAATTTTATTGGAGGACAGATCCGGTTATCTAAATTTTTGAACCGGATATTCTGATATTAAAACCGATTTTGGAACCGGTTTTAAGTAACCGATTAACCGAATATGTATATCATTAGAAAGCTAATAAAATGGTCAATTAAATGACAGCAAGTAGCTGATTACAACAAAAAAAACCGCGTTCTTAAACCGATTTTGATGTAAAATATCACTGGGTTCTTTTTGGCGATGAAAGTCGATTAAGATAATATTATAAACTGGAAAGGCTGTTATGTCATAGGTCAAACTTCTGAGTTATGGCGAGATGAATTTGTGTTATGTTGTTTTTATATCATGCACTTAAAGTTCATCAAGAATGAATTAATTTCGCCATAACTCAGAAGTTTGAACCATCTCAATAACTGTCCTTATCATTTTCATTTTTCCATAGCGCAAAATTATAAAATGTTCTATTTCTTATTTTTCCTACATTTTATCCAAAACTATAATGTTTTTTATTATTAGTTTTGTATATTTCGACCTTTTTAATTTTTCATGTGTAAATTTAGACTTAGTCTAATCGGGCTATAAGGTCATTTGAGTTATTAATGAAAATAAAGACTATTTATTTCATTTTTCATCCGACGTTTCGTTGGGATTTTCCAACATCTTCAGGGATAAAGTTTTATTCAATAAATAATCTTTCGTCAGTTTCACATTTAAAAATTGTCAATTGATGGTATTAAAAAAACGACACAACAATTAAAAAAGTGTATAAATGCAAAAATAATTATAAAAAATTAAAAATAAATATCACAAAGCTCCTTAACACTAGAAATCACAGACTGTTTAATAAGACTAAATTATTGCTAATGTTTTTTGTTTTGTTCAATATTTATTTTGGAAAGCTTCGTAACCGACAAAGTTGTAATTAGATAACCGGATCTGTCCTCCAATAAAATTTGTTATTAACGTGTTCGTCATTACAAAAGCTATTTATGGTAAGTATTTCAGAAGCACCACAGACCAATAACGAATATACATAAAAACAAAACATAGTTTTCTGAACAAAAACCGGTAAAATGTCAAAAAGGACCATGAAAACGGGGAAATATCGATTGGTCATCAATGAGAACCGTACCTAAAATCTTCTGAACAACATTTTTGTAGAATATTTGGATGCTGTAAAATCTCGCCTTGTGGTACTTTTACTACGGTTCAAAAAATAAAGG
The DNA here is from genome assembly GCF_047663935.1 of Musca autumnalis. Taxonomy (NCBI): domain Eukaryota; kingdom Metazoa; phylum Arthropoda; class Insecta; order Diptera; family Muscidae; genus Musca; species Musca autumnalis. The sequence goes on along the minus strand of NW_027411644.1, from coordinate 290,351,704 downwards.
ACGAAAAGGACATGAAAGGAATTGAGTTAGAGGGATGAAATATTCTACAAAAAGATTCACCATTCGATTTGACTGAAGTCATGTAATGTCAAAATGAAGCTACAATAACGCTTTAGAGAGATATAAATCTATTTGATCACAAATTAAGGGGCCAAAATTAAACCATTAATCACGCAATATCTCGGAAACTTGACCTATGGTGAAAATTTCCTTTTGGGTTCTCAGTACACTCACCAAGGGCTTTCATCTCCAAAAGAAATTTTCCACCCACTGACTTTGAGTTCCATTTTGTAGCACAGTGTCGTTTATCGATATTTTCCGAAAAATGTGCACCTTCTCGAGGCCATAACTACCTGAAGGAGCGTTCCAATGCTTTTGCGATGTACTAGAGAGTTCTTTATTATTTTCTTGGCTACAATTGTTGTCTTTGTGTTGGATCGAAAATCTCAGTGGTTTGGTTGTTATATGCCAAAATATCCAAAAATCCTTGAAAAAAAACTTCAAGTCAAAATCCGGGGGCTCGATTTTCACCGTAGACATATGGTCTAGTTGACTTTTTTGCTCAGTACAATCCCAAGAATCAGAAACTCCAGGCGCCCGTGATGGTGTTCAAATCGCCCCACTCTAATACATTTCCAAAGGATCTTCGAACAGATCCTAAACTGCACATTGATAGAAATGTAGAACTTTTGCGTGGTAGGTACCCAAAGAAGAGGACCAATGTGGACCATTTTAGAAGTTAATTTGGACAAAGTATTAGGAGATCCAAATTTTGGACCAAATTGGTTGACACGTTGAAGAGATATCGTGCATACCATTATAGTGACATTTTTTAAATATTGGGGGAAGTACCGGAAGTTGTGGACCCGTAGTTTTGCCCATCTTTGAACTGAAACTAATTTTGGGACAAAATTTGGCGGCCAAATTTTAGACCAAAGAGGTTGATCAGTTCGAGACTTATCGTGCAAACCATTGCAATGGTGTGATAGCGGTTTTTAAACCTATCGAGCTATTTTCTCAAGAATTATGGACTTGCCCCTGAAAAAACGTTTATCATGGTAATTGAGGCAGCAAATGCAAGTTGCTTCAACAAAAATCAAAGTGACAAAGCAGGAAAAATATAATACATATTCTAATATCTGGTAGATACATTCGGATGTGTAAAGTATGGAACAAATTGGTCACTCTTTTCAGGAGTTCTCGGGCACACAATTTTTCCGAACGATATGGCATATCTTCGAACATAGACAAAGTTTGGACAAGATATTACGAATGTCAAATTTCGGCGGAATCGGCAGATCTGTTCGAGAGTTATCGTTCGCTCCAACCACTACACACTGTGTTACTGGGGTTTTCTTACAATTTTCCGAAATTTTGTGTGGGAGGTACCCGAAGAGTGGACTGATTGATTAAAGTATGGAACAAATCTGTTATTTCCGTCAAGAGTTATCGTGCGCAATATTTTTCCGAACATTTTCTAACTTTTGGGGGAAGTTACCGGAAGGAGTGGACCGATATAACCCATCTTCGAACTTAAACTCAGTTTGGACAAAATATTTCGAAAGCCAAATTTTGAACCGAATCGGGTGATCCGTTTGAGAGTTATCGTGCGCTCCATCCAGACACACGGACCGACATGGCTAAATCAACTCCAAATTGTCTGAAATGGGTTTCGTCCAAACATACTTGGGGTCTTAAACCATTATTTCGATGAGGCGTATTTTGCCCGTATGAAGGTGTATATACCCTCCTTAGGAGGGTAGAAAAACGAAAATATCATAAAAGCCAATCTTGTAGAGAATTTTCAGTGCTACAAAATTTTCTTCAGTTCTCCGGTGATTTTTTTTTTTTGGTTTTTTTTCTCATCTACATAACGAGTAGCAATCACATAAAATAAATTTCATGGGAAAATGCCCAGAGGAAGTGGTGTAGGGTATTACATGGTCGGCCCGTCCGACTATAGCCTTCTCTTACTTGTTTTTTAATTGTTTTAAATATATTTAAGTAAAACAAAAGTGGATTAAAAATTACCCCACAAAGTATTCAACATTTTTCACTTTACCTGTCAACAAACAGTTATGCATTGCTTTTATTTAGGTACTTTTAATGAATAATAGTACTAAAAATACCTCTACTACAGAAATTACACAAACTAAATTTTTTACTTAAAAAATCAAAATTGATTAATTTCTCCCAACAGGCAATTAGTCAAATATCAATCAAGTCAAGTGCTATCTTCCGCGTTGAAACATTTATCAACCTAAAACGTAAAATCAAAATATGAAAACAACTTCCTTCTCGACCGACACAGATTTATTATCATAATAGTGTCGCCATAATTAATGAGCTTAGTGGGCATAAATTCCTAATGGCCACACAATTTGCATAAATTTATTCCCGTTAATATTCTGTGTAATGGTCGTAACTTATAAGTCAATTTTTGTTGTACGATGACAATGTTTTGATAACAGAAACAGCACGTGGTTTGTCATTGTTTGTTTACTACAATTTAGGGGTTGTCCCATAAAGAGTAATGGGAGTAATAGTCCAACGTGGAGAGGATGTTCTCTCAATGATATGAAACAGTGGTGCTGCACTCTAGTGGTAATTTTAGAAACTACAGTACAGAGTTGTTTTCTTTTGGGAAATTTCCGCAGTGGGAAATTTTTGTACCCAAAATTCCGTTATGAGGAAAATATTTGAATTAAAAATGTTTTTATTCTGTTCGTTGAAAAAAAATACACTATAATACAATTTGGTGAAATGAATAATTCTTACTGTGTCCGCAGTTGTGGCTCGATATTCACTTTTAATTAGGTATGTTTATTATACAAAATGTATATTGTTGACTGATTTATACAACAATGACCAGATGCTATATCTGAAGATAGAAAGCTGTAAAGTTTAATTAAGGTCACATTTCGATAACACATGTGTGAAAAGTACATTTCAGTAGGAATTCTGACCACTTTATAAGGAGTGATTGACGAAAACTAGAAGTCTGAAATTTGGTATGAGGTCACTGTTGACGTCAAGGGGAGACACATAAATATTTATATGTGTTAAGGCACAAAAATATCCAACCAATTATCTGAACCATTTTTTGTAAAAATCAGTAAAACCCATCAGTGAAAAAGATGCTGCAAATAGAATTTGAATGATATCCAATATAAATTGATATTTTTTATATTTTATTCTAAGTCATGTACCTCTTATCACTTTCAGGTAGTATTATATAATTACGATGTGCAACTAAATTGATTTTTTTTAAATGATGGGAAAACTGTGCAGATTATGAAAGTAGGGCTAAAAATATGAGACACGTGTATCAGCGGCAAGTTCCGCCCATTTCTTGTTTTTCCGATATATTCGATTTAATATATCTTGGAATCCGTGCATTTTAGACATATAGTGTTCTTGGCAACTTTATAAACAAGAATATGGGGAATATTTGTGTTGAAAATTTTAAGCTTCATGCTGTTCATTAAAACGGTCTTTTTGGTCCTTTTATCGAAAATCGTTCAAACTCTCCTTTAAAATGTGACGATATCAAATCAATATATTCTACAAAATTGTTCGTCATAAAATTTTACTGTAGGTCACAAAATTCACCAAATCTGTAAACCTGTTCTAATGGCCAAAACAAAACATAATTTTAGAGGGATAACGTCAAAGACGAAAATATTCTACAAATGTCACTATAGGGCACCAAAGAAATGAAGTCTCTATTTACATTACGTATCATGAAAATATAAGTATTAATTTTGCTGAAAATATACGAAAATATTTACCAATTTTTTTTGAAGAAAAAACATCGATGAAATATTTTAAAATATCTGGATAAAAATCGTAAAATATTTTAAAATACATATCAAATACAAGGCCTGGTAAGGATGTTATATACTATAGTTACATATATCTTTTGTTTGGAGACTCATAGTGAAATTTGGTTTGGAACATTTCTTCCTTTGACAATATCCCCAAAAATTTAAGGATTTTGTTAGATTTTGGACAAAATTAAAACAAATAATTTCATCCTAAAATATATAAAATTGTAACCAAATTTTTTAAGAAATTATTATACGTAGATATATATTTTATTCTGAAACTCATAGTGAAATTTTGTGTAGATTTTTTTCTTCTTTTGACACTTTTCATCTAGAACCAAGTTTCATATTACTTTCATGTATCAAACCGAAAAAAGAAGGAAAATTTGTTCTTCAAAAAAATTGGTAAATATTTTCGTGTTTTTTCAGGAAAATTGATACTGACATTTTCGTGATACGTAATGTAAATAGAGACTTCATTTCTTTTTTCATTTCATATTTTCGTCTTTGACGTCATCCCTCTAAAACTATGTTTTGTTGGACAATTTTGAATAAACTCAAATGAAGTCCGACTTTAACCCTAAAACGTGTTTTTCCTTTTTAGAGATTCCTGGCGATTAGAATAGATTTACATATTTGGTGTATTCTCAGACCTACAGTAAAATTTTATGAATAACCATTTTGTAGAATATTTTGATTTGATATGGTCACATTTTAAAGGAGATTTTGAAAGATTTTCGAAAAAGGACCGAAAAGACCCTTTGAATGAACAGCATGAGGGTTAAAATTTTTAACACAAATATTCCCCATACTCTTGTCTTTAAAGCTGCCAAGACAAATGCAGGGATTCCAAGATATCTTACATGGAATGTTTCGGAAAAACAAGAAATGGGCGAAATTTTTTCCCTTTGGTTACTTTGCCATGTCAAGGTGAAAAACGCCGATACACGTGTCTCATATTTTTAGCCATACTCTCATAATCTGCTCTGTTTTTCCCATAATTTTTTTTTTTTTTTTTTTGTTGTCGCATAGTGTTATCACGGAATATATGGTAAACATATCATGTCGATCGGAGCAAATTGACTGAGATATGAGTGCTGGAAGGGACAAATTCATTGTGTTTCCTTTGAAACACACCATGAAAATTTTTTGACCAATTTATGGCCAAAAACGGCTTTTTAAAAAATCGGAATATTGACTTTGACTTTCTACTATTTTTTGACACATAAGATTTTTTTATACGGCGAATACAAAAATATGTGGTAATCGGTTCATTTGTTTTGGAGCTGGAGAGAACACCGCACAGTGTTTCAGAAACGTTTTTTCCTGGTAAAACTTCTGTCACTTTGGAACGGATAGAGATATTTACATACTTTTGTTCGGCAGATAACACAATCAGTATTCGACATTTTCAAGGTCGAAATTAACATTTTTAGTTTATATATACTTTGAGTATGTGGGCAATATTTTTGAAAATTTAACATTGTTGAAGCCAAGGTTTACCCTTTTATAACTCGCTAATAGTGGTTGTATACATGGGCGTAGCCAGCTATGGGCAGGTTTATAGTCATAGAAGTGTAGAAACGCATTAAAAATAGGAAAATGCTTTTCCTCCTGCTCTAGGCTGCTTAGAAGATACCAAACATCATTTATTATTTCTAAGTAAACTTTGAATTCTGTTGAAAAATACATGAGATATGCAATTTTTAATTTAGAACTTCTCTGCAAGTGCGCTAATATGAACCGGGGCGCACTCATTGATATGAGAGAAGTCTCCCTTGTCCCTTCTGGCATGTTTTTGGAACAATTATTATTATTATGCAATTTTTATACCCTCCACCATAGAATGGATGGTATATTTTTCCGTTTGTCACGCATTAAAATACTTATTTGCAACCCTATAAAGTATAGATATTTGTTATCAGGATAAAATTCTGAGTCGATATAGTATAGACTGACTGATATAGTCTATCAAAATTAAAAATTTGTTAAAGAAGTTTTTATTATATCGGTCCAAAATTAGTTTATGTTCGAAGAGGGCCATATCGCACTGTGGTTCCGGCCGTGGACAAAAATCGAACATTTATTTATAAATATTACCTAAACACATCAAATTGCAGTACAATTTTTGCCAATATACAGCGGTAATATGTCAAGAAAAGTCGAAAAATTTGAAAAGCATTCGCAGCTTATGAGTGAAATAAATGTACAATTTCTAGGTTTGAAACTTATAGTTGATAGCATTGACAATGTTTTTACGTAAACAGATATTCATACATAATTATCTAACTTCCTTAAAAATAAATTCTTTGTAAATAAATTTTCTGGTAATTTTGAAATCAGTGCTATAAATTTATGTTGAGTTTTACTAATGTTGGGAGTATTTGGGAGACTCCGTGTTTTAAAAAAAAAATTCACCTTTATATGGCGGCTATACCTAAACGTGGACCTATATTGAAAAAATTTTGCGAGGATGCGAAATTTCAACCAAATCAATTGGAAACTGTGTCTAAATTCTTCAAAATACCAAAAAGCAGGCATTACCTTTACAAGGGGGCTATACCTAAATGTGGACCTACATTAACTCAATTTTTTGTTATCATCTTGCCTTGTTGTTAAACTTTCGAGGCGGTAGCTCGATTAGAACTATTTTTGGCACTCCTTTCAATACAAGTGAGACCGCCTCTTAAGGCAAAGTTGTAGCTTTTGTCTTAAAGAACAAAAATTGTGAACACATATAACCCATCAAACTTCTTCTGCAAGGTCAAAATCGCCATGGTCAAATTTCCTTTAAAATGTTTCTCAAGTTTTGTTATACAGCTATCAAACCGATCAAATTTGAAGCAAGCAACCAACTACAAAAATGTACCTCATATCTCAATAAACATCTTTCTCAATAAACATCTTTTTGGGCGGTATCTTTGGACCAGAGTCGGAGAAAAAAGTATAAAAATTGGATATTTTCAAAAGATTTTTGCTATTTTACCATTAAGAACCGTTCATAGACATTTCGCATATTCCAGAAAGTTGTTTATTGAAGCCTTTGTATAACAAAACTTGAGACAAATTTTAAAAGAAATTTGACCATGGCGATTTTGACCTTGCAGATGAAGTTTGATGGGTTATATGTGTTCACAATTTTTGTTCTTTAAGACAAGAGCTACAACTTTGCCTCTGAGATAAATTCAAATTTGCTAACGGTTTGGAAGATATAGTCCTGACTAAATGACCCCTTTTACATCAAAGCCTCAAACCTTTGGAGGCCTATAATCGCGAAAGTTGATGAGATAGGGAAAAACGGCGAGACATGTGTCTTCTCATTTTTGGTGTTCTATCACACTGTGGAGTCAGAATATGCTTAATAAAACATGACTCAAAAAATTACACACAGTGTCAGTAGTATTAAAGGTATTGAAAATGGAGTATTTACCCAAAAGTGGGTAAAAACTCTTTAACTGTCGAACCACTTGACGTAGGCTAATCTATTAGTCACATTTTACAATCATACTGACTGTAATTTGGTACAGTGAGTTCCCAATATGTATAAAATATCCTTGCAAAAAATTTTCCACGTAAGTCCACGTTTTCTAGTAGCCCCTATATGGGTTTCTGAAATCGGGAGGTACGGTTATATGGGGGCAATATGAAAACATGGACCCAGAGACCCCATTTTCAATACCAGATGTTCTCTTAATATAAATTAGATTTTAGCCAAATTTCGTCAGGCTACGTCAAGTGGTTCGGCAGTTAAAGAGTTTTTACCCAACATTTGGGTAAATACTCGGGTATTTACCCAAGTATTTACCCACTTGTTTAAAGTATTATAAAACTATCTATTTTGAAACGATTTCACAACCTAAACCCAGAAATAGGTTGTAAGATGTTGTATTGGCGATTCAATATAGTAAATACCCAAATAAATACCCACAAATGGGTATTTACCCAATTTACAGGGTATTTACCCATTGGGTATTTACCCACTGTCCATCTCTATTTGTGATGTCAAAATGCAGAGTACATATGTTTGGACGGTCTATGTCGCGTAAAAATATTACGATGTGCAAAGTATGGACCAGAGTGAACGAACAAATGATTAAAGTGTAGTATAGACTCTTCTTTGGGCCTACAAAACTTTCCCCCGGAAATGTGTCAGTGCTGGTTCACATTTTGGATTACCTCTCATAGAACGGTACCGCCCCATTTCTCAGGAGTTTAGCTTCTTTATCATATAGAAACGGAAGTAATTAAATACATATTTAGTCTTCTTTGGACCTACTAAACATCTATCCAGAAATTTGTGAGCACTGGTTCATGTTTTATGTAGCTAAACTAGAACGGTATCTCCCGATTTTAGGGGTTTTCAGGATATTGTAGGAGAGTACGGCTATCCTACAGAAATGACTGGAATTTAATAATTAGTCTTCTATGGGGCTGTAATAACTCTTCCCCCTAATTTATCCATACATTTCCACGTTTTGATATAGCCCGTGACATTTATGACAATTTCGAACAGTCAACTTTGCACATATGTAAAGTCCTGCTTGTGCATCTAAATCAACTTCTTTATGTTTTGTTAAACGGTTTTATGTATTGGTAATAATCCACCATGATTACTTTTTCAAATTCATGTTTTTTTTTTTTAATTTTTAAAATTAATTGAAAAAAGTATCAAAAATATAGGCAAATCGTAATAAATCCAGTCCTTCGGGTACCTCCAATTCAAAATTTTTATTTTTATTTACATTTTCTCTCTAAATTGGGTGCAATTTAGCATTAAGTGTTCGTAGTTATCAAAACACTTCTCCGCCAATAATTGCAGAAATAGGTCCACATTTTGGTATACCCCTAAACAACGATACCGCCAAATTTAAAGTAATTGGTTTACGCAATTCACCTAAAATCGTGGCCAACAGATCTTTCATAACGGAAAGAAATCTAAATATTTCACATAAATTCCGAATATTTTAATGTGGAAGCTTTTTACTTGTTTTTCATTAGGTATGTACCTAAATAAAGGGTTTAAAATTTTGTATGTAAAAAATAAACAGATCACCAAAAAAAAAATAATAAGTTGCCCCCCCCCCCCTAGATTTGATCCTGGCTACGCCCTTGGTTGTAAAGGGTATTTTTTGTAAGCTAGATAGAACTTTAAATTGTAAAAAGTAACACAAAAAATTAAATTTTGATGAAACTTTTTTTTTTATTTGTTTCAGTATAATCTGACAAATCATCATGAATAGACTCACGCTTGAACAACGCTACGAAATTATCCAAATTTACTTTGAAAATCAGTCGTCGATTCGCTCTAGAGCAGTTGGCAAATGACCCGTTGTTTTATCGCAAAATTGTGTTCAGCGATGAGACGCATTTTTGGCTTAACGGGTTTGTTAATAAGCAAAATTGCCGCATATGGAGTGAGACCAATCCAAAAGAGACCCTGCAGACTCCATTACATCCAGAAAAATGCACCGTATGGTGCGGTTTTCACGCTGGTGGCATCATCGGACCTTATTTCTTCAAAAATGAGGCCGGAGCTCGCGTTACGGTCAATGGAGATCGTTACCGCACCATGATCAATGATTTTTTGTTTGAAAATATGGATGACATTGATCCGGAGGAGATGTGGTTTCAACAGTATGGCGCTACGTGCCATACGGCGAACGCAACCATCGACTTATTGAAATCAAAATTTGGCGATAAGTTGATTTCGAGAAGTGGACCTGTCAATTGGCCTCCAAGGTCGTGCGATTTGACACCTCTCGATTATTTCCTGTGGGGCTACGTGAAGTCACTGGTTTATGCTGATAAACCAGCAACAATTGATGCCTTGGAGGCCAGCATTGTTCGTGTTATTCGTGACATACGGCCAGCAGTGCTCGAAAAAGTGGCCAAAAATTGGACGTCCAGAATGCACTTCGTCAAGAACAGCCGCGGTGCCCATATGCCCGAAATCATTTTCAAATGTTAATGTCACGTATTGATCTTTCGAATAAAAAAATTTGATTACAATTTAATTTTTTGTGTTATTTTTTACAATTTCAAGTTCTATCGGGCTTAAAAAAAAACACCCTTTATATTGTACAATTTAAATGCTTTTGGATAAAATGAAATGTTTTTAGACTTGGCAAAAAATATTGGCCTTAAAAGTTAATTTGCGTGGAAGCTGTGGCTATATTTATGTTACAAGATGGATAAAAATGGGTTGAAGCCAACGAGTCTTTTTTTGTTTTCTCTTGATTTGTGATTAAACCACACTTTTCTTGATTTTCGTGTCAAAGTAAAAGTAGAAGCCAACTAAACAAGGATCATCTAACTAATATAAAATTTTCAAAATTTGATCTGCGTCTACCATTAAATGATTCTGACATTTTGAAGCCAGATTTTAAGTGTTTTTTGAAAATTACTTCTAATTTCGTTCCGCAAACAGGTTTTTCAAAACATCATATGTAGGATTGTAGAACACGCGATTCTGAGTTCCCAGCTAGCATTTGGAAGTGACTTACTCACTTCCTCTACCAAAAGTAATCGCTTTCTGAACTTCTTTTCTATAAAAGAGCGATACTTTATCATTTTACAATAACAAATGTATTACTGTTCAAATTAGATCGATCTGCAAGAACTACCTAGTGTCACAGAAGAAGATGAAAATTCTGCATTTGATTGTTTACACAAACAATTTACATTGTTTTACTATTTCTTCTCGTGAGAGAGATAAGGTGAGAGTTTTACAGCTACTCCAAGTATTTGCAAATATCAACAATAAGAAAAGTATCAGTCAGTTTGATATTGTAAGTGCGAAAGGTTCGTGGAAAAGTGAAATTGAAAAAATTAAATTAATAATTTAATATTTAAACATTTATAAATTGAAATGTAAAAAAGTGCAGTGACTAAATAATTGTGAATGATAAAAAGCAGAAAAAATAATAATATGTATTGTGTATAATGTGAGTGATATTTAGATAAGAAAAAATAAATTTCATTTTCTTTATCATAGAGTGAATTTGAATATTAGAAAAAAAAAAAAAACAAAAAATCGAAAAAATTCCAAAAATTCAAAAGTGCCAACAGTACTTATTACACTCATTCGACAAAGAAAATTAAAACAAATAAGTTTGCAGAAATAATGATAATATAATTTGACTTTTAAAATGTAAACATTTTCGATTTTAATTTTTGTTTTATTTATTTATTTATTTATTTATTTATTTATTTATTTATTTATTTATTTATTTATTTATTTATTTATTTATTTATTTATTTATTTATTTATTTATTTATTTATTTATTTATTTATTTATTTATTTATTTATTTATTTATTTATTTATTTATTTATTTATTTATTTATTTATTTATTTATTTATTTCTTTATTTATTTATTTATTTATTTATTTATTTATTTATTTATTTATTTATTTATTTATTTATTTATTTATTTATTTATTTATTTATTTATTTATTTATTTATTTATTTATTTATTTATTTATTTATTTATTTATTTATTTATTTATTTATTTATTTATTTATTTATTTATTTATTTATTTATTTATTTATTTATTTATTTATTTATTTATTTATTTATTTATTTATTTATTTATTTATTTATTTATTTATTTATTTATTTATTTATTTATTTATTTATTTATTTATTTATTTATTTATTTATTTATTTATTTATTTATTTATTTATTTATTTATTTATTTATTTATTTATTTATTTATTTATTTATTTATTTATTTATTTATTTATTTATTTATTTATTTATTTATTTATTTATTTATTTATTTATTTATTTATTTATTTATTTATTTATTTATTTATTTATTTATTTATTTATTTATTTATTTATTTATTTATTTATTTATTTATTTATTTATTTATTTATTTATTTATTTATTTATTTATTTATTTATTTATTTATTTATTTATTTATTTTGGTCATTGCCACTATTTTCTGGTAAAATATACAATATCTTTCAAACAATGTACTTATTTGTCGCCTAAAGGTACTATATCCAACAAGCATTTTCTATCGCCCATTACCCGAAGCAGTCACTCCCGGGCGATAGAAACACACATCCCCGATATCGCATTCTAATTGATGTAGGCACACCGTACGGGAAGAAATGAACCACGCACTCGTTTCCTCATAAATGTGTCTCATGCGTTGTCTTTGAAAGAATCGCTTTAGTCCAGAGTCGAGAGTCACGATGGCGATATTTTTATGAGGAAACGAATGCGTGGTTCATTTCTTCCCGTACGGTGTGCCTACATCAATTAGAATGCGATATCGCGGATGTGTGTTTCTATCGCCCGGGAGTGACTGCTTCGGGAAATGGGCGATAGAAAATGCTTGCTGGGTTATTTGATATATGTGTCGTGAATGTAGCCTACACAGCTTCACAGATATCTGTATGCAAATACGAAAATTTTGTGCGAACAATTTTGTAAAAATCATATTTTTTGGACATAATTTTTAAAATGTTCATTCGATTTACTCGTACTTTATTGGAAATTTTAGATTTTTACGTTGCGGATCTAATAAATCTTTACTTGTGAAATTCCATCTACTAAAACACTAAATCGTTCCCACTGCAATGAAAAAACTAGTGCAGCATCTTCGTTTTTGCGGAAACAGAGATTTATAAACTTCACTGATAAGGGAGCTACATTAATTTTATCCCAAGAAATAGTGTGTGATGCTACATCCACGGTTCCTGATTGATCGCCTTCAAATAGATATATATCCATGTAGAATTTCGTGGTGACACGGAAACCGGATGCGGAACAAAATTTATTGTACTTTGCGCAAATTAGAGATGTTGTTTAGGTTTTTTAATGCTTAGATGCAGCCGATGCTACATCTAAGCGTCCAAATTATATTTCGAAAAATATATACCAAATTAAAGATATGGTCTTGCTGTACATGAAAATCACATGCGGACAAAACGATTTTGATAATTACGCGATTTACACATATTTTAATAATGCATATAATTTAAAACGGTTTATTTGAACTCTATTTCCGTTTAAGAAGTCTAATGATTTATTTCAACAACCCGGTAACTTTCCTCAATGGGAAAACTTCTATGTGAATGTAGATAAAGCAAAATCCGTCCATTTTCTTGGGAGTTTCAAGACAAATTAAAGAAGTACTTCTATATATTTTTTCCAATATTTTCAACTCCAGAATGCATGAGAAAATTATTATTCCAAACCAAAATTTGTTTTTTGTAACACAAATATGTGCTTATTTTGGCTATAATATCCTAACTACTATCCCGATAATTATAAGTTTGGTCTCATTTGATTCCCCGTGGAGTCTTTATTTAAGACTGTTTTTTTGTAATTTTTAGCGGGTACATTTGAAATTTTGCCAATTTTTTGTAAATTCCGCGAATGCTGAGTAACATTTTATAAATATTATGCAATAAGTAGATTGCATAATATTTATAAAATGTTACTCAGCATTCGCTGACAAGTTATCACTTCGTGATAACTTTTTAGTGACAATTGAGCTCAATAAAATAATTAGCGTTTTTATAATATTTTTTTCTTAAAAGCAGAAGTAAAACCGCGATAACATTTGTCCGCAACAACCAAAAATTTGCTCGCGAGCGGATTTGTACTGGGGAATTTTTTCTTAACCTATGTACCAAAAATCGTTGACGTAGCGCGAAAAGAAAAAATTCAACTTTTTGGAAATGGAATATGAAATAATTGGCAACATTTCCCATATACCATGCAATTTGGTATATTTGATAATTGTGATAATAATAATTATTGAAGATCTATCGTCCAAAACTTGTGCACTTGTACCTCACATATGCTTCGAAAATAGTTCATTGTGGGCATATATGTATTGTGATATCAAAAATATATTTTATACCGGTAGAAAAAACTAACAATGAATAGAAATTCATAAATTTTGCATGCAAACAAATTTATAAATCCCAAAATTATTCATATTCAATTACACACCAAAGAAGATAGTATAAGTCAGCTGCGCTAACGGTGAGATACCATCAGCCATAAAAATATATTTATTTTGTAACTCGAGTTTGCTTCAAAATACGTGGAATCTGTAGGTATCGTAATATGGGGCTATTCCAGATCAATTTTAGTAAGCAACTTCTGAGTTTTGGAAAAGTTTGAGAATTATTTTTTCAGATTTGTAATTTTAGTTGGAGCCGGCAGGGGATTTTGGAACTTCTGGACTATTATCTCAGGAAGATTGACTTACCCCGGAAAAGGGACCAGAATAGGGACCGTGCAAAGAACCTTCTTCAAAAAAACAAAAAAATAATCAAATAGATCCCATACGGGTCCTCAAACTGCACTTTTCCCAAATTTGGTGGGTGAGGTACTCGAAGGACGGACCGATATAGTCCATATTCCATATTCGACCAACCAGAAAATCCTCTTGAGAGTTATCTTGCGGATTTGCTGCGAAAGTACAATCTGCTGAAAAAAATTCAAAATTTTGTGTGGGAGGTACCCTAAGGTGTGGACCGATCTAGTCTTATCCGATCTATATCTGGTAAGAATAATAATATATGGAAAGTTTGGAGCAAATCGATTGCTCACTTCGCCAATTATCGTCCACACAATTTTTGAAAACAATTTTGAACTTGGGCAAAATATTACGAAGTATAAAATTTGGTTCTAATCGGTAGATCCGTTCTAGAGTTATCGTGCGCACCAGCCAGCTAGATATTAAGAGAGACAGATGAACGGACAGGGCTATATAGACTCCAAATTTTCTGAAACGAATTTCTTCTAAACATACTTGGGGTCTAAAACCAATATTTCGATGAGACACATTTTTGGTCGTATTTTCTTTGTATCCCCTTTACCATAAACCCTGAGGCATAAAATAGGTGGCGAAGCGACCCCATGCTGCAATATTTGTATAAAAAATCCAATTTGACATTGAACCGAAAATTTCTCTGTCATGATAGAGACAATTTGTAGCATGGGAGGAAATTGTGGTTCTCTACACAAAACCCATTATATATTAAGTAGTAGGCCCGTTATCTAGCAGACACATTATTGCAATTTGCATCAGGGGAAAGGTCAGTAGTTATTATTCCGTATGTATGCTAAAAAATTTGTATATTTTTCATACAAGAGTAATGGTCTATGTCACCCGCTAAATAATATCAGATCATCATGCAAAATTATAGGCATTTTCTTCTACCTAAAATCTTACCTCGTGCAAAATTTCGTGACTATTGAGCTATAATTCGAACCTCTAGAGTGTTAATTACTACACTACAAACAAAAAACTGGATATATTAGGCTGTAGCCCTGTTATCTGATCACGTACATCAACGCAATCGATATCAGTGCAAAGGTCAAGAGATCGTCTTCCAAATATAACTCACGAGGTAAGAATGTGTCTTTCAGGAACAAAGATATAAGCGGTATATTAAAGTGTTTCACAATTTTCACACAAAAGTTCTGGTCCATTTAACACTCAAAATATTATCTGATTGACATCTTAAATTGCAAGCTACTTCTTTGACATATACTCTTTCCATATTTTAAATTTCGCGTTGATCGAATATTATTGCGACCTACAGAGCCGCTACAAAATTGGATAAAAATTATGTTTTTGGTCCATTTTACCCGCTAAATATTTCACCATCATCTCCAACAAAAATAGTGATCTATTCTGGTCTAAACCCTCCATGCAAAATTTCGTGACGATCGGCCCATAATTGCGGCCTGGAGTTTTATTACAATTTATAATGGACAGACGGACGGACGGACGGACACACATCTCAAAATCGCTTTATCTCGTCGAGATATGAAGATTGCTATACCACATTGGGGTCTCCGACGAATATTTCGCCGTGTTACATGAATACTTACTGAGAGCAAGTGAGCGTACATTTTAATGTGTTACACATTGAAATTTACGCTCCCTTGCTCTCAGAAAGCGCCCACTGACACATGTTTTTTTTTTGTGGATTTTGAGTTTGTATTTGTTTGCACCCAAACAAATATTTGTTTGCACCCAAACATATAATTTGTTTGCACTCAAACATATAATTTATCTGCACCAAAACATATATTTGTTTGCAGTACCAAAACACATGTTATGTTTGGGACTGATTGCAAACAAAAATATGTAAATATGAAGGTCCAGTTATGGTGTAGATCCCACAAAACGTCGCCGCACGATTTCAGGTATTTTCAAGCGTTTAGTTGACCTATTTAACTAAAATTCCCACCAAAAGTTGTGGGCATTGTACTTCGCAGCAGAAAGTTCATGGTGGAGGGTATAACGAGTTAGGCCCGGACGAACTTAATGCTTTTTATACCATCAGCATTTATGCTAAGGAGGGTATATACTCTTTCCTACGGGCAAAATTTGCCACGTGTTTGGACGAAATCCGTTTCAGACAATTTGGAGTTGATTTAGCCATGTCCGTCCGTCTGTCTGGCTGGATGGATGGACCGCCCGATAACTCACCAACGGACCAACCGATTTGGTCCATAGTTTACACATCATAATATATATACTACAAATAGATCAGGTTTGAATATGGCCTATATTTGTCCACTCCTTCGGGTAACTCCCACACAAAATTTCGGATAAGTTCACTTTAAGACCTTCTCTCGAATCATTTTGGGTATTTTTTTTTTTTGAAGCAACATGCATTTGCTGCCTCTATTACGACGGTAAAAGTTTTTTTCAAAGGCAAGTCCAACGTCTTGAGAATATAGCCCATAAGGTGTTAAAAACACCTATGACACCACATGTAGTTGTTGAAGAGCACGGTAACTCTCGAACTGATCAATCGATGTGGTCCAAACTTTGGCCTTCGATAATTATTTATTTATTGACATGTTCTTAAATTTATATTTAGGAACTTAGTCTATTCACAAATAGATTTTACAAACGTTTTCCACGTTTCTCTGTTTCTCGCCATCGAACGTAACTCGCTAAACGATTTGGTCGTCTCAATCTGGACAGTGCGTCTCCACGTCATTTTAGGCCGACCCCTCTTGCGCGATCCTTGGGGATTCCATTCCAACGCTACATGAGCAATTTCAGTTCTTGGCTTCCTTAACGTGTGTCCAATCCAACCATATTTTCTTTGGAGAATTTCTTTATCTATACGTTTTTGGTGGGTAACGTGTAATAAATTATTATTTGAGATTGTGCTGGGCCACCATATACCAAGAATGCGTCGCAAACATCTGTTCGTAAATGGTTGCATGCTCACAGTGATCGATTTGGTGACATGCCAGGTTTCGCAGCCATATAACAACACTGACTTGACGCATGAATTAAATATATTTATCTTGGTATTTAGAGTTAGACTTCTTGATCTCCATATGCGATTCAGGGTAGCAAAAGATATACGCGCCTTTCGTATTCTGTTTTCCACTTCCATTGTTGTACCTCCATCCTTTGTGAGCATACTGCCAAGGTATTCAAATTTGTCGATGTCCTATATGGCCTCATTGTATATATAAATAGGTGTGTTGACTGATGAGTTTATCCTCATAGTTTTTGTTTTTTTTAATGTTTATCTTTAATCCTGCTTTCTCAGCCTCTTGGACAATATTATTCAATTTGTTTTGCATGTCGGAACGATTATTTGTTACAAGGACTATGTCGTCTGCATAAGCCATTTCACCTAGTTTATTATATAAATACCAATTAATCCCATAATTCTCTTGATTCGCTCGTTGTAGAATAACATCTAAAACTGTTATAAATAATAATGGTGACAGCCCACATCCTTGGTTTACACCACTTATCGATATAAAGGCATCACTAAGACTTCCGTTGTGAAGTACTCGATTACTTACACCATCATAGGAGTTTTTTTTAGTATACATTTAATTTTATTTGGTATACCTCGTGATCGCAATGCTTTCCAAACATAGTCCCGTCTCAGAGCATCAAATGCTTTTTCAAAGTCTATAAACACAAAGGAGCATTAAATTCCGCTGATTGTTCAATGATAATTCTCATGGAGTTTATATGGTCTATGCATGACTTGTTTGGCCTGAAACCAGCCTGTGAAGAGGTGAGATGATTGACTAGTTGTTCTGATATTCTGCTGAGGATTATGTTGTTAAATATTTTCATGACCGTTGGCATTAGAGATATACCCCTCCAGTTGCTGCATTTCTTCCTGTCGCCCTTTTTGGGAATTTTTATAATGACGGATTCTTTCCACTCCGTACGTATGTTCTCTTCTATCCACACTCGTTTAAATACTGGCTCCAAAAGTTTGCTCTGGTTTGGTCTCTGGATCACATTTAAAACATTCTGCTGAATACCATCAAATCCAGCTGCCTTGCCAGCTTTCAGTTTCGAGATTGCCTCAATTATTTCCGCATAAGTAGGAGGGTTTACGTCAATATCTGTATCTGTAAATTCACTTTCTAACACGTCTCCGTCGTTAGGGTCATCATGCTCATGAATAACGTTTAATGTCCTCTCAAAATACCTCTTCCATATATTCAGTTGTTCCGATTTATCCGTGATTTGCTCATTCCTTTCATTTTCGATTGGTGTTGAAGTCATTTACTTGATTATTTTGAAAACTTGTTTCGTATCGCCTTTGTTTGCTGCCAGTTGTGCTGCATTACTCATTCCATTGAAATAATTCTGTTTGTATTTGTTAACTCCTTATATTTCCTATTTAGCTCGGTTTTGCATTCTGGGTTATTTTGTGTCATACTCCTTACGTTGACTAGTCGCCTTTCTTCTATTACCTTCCACGTTTCCGACGATATCCACTCTTTCTTCGACTTGGATTTATAACCTAAAACATTTTTTGCATATTTCTTGTATTCTCTTTCTTAGGCAGCTCCATATGGTATCAATATCGTTGCTGTCATCGTCGTTAATTTCGATATTTCTAATTTTACTTTTGACGGCGTTACTCGTGTCCAGAGTTTTAAATTTTTCTGTATCAATAGGTGTGTTTGATTGCTGTGTGAGACGTTTTGGGTGTAATTTCAGAAACAGTTCAGCTATTATTAAGTAGTGGTCGCTGCCAATATCCGCACTCCGTTTTTTGCGCACATCGTGTACTGTATAAAACCACTTTCTGGACACACAGATGTGGTCTATCTGGTTTTCACCATGGCCAGATGGGGTTTTCCAGGACACTATGTGATTGTCTTTATGTGGAAAGACAGAGCCACCAATTTGGAGGTCGTTATTCAGGCAGGTTTCTATAAGAAAGTCGCCATTTTCATTGCATTGTCCAAGTCCGTGCTTTCCCATTACTTGTTCATATCCTGAGTTATCGTTTCCGATTTTAGCATTGAAGTCGCCCATCATCAATACTATGTCCCGACAAGGAAGATCACTTAGAACTCTATTTAATAAACTATAGATATCTTCTTTTTCTGTCCTTTCAGCGTCTTCTGTGGGAGCATAACATTGCACAATCGTCATATTGATCTTTCCACTTTTTAAGCGCGCTGTAATAATACGCTCTGTAACTGCTTTCCAAGATATTAGCATTCTTTTGCTTAAGAAGATTCCCTCCCCTCGTATATGGGGATCATCACTTTGTGGCATTCACGAGAATATTAAAATGTTACCCTTTTGACTACAGAATTCACCGCTGCAGTTCCAACGAACTTCACTTAAACCAACGACGTCTAGTTTTAGCCGTTCGCATTCAGCTTCTAGTTGAGCATACTTCCCTGCTTGATATAACGTTCGTACATTCCATTGACCAAATCGAGTCCTTTTAACGTTGCCAGTTGTCTTTACCATGTGATCATTCTTTTTGTTTTGTTTCCTTTCATTTGTGAATTCTCGAATCATTTATTATTTCAGAAGGTATAAGTGATTGGCCCATATCTTCCAATTTCGGTGGTAGGTCTGCTACCATTGACGTTAATATTTAGTAATAACAAGGGCATCCGAACACACCCTCTTTCTTTCGCTGTACAGAATCCGTACATGTAGATCCCACAGCGCCTTCTGTCGTTCAAAAGGCAACCATACCAGCTGTCTCAGCCTCTGCTTGCCAATTGTACTAAGGGACCAGCTGCCGCCCCTTAGACTAGAATTTGGTCACCCTCGGGTATTTTATTTCCCCGATGTCCGCCATAGAAATATATGGTGAACGTCCCCAATTCGCCAATGGGAGGGTCCCGATGGAGGCTCTAACTTCCCCTCACGGGGGCCTTCGATATATTGTGTCCAAATTAAGGTCCACAACTTCTAGTAGTTCCCCCCAATATTTAAAAAATTTCACTAAAATGGTATGCACTAGACTGGTTTTAACTCAAAGAGAAAAAATCGATGTCTGATTTTTTAAAAGTCCAAAAAGGGCCACAAAATTCTGAAAAGGCCCTAAATACATTCGATCTGTCCGTAGATGAAAGTTTCAATTCACATAGGCAGAGGGTATATTTCTGTCGACAAAGCCGACTGATACTTTTTACTTGTTTACTTATTTTCATACTTTTTATTATTTTAACTATGCGAATACTAAAACGAAACAAAAAAAATACAAGTTATTGCTCTTTATCTAATATATAAAAGGCAATGTGTGTATGTTAGTATGTTTGTTTGTTTGTATGTTTGTATGTTCCGAATAGACTCAAAAACGGCTGAATAGATTTTCTTGAAAATTTCAGATAATGTACTGGGAACACCGGTGTTGAAAATAGGCTATATATTTTTTTGAATGGTCGTCGCGGAAGTGAAATATCGCGGTCATCCCAATTTATTCAAAAATGTATTATTTCAGATAATATACCTAATTTTAGTAAGCGTGACTACAAAACCGCTAAAACACTGGCTTCAATATGTGGGATAACGCTGTCAACGCCATATTTTGGAATACAGTAAAATCCCGATGACTTGAGATGTCACTTTATAGAAATTCCGAAAAATCGATTGGGAAATCTTATGAAATTTTGTATGTGGAGTTTTTAGGTCTGAGAATAGGTCGTAATCTATTTTTTTATCACGCTAAGTGTAGTGACCGGTGGTCCTCCCCACAATCTTCTTAAGAAAACCGCGAAATTCAAGATACGTTTTAATTTATTGTTTACAAATTGTTTGCAATGCTATGGTAATTACAGTCTTGACCCTGAATGGTCGTCGCGGAAGTGAAAATCGCGGTCATCCCAAAATTTTCAAAAATGTATTATTTCAATTAATTAGAACTGTCGTAAGCTGTTTTTATAGTGACCGGTGGTCCTCCCCCACAATGTTTTAAAGAAAATCTGAAAACTTTGATATTTTTGAACGTATTGTTTACAGATTGTTTTCCCTGAATGATCGCGGTCATCACAAGGTTTTCAAAAACGTATTATTTCAATTAATATACATAATTTTAGTAAGCGTGACACAAAAATGATTTAAACACTAGCTTGAACAAGTGGGATAGCGCGGTCGTGAGCTATTTTAATACGGCTAAGTGTAGTGACCGGAGGTTCTCCTTCAATTTTTTTTTTTAAATCTGAAGTCCATGATATTTTTGAACGTATTGTTTACAGATTGTTTGCAATACTATTGTAATTACTGTCTTGACCCTGAATGGTCTCCGCGGAAGTGAAATATCGCGAAAAGTGAAATATCGCGGTCATCACAAAATTTGCAAACATTTATTATTTCAGATAATATACATAATTTTGTAAGCATGCCTAAAAACGCTATAAACGCTGAACACTAAACAATAAGTGGGACAGCGCGATCAACTCCACATTTTGGAATACAGTAAAATCCGGATAACTTGAGATGTCACAACATCGAAATTCCAGAAAGATCCATTGGAAATCAGAAAAAGTTATTGATATACAATACAAAATCATCATTGGAATCAGAATACCGCGATCGTGTTCGATTTTTGAAAATATTATAATTACGGATAAAATCTCAAAATGTGGGAAGTGAAACTTCATGAGCATTGATTTCAGTCCTTGGAATAGCTAGGTAAAGATACATTTTTTAAATAGAAGTATTTTTTTATGAATTATATAAATGTTGCCATACACATCCCGAAGGAACATACATTTCGCTGAGGGGTATTTTACCACTATTTCATATAGAGCGCGAAGAAAAAAAGCGTTACGTTCGATCGGCCTGAATGAGGTTAAATCCACCAAAAATAGCGAAAATCAGGCGCCATCGTTCTATGGGAGCTATATCAAAACGAGGACGTATACTGGAAAGTGTATATCTCTGAACTATCGAAAATCGGGAGGTACTGTTTTATGGGAGCTATATCAAAACGTGAACCTATTACTGTTACATACCGAGCGCAAATAAAAAGGCGTGTCTTTCGGTCGATACGAATATTTATGCTCTCCTCTTTAAAATATATTAAAACCAGATTTCAGCCATTTCGGTGTGATAATGATGTTAAATCCTCAAAAATAGCGAAAATCGGCCGGTACCGTTCTATGGGAGCTATATCAAAACGTGGACCTATACCAACAATTCTTTGCAGTAATAATTACGACCCCAACCGAGACCAACAATCCAATATATAGCAATGTCAATTGACGTGGACCGACCATTATATGTGGGTCACAAAGTGCTTTAAACTGTCGATTTATGGTGAAGGGTATAATAAAAGAGATTTTATATCTTAAATTTGGGGGATACCATTATATGGAATTGATGTCAAAACATTGATTTATATTATGAAGTTTCTAGAGGGATGCCTAATTATGGATGTATCAATGCTGGATAGATAACTAAAGTTTACACGGAGAACCCAAACAACGGGCCAGCAACGCGGACCGGGTCAGCTAGTTGTTTATAAATGAACATGTTAATTAGTTTAATGACATTTCAAAGAATTATATTTTTATTATTATACGATACATATGCTGTTAAAGTTACTCTAGACTATTTATTGATAATTCTAGCTTCGAAATATTTGATATGAATTATAATTCGTTCCTCAATATAAAAGAATATATTTACAGTTAAGAAGTTCATTAGCCAAAACAACGTCACAAAAAATATACACAAAAAATTCATTTCATAATACGGGTATATTCTCGTTTGCGGCTCGTTCTCAGAGTGTAATTAACCCCAATATATTTTAAAGCAATTAAAAAATTTAATTAAGCCGGTTAACAAGTTTCATTAACCGAGTATTATCATTTATAATCGAATGCGGAATGATGAGGCATCGAGGCAGTGTGATTCTGAAATACATTTTGCTAATTCAGTCATTGTCATACACGTCGGAACGAGAAGAAGTAGACAAAATAAAGAAAAGAGGAATTATAAAAAACAAAGGTGCCAATAGCATATTTTAGAAAATAAAAGAATCATCACAAAATAAGAATGAATTCATAAAAAATATAAATAAAACAATCGATCTGTAAATAAAATTACGTTCCACAAGCAGCAATTAATCGTATGAATAATTTAACAAAAGAAAAAATAAAACAAAAAATATAGATACAAAATACCAAAAAACAAAGTTAAATACAAAATAAATAAAATATTTTCAAATAAAAGTGAATGAAATTTTTATGTTTGTGCATAAATAAATAAAAAATATAATATTTGAATAAAAGTTAAATTATGAAAATATTTAACTTTTATTCAAATGTAACAGTTACCCGCTACTTTCTTATGCAACACTGCATATAGCAATTCAAAATATTGTGTATTCAAAGTATAACTTCTTTTTAAATATCTTTAACGGCCATAAATCCTGCAAAGTCATAATGCGCATGTCATTTCAAATTCCTTAAATAAAGAGAGTGAGAGAGTGAATTCGCCGCCCAGAGTGGTAGAGAGAGAAATGCCAACAAAAACACCATAAGCGGAAAAATGCCGCTTTAAACCTACTACGAAGAGCAGGGCATAGTAAAATTACAAAAGTTCAATAAAACCTGCAAACCCCCGAACAGGACCTGGTTATTGACTACAGGGGGAGCCGACACACAAAACGAGGGTGAAATAACCGGCGAATAACACTAGAAAAACATGTGAAACTTTGCAATTTTGCCTGGAAAGATATTGCTCAGATAGCGGAACAGCAGTTAGTTATCATAAGGACAACGGCGAATACGGTTACATTTCACGGATAAGGACGGATTTTTAAAACCCAACACAACTTAACCGAGGATTAAAGCAATTTTTGTGTCTGTTTTGGAGATTTTGTTGGTGGTTTCAGTTTTTTTTGTTATTGTTTGTAAACCAGAAAAAAAAGAAGCAAGTTCATAAAGCAAAAAATATATATTAAACATAAAATAAAATCAAAATCATATTTAATCCGATTAGTGTAAATGCTTTAGAAGAAAACAAAAATATATATAAAATTAAAATAAAAAAAAATATTATATTGTGTCAAAACAACATAAAAGTAAGAAAAAAGTTTGTGTTTAAAATATCATTGAAACAAAAATGAAAATAAAATTTAAAAATAAATATTATTCAATCGATATTGTATAATTTAAATAATGTGCCATCGCTCGACATGAATGCCTGCTGCCTGCCTAACACTAAAAAACACCCAGCAATAATAAATACCTTTTCACCATTTCTGCCAACAACAACAACACCACCACCATTCACATTTATACTGCATAAAAAAAAGAACAACAAAAATTATTAAACTAACCAAAACAACAAGAACACAAATAACAACAACAAAAACAACAGCAGCAACAACAACACGGATACTATTCTTATTATTCAAATAACCGTAACATAAGACTAAGCACCCTCTCCCCCATTTCCAACTAGAAAAAAAGAGCCAATACTCGGAGTATGTGAGAGAGTAAGATACCAGTGTACGACAAAAAAAAAAAAAACAACCCATCACATTCAATGCCGCCGAATGGCAATGTGTAAGAGTCAGGGTTGGAAATTTTGAAATTTCCGGGAAAATATTAATTATAAAATATTTTATTTGTATACGATTTTAGAAACCAATAGTAAAACGATTATGAAAATAATGAATTTTCGTTTATTAATTGTTTATTAATTATATCTTAGTAGCAAAATAAATAACGTGATGAATTCCAGTAGCTTAATACATTCTTGGAAATCATTAAATATATGACTGGATATATAAATCTGGAAAATTTGATGATGCAGATGTTCATCGGGATAGATTTTTTCCATTTTCCAATTTTGAATACCAGAATAAATTTCAAACAGTGTACATTTCATGTTTTCTTCTTCTGTTTTGAATACCATGATTTTTGTTCACTTAAGTGTCCTTCCATCGGATTACTGACCTTCGCTTACCGCGAATGCCGCTTTGGTTGGGACACAATTATTCTCATGACATGACCTAGCCAACACAATCAACAACTACTTATCTGGTACAATTCCGGATTCATGCACGGGTTGAGATATTATATTAATTTTTAATCTGCTTGCTGGGTTCCGAGGTCCACATTTTGAAAATGTTTAAATTCTACACTATTGTAACATCAGGTTGAGATATTATATTAATTTTTAATCTGCTCGCTGGGACCTCGGAGGTCCATATTTTGAAAATGTTTAAACTCTGTACTATTGTGTGTATATCTTTATAACCTCAGACTTTAATGTGAAATCCGACACTTTTTCAAAAAAGTAGTTTTTGATTCCGTTTAGTTTTTGCTGTATTGATACTGCTCACCACCAAAACATTTTAGTTTATTTTCATATTTTTTTGAAAAACGGTTCTAGAGATATCGCGCCTTGAAAAAGACGAATTCTGTAAAAACTATGTGCAAAGAAATACCCATAAGTTCTTTAATATTGGAATAAATAGAAAAAACTTTTATTTGTATTTTTTGTTGTTTTATCAACTATTTAATAAAAAATTAGAAAAAAAAATTGCACTATGGTCTTGGATGCAATATTTACGATTTAATATTCAAAAACAATTTTGATCAATCGATCGATTTTCTTGAATTTCTTTTTTGTATTAAATTACGATTAATTACAAAAATTTTAAGTTCTACTTGGTAGTGGAATTCGAATAATTACTATTTTTTGTATTTTTTTAATATGTCAATACAGTTGTTCCTTTATACCAATGTGAAACATTTGTTATTCTACCAAAAAAAAAAATAAAATTAATTTTTTTTACATTTGTTTTGTTGTTTTAGTTTGGAATTTATCTTAAACATCTTAAAAACGGAGTTGTTGTTCGATTTTGAAAATGGATTAGCAATTTTTGTACCAGCCGGGCAATAAATAAAATGATGATCAAATAACTACAGCTCGGAAATTATATGACAGGGCATCCGAGCCAAATGATCTACCAATTATTAAAGTGATATTTTCTTCAGAAGATATTATATAACTACGAAAGAGGATTTGAATTTGAAATATACAATTGTAAAACCTATCGCGGGCACAACAAACGTGATTCAGTGATACCCACTAATACTGGTACACTAATTGCTAAACCATTCTTATAATCGCAAAATGAAGAAGTTTTTAAGATGTTTAAGATAAATTCCTAAATAAAACATTAAAACAAATGTTAATAAATGCAACGTATTATTTTTTGGTAAGGTAACATATTTTGTAGAGTGGTATATAGGAAAAATTGTATTGACTTAACATTTTTGTAAATTAGGTGTTTTGGTTGAATTCGCATTTAAACGAATTCAACAGTCACACTTATTCTTGAGCTCGAGTTGTCATAAAATTGGGGAAGGGTTCTTTGTTTCAATACAAAGAACTAAGAGAACTGATGAGTCCAAGTGGCGTTGGACGAAACTAGTCTTCTCTGCCATCTCCAAAAGTAATCAATTTTAACTACTTCCCACTTTAAACTTGTTGTTTTTTAAATTTGAAAAAAAAAACAAATATAAAATTAAGCTTGACTTACATACAAATATTAAGTTCTGTAATTAATCGTAGTTTAATACAAACAAAATTTCAAGGGTACAATCATTGATAAAAATTGATTTTGAATATTAAATCGTGAAAATTGCATCCAAGCCCACTGTGCAACATTTTTTTCCTACTTTTTATTAAATAGCTGATAAAAAATACAAAAAAAAGATTTTTTCTATTTGGACCAATATTAAAGAAGTTATGAGTATTGTTTTGCATATAGTTTTTACAGAATTCGACTTTTCCAAGGCGCGATATCTTTGGAACTTTTACTCAATAAATAAATAAATCTGAAAATATACTAAAATGTTTTGCTGATGAGCAGCATCACCCCAGCAAAACACAAGTAAAGTCGGACTATAGTCGAACCGGGCAGAACATGTGATACCCAACACCACTTCCCCTGGGCACTAGTTTTCGGCGGAATTTATTTATATGATTGTGAAGTCTCCCTTGTTCCTTCGGGGATGTTGTGGGAAAGAAGAAATACTAAACGCATTTCGAAATAGCTATTGGTGACTTTATCCGATTCGATCAATGAAAGAGATAAATATTTCGAGGAATTACATTACTTCTAATCAAAGATTCTAATCAAAGATAGCATATCAATACGGGGTTTTTACCGTATGGCGATACAGTCAGTTCATTGTCCCAATTTCAATATCTCTAATCTATATCTCAAAAATGGTAAAACCAATGAGAAAGACATAAAATAAAGGTCAATCTTATAGAGCATTTTCATAGCTACAACATTTGCTCTAGTCCAATTTCTGTAGGACTTGTGGTTTCCAAGCAAAATCGTGAAAATCTAAAATAAACCCTAAAAATGTGAACTTTGACCGCGATTTTTTAAAAATCTATTCGTCGATTTTTTTTTTGTTTTTGATTTTTTTATCCGAATATGCCCCAGAATTGATATTACTGATTAAAAATTAAATTTGGATATTTTTCCCACAAAAGTTATGGTCAATTTTACACGCTAAATACTATCCGATCATTATCAACAATTATTGGTGCTATCCTTGACCAAAACTATTACTATATCTCTACTATATCTAACTGCGATCTCAAGCGTGATTAGGGTTACACTACCCACAATTAAAATAGGGGTCTACACTGGTCTGCACCCGACCTCCATACAATTCGTGAAGATTGCTCCATAATTGCGGCCTCTAGCGTACGTACATTTTTTAATGGACGGACAGACAGAGGGACTGACACACATCTCAAAATCGCTTTATCTTGTCGAGATATGAATTTTGGTATACCACATGGGGGTCTACGACGAATATTTCGCGGTGTTACATGAATTTTTCGAAAAACAAACTTATATTACCCTTTCCACATTGTGGTGTAGGGTATAATAAAGGAAATCTAAAACTTTATTTTGAAAATGTGTCAGAATTCACTCAAAAATCCCCGCATACACTTTGATACGACGCAAATGTGTCTCATCGTAATAATGGTTTTAAACCTAAAATTTGTGTAAGTCCATACTTTTGTGATGTGTGAAAACTTTCGAATTTAGTATCCCATTTGGCCGATTCTGAGCACATTTCTTCAAAATATATCTCAAGTTCCGAGATGCCCTGTATTAGAAAATATCTTCGGGAACATCCCTCATCCCTTATTGTTGTTTACGGGATGTTCGAAGATAATTTGCACATTTTTACCGAAAGTACTTCTTGTTGTCCTGTTTACAGTAGAGTTATGCTTTCTAATTCGTTTAGCTGATCGATCTTTTTAGTTCAGCTCTTTTGATTGAACTAGGTCGTTCTTTTAGTTCAGTACGTCGTTCAGCTCTGCATATCAGCTCTCGTCTTGTTCGAACATTCGTTCAGTAGTTCGCAAAATATATTTCGAAGAAAATTTTGCACGTGTTGCCTTTTACCTCCCATTGGAAGTTGTGTCCTCCACATAACATACTATGTCTTACAGTGAATGCGCGCATAACTAACAGAAATGATTTGGGAGTTATGTCACGGCACCCACAAAACTTGTAACACTTTTCTAATTTGTTAAGAATCAAGTAAGTGAAGTCTATAGTCGGGACGGGGCCGACTATGTGATACCCTACACCAATACCCATGTGCATAAGCTTTTCACCGATAAACATATATGTATTTTAAGAGGATATTAAAGTTATTCGCTGCCCTGGCATTTAATAACAATTCCAAAATATTAAATTTGAATATCTGAGCGTATTTTTCTATATTTTTAATATTTGAACACTTTTGTAAGACAATTGGGACCAATTTGCAGCTTGGGAGGTCTTCTTTAAAACTTATCTTTTAGTGAAATATCGCCCTCAATTTTATTAAAATACCTTCGAACAAAGCTGGGACACGCGGCATTACAAATGTGGAAAATTGCGATATGTCCGTTATTTGACCACGTTCTTTCCATAATTGTAAAGACAGATTTTCTAAGAAAACAAGCAAGCTGCCTCGCCTGGTTGCCGTGCTTTCTTGCTTCATTTCTGACATAACAAAAATACAGCAATACAGAAGAAAAGGCGAGGCAGCTTATGTACCCAGGCCTTTATGCTCATTCCGACCTCTGACTATTATGTAACCATGTGTGTGTGTGTAATATGTCCTTTTAAATAACTTATGAATAAAGGGAAACAGTTTTATTTATTCAGATTGTTTTAGTTAATTCTTAACATTCTTTAAAGGGAGAACATAAAATTCTTTTTAAATTATTGTTAAAATCACATGTATTTTGTACTTTTTATCTTGAAGATAATTGGTGATACTTTTAATCACATATGTATTTATATATGTACATAGCTTAAAATAAAAAAAAAATCATTCTCAAATAAATGATACATATTTGGTCTCTCTGGTTATTATGGCTATAAACAGGACCACAACGAAAAGCATCGGTATACATTTCCAAACAGACCCTAAACTGCACTTAGACACAAATGTTGAACTCTTGTGGGGGAGGTACCCTAAGGGCCGAGATAAACTAAATTTGGAAAAAAAATTGGATATCCAATGTTGGAACATTTTATATGGGGGGAAGTACTGGAAGTTGTGGACCGATATTGCCCATCATCAAACTAAAACTAAGTTTTGGCCAAAATACGATGAAGGCAAATTTTGGACAAAAGCGTGCTCTCCAGCCACTACAAATGGTGGCATAGGGGTTTTTTACACCTTTCAGGCTGTTTTCTCAAAAAGTATGGACTTGGCAATTGAGGCAGCGAATGCAAGTTGCTTCAATCAAAGAGATTCGCGAGCAGGTCTTAAAGTGAATTTATCAGAAATTTTGTGTGGGAGGTACGAACTTAAACTAAGTTTGGAAAAACATTATGAAAGCCGTGCGCACCAACTTCGAGAGCAGGTCCTAAACTGAACTTATCCGAAATTTTGTGTGGGAGGTACCCGAGGGAGTGGATCGATTGAGTCCATATTGGAACCTCATCTAAGTTTGGTAGAAATTTCACGATGTGCAAACTTTGGACCAAATCGGTTACTCCCTTCATGAGTAATCGTGCGAACAAATTTTCCGAACATTTTCGAACTTTTGTGGGGGAGGTACCGGAAGGAGTAGACCGATATAACCCATCTTCGAACTTAAACCAAGTTTGGACAAAATATTGCGAAAACCAAATTTTGGACCAAATCGGTTCATCCGTTCGAGAGTTATCGTGCGCACCAGCCAGCCAGACAGACATGTTCGAAAATGTTCGAAAAATTTGTGCGCACGATAACTCTTGAAGGGATGAACCGATTTGGTCCAAAATTTGGCTTTCGCAATATTTTGTCCAAACTTGGTTTAAGTTCGAAGATGGGTTATATCGGTCTACTCCTTCCGGTACCTCCCCCACAAAAGTTCGAAAATGTTCGGAAAATTTGTTCGCACGATTACTCATGAAGGGAGTAACCGATTTGGTCCAAAGTTTGCACATCGTGAAATTTCTACCAAACTTAGATGAGGTTCCAATATGGACTCAATCGATCCACTCCCTCGGGTACCTCCCACACAAAATTTCGGAAAAGTTCAGTTTAGGGCCAGCTCTCGAATAGCCCCCATACGACGGTACAAGTTTTATCTGGGGCAAGTCCATACTTCTTCAGAAAATAGCCTGAAAAGTACAAAAATTTGACCTTCGTCATATTTTGTCCAAACTTAGCTTAAGTTCGAAGATAAGCCATATTGGTACACTCCTTCTGCTCTTGAATTTTCTTTGTTGAAGCAACTTGCATTCGCTGCCTCTATTACGGCAGTAAAAGTTTTTTCAGGGACAAGTCCAAGCTTCTTGAGAAAACAGCCCGAAAGTTGTAAAAAAAACCCTATGGCACCATATGTAATGGCTGGAGAGCTCGGACCGAATACTGCGTTCGTCCACACTTTGGACATTTTAATATTTCTTCGAATATTAAATGAAATTCGAAGGTGGTGCTTATAGATCCCCCACAAAAGTTCAAAAATATTCGCTAAAATGGTATGCGCGATTTCTCATAGCCGTAGCAACCGATTTGGTCCAAGCTTTGGTATTCTGAATATTGTCGAAACTTATCTTATGTTCATATTTGGGCCCCATTCGTCCAATCCTTGTGGTACCACCCACACAAATGTTCAATATTTTTGTGTGGTTAAGGGTATGTTCGAGGATCATTTTGACATTTTTACCGAAGGTTTTCCTAGTGGTCCTGTTTACAGCGATATTATGTTTTTCGTAGGCTAGTGTGATAAAAAGCCCGATCTGAGCTTTAATCCTATCCATACTTTTGTCGGTTCATACACCCAACATTTTGAAAACCCCCCTAAATACATAATTTTTTTTTAAATATTACAAATCTTACTTGTTAAGATTTCATCCCATATGAATTTCCTTCTAATCAAACAGTTTGTGTTCACATTTTCTGAAATTCCAATGAACAAAACACTTTTATTTAAACTTTCCATCCCTGGCAAAAGGAGTATTTTCTTGTTCTTGTGATAGAAAGAGAATCTATCAGCAACAAAGAGTAAAGGCAACAATAAAAAATTGTTGTGACTCTTTCTGGCATGGATTTATATTGGTATTTGTATCAGCTTTTTTATAAGGGATTTTAATATATGTATGTGTGTGCATTTGAGGGCAAGTGTGAATGGTCAATTCATGTGATCAATCCTTTCTAGTGTTGGTGGAAATGAGATTATTGTTTGGTGTCTGGGTCGGTTGGTTGATGGTTGGCATGTTGAATGACGTTCAGTGTTAATAACAAATTTAATTGTTTTCGATTTTCCTTCTTTGCAGAGGTAAAAACAACAACAATAACAAAAGTAAAACTACAGTAACAAAGTAAATATTAACTAAACGTAAACCAATAAGAAGCCGATGATATTTCGTATGTAAATAACTTTGAAATTTCTTTAACATTCCAATACACAAAGTAAATGAAAAACCCTCTTCACTCTACCACCATAGCAAGAATTACCCTTGCAGGAAATAAATAAAAATAACACACAAAAAATAACCCAAAAAGTGCTCCCAACAAAATAAAATAAATGAATGAAAGAAAGAAAAGCAATACAGCGAATTGTCAAAAAAATTAAATGAGTTATCCTTGATTTCCTTTGCACAACATTGCGTGATAAATTAAAAGAAATACAACAACCAGAAAAAACCAGAAATAATAATAAACTAAAAATAAACGCGGCCAACACGCGAAGCCTAGTCATTTTTCGTCTTCTTAACTTTCGTTTTGGTTGATTTTATTTTTTTTTTGCTTGTTTTTCGTTACGTTTTCAAAGTCATTTCAAAACAAATTCCAAACACGAATGTGAATGTATTGATTGTCATGTGAGCGGGTGTGTGAGTGAGTTTGTGTAACATTATCGACTGGCCCAACAAAGTTTATCCTTGTCGCCTATTTGCTATTGATTATTGAAAACGGTAAACGGAAATAGAAATGATGTTATAGAATTATCAGAGGAATATTGTGTGGGAATTGTGTTAAACGAACTTCTGTGAAAATTTGTTATCTGAAAACACCAAGTGTCACAGCACAAATCAACAGAGAAACTAACTTTTACCATTCACACCATACGTACCACATACAATCGCCATATGAAAGGTAAGTTTTCTAAAATTGAAATCTACTTTTTAATTCAATTGCGATTTTTTTTGTTTGTTTCAAATTTATTGACGTTTAGGCTTATATTACAGAGGGTATTAAAAACATTAAATTATTTATAGAATTTGTAATTTGAGGATTGGCTGAAATGTCATGTCACCACATTTCGTTTCTCATTTCAATTTGGATGACTTCTATGACACCAACAAACAAAACAACAACTAATGGAATTGAGTTAATTTAATTTTTGCACGCAAACTTGGTTGGTTGGTTGGTTTAAAGGATAATCTAGAGGTCATCTACTTCCATCCATACAAAAATAATGTAGAATTTGTTAAAGCTTGCCGGCTTTAACAGGAAAAACTGTTAATAAGTAGAATGTGTCCTTTTAAGGGTTAGGGTTTGCTTTTTAATTTAGATATGCTTATCAGTTTATTCAAGCAGAAATGGGATGTTTTCCACGAAATTGTGTAAAAGAATAAACTTTCAATGAAGTTTGGTAAATTTATAGCAATAAAAGATGGCCTGTCAGAAACTTTGACACCACGGTGCTCGTAAACCAACTTTAATTCGGAAATTTTTGCGGATTCTGAAAATACAATGTTCATAGATGAGAAAAATAAAAAGCAAAAAAAAAAAAAATAGCCGAAGCGATCACCTTTCGGTGATTCTATGCCATATGGCATAGACAGTTTTGAAGCCCGTGGTAAGGCAAAATAATTATGGGTATCCCTTTTTAAATAATTTTGTATTTTTCCCTGAAGTGTTATCTAAAAGTAAATCAACAACAAATTTTGATTGAAGGACCCTATACATTGTTATGTCTCAAAGAGCGAGCGTTCCTCGTGCGATTTAAAATTTGCAAGAAAATATCATCTTATACTTTTTATATTTTATTAACAAATATTATTTTGTTGTTAACTTTTAACTTTAACTTGCCTTAATAATTAAAACGAAAAAAAAGATCTGAAACATAGTTCAATAGAAAAAATCCTCCGGGTCTTCAATGAGAAGACGTTATGCTTTTCTATAAGAAGGGCTCCTGCTTTTCTATGAGAAGGGCTCCTGTTTTTCTATATAAAGATTCCCAGCCCTTCTACGAGAGGACGTTCTGCTCTTCTATGTGAAGACGTATTGCTCTTCTATGAGAAGACCTCCTGCTCTTCCTTGAGAAGACCTCCCACCCTTCTATATGCAAACGTCCTCCTCTTCTATGAGAAGACGTTCTGCTCTTCTTATACATCCTGCCCCTCTATGAGAAGACATCCTGCCCCTCTATGAGAAGTCATCCTGCTCTTCTATAAGAATACCTCTTCTATAAGGCCTCCTGGTCTTCTATAAGATGAAATTGAACTGAAAATTTAAATATTTTAGTTCTGTTTTTATACCCTCCACCATAGGATGGGGGTATATTAAGTTTGTCACTACTTTTGTAACTACTCGAAATAATCATTGTAGACCCCACAAAGTATATATATTCTTGATCAGCGTGCAATTCTACATCGATATAGCCATGTCCGTCCGTCTGTCCGTCTGTGGAAATCACTCTAGCGTCCGAACGGATTGACGTAGGTTGATGAAATTTTGGGAAAATATGTTATATTTACGTAGGACTTTTGGCTATGTAGGTCCACGCTTTCGTATAGCCCCCATACAAAATGACGCGTGACGCGTCGTCGTTTTAAGGAATTTATAAGATATTTGGCCCATTTTACCACCGAATTGGTTGTAATTTGGTACTTTGTGTCTCCAGAGGCCAAAAAATATTCCTACTAAAGTTGGGTTATATAGGTCCACGTTTTGGTATAGACCCCATATAAGCCCCCATAGAAAGTACGCGTCATTTTAATATATTTTGAATGTATTAGACCCATTTGACCACAGAATTGGTTGTAATTTGGTACTTTGTGTCTTCAGAGGCCAGAAAACATTCTTACCAAAGTTGGGTTATATAGGTCCACGTTTTGGTATAGCCCCCACATAAGGCCCCTTACAAAGTACGCGTCATTTTAATATATTTTAAATGTATTAGACCGATTTGACCAAAGAACCGGTTGTAACTTTGTATTTTGTGTTTCAAGAGGCTAAGAAACATTTCTACCATAAAATGTTTATATGGGTTGATATAGCCCCCAAAATATAATATCTCCCGATTTTCGATATTTTGAACTTTTTAGCCTCATTATCACACCGAGATGGCTGAAATTTGGTATTTAGTCTTCTTTAGGCGTATAAAACTTTCCCCCAGGAAATTTGTAGGTATAGGTCCACGCCATCATATAGCCCCCATAGAACGGTACCTTCCGAATTTCGGTATTTTGAAGGTTGTGGCCACATTAATCCACCGAAATGGCTGAAATTTGTGGTGGAGGGTATAAAAAGTTCGGCCCGACCGAACTTAACGCTTTTCTTACTTGTTTTTTTTTCTTTAAATATATTCTATGCCATATGGCATAGTATTCAAAAACCATTTTTCCAAACAAAATGTTAAAAAAATTAGGTTTGATTATTCATATAGTGGGCTTACGTATACATACATATATAAAATTGGACAAATATAGTTTTCAAATCAAAAACAAAAAAGAACCGAAAATAAACCTAGAAATATGAACTTTAACCGTGATTTTTTTAAAAATGCCTCGAGCGATTTTTTCTTGTTTTTGGATATTTCTCTTCTATGAACATTGCTGTGTTTCAGGTGTAAACGGTTTTCATTTAAAGTTAGTTAAGGCGCACCGTACATAACATTGTTTTATAAGGAGGCGATACAGTCAGTGCATTGTCCCAATTTGAACTTCAATATCTCAAAAATGGTAAAACCTACGAAAATATCATAGAGGTCAATCTTGTGGAAAATGTTCACAGCTATATTTTCTCTAATGTCATTTCGATAGGACTTGCTGTTTCCAAGCAAAATCGTGAAAACCTTAAATACCCCTAACCAGTAAGGATAGGATCAAAGTCGGGCGGGGCCGACTATATGATACCCTACACCAGAGTGAGGCAGAGAAAATTTTTGGGTCTCTCTTGTGCTCTCAATGAGCGTAAATTTGTTGTTGTTCACAACGTGTTAGCATCTACACAGGCTGTGAGCGATAACAAATTTACGCTCACTTAGAGCAAATGGGCTCTCTTGTGAGTCACAATGCCTCCTCCTGCCCTACACCACTGTGAATATGTAAAATATAAATCGGAGCTATATCCGATTTTGATATAATTTGGCACATTTATTTCCAGACCGAATTCAGTTACATATTCCAAATATCATTGAAATCGGACTTATATAGCGTGTTTGGAGCAGCAAATACGCAAAATCAGCCGAAAATATATATGGGTGCTATATCCAAATCTGATCCGATTTCGATTTAATTTGGCTCATTTATTTCTAGACTGAATTCAGTCACACATTCTAAATTTCACCGAAAAATGAAATATATAGCATGTTTGGTACAGAAAATACGTGAAATGGGCCGAAAATATATATGGGAGCTATATCCAAATCTGAACCGATTTCTATATTATTTGGCACACTTATTTCTAGACCGAATTCAGTCAAACATTCCAAATTTCATCAAAATCGGACGTATATAGCGTGTTTGGTGTAGCAAATTCGTGAAATCGGGCGAACATATGTATGGGAGCTATATCCAAATTTGAACCGATTTCGAAATAATTTGGCACATTTATTTCTAGACCGAATTCAGTCACACATTCCAAATTTCATTGAAATCGGACATATATAGCGTGTGTGGTACAGAAAATACGTGAAATCGGCCGAAAATATATATGGGAGCTATATCCAAATCTGAACCGATTTTCACCAAAAGCAATAGCATTCTTCCTATGGCTACAAAAGTTGTAGTCCCCAATTTTCAGCTGAATCGGACAAAAAATGCGACCTGCACGTTGCGAACAAAAATACATGGACAGACGGACAGACAGACAGACAGACGGACGGACATGCATAAATCGACTCAGAAAGTGATTATATGTATATCCCCAAAAGGAACTATGGGTCTATTTCGTTTCCTTTTGTAAGTTACATACAAATGCACAAAGACATAATACCCCTTACCACATAGTGAAAATGTGAATGTTTGACCGCGATTTATTTAAAAAACGCTCCGGCTATTTTGTTTTGTTTTCTGATTTTTTCTAATTTATGAACATTTTAGTTTCAGAATCCGCAAAAACTTCCCAGGTGTAAGCTTCTTTCATTTAAAGTTGGTTTAAGAGCACCGTGAGTAAGAACGGCATTAACTTCTGCCGGGCCGAACCTTTTATACTCTCCTCCACGAGTTTTATTGAAGTAAGATGTAGCTATTAGTTTCGTTCCGTTTATGAAAGCTCTAAGCTCTTCTGATATAATGTGGCTAAAACCTTCAAAATACCGTAAATCGAGAGAAACCGTTCTATGGGGTCTATATCAAAACGTTCAATACCAAACATTCAAATTTCTGAGGGAAACTCAATCAGGATTAAATGTCAAATTTAAGCCATTTCGGTGACATTATGTGGAAGATATCTTCAAAATACCGAAAATCGGAGGTACCGTTCTATGGGGTCAATAACAAACCGTGGACCTATACTGAAACATTTTCGAGGGAATGTTCTTTGCATCCAAAGAAGTCTAGACACCAAATTCCAGCCATTTGAATGAGCAAATGTGGCTTAAACCTTCAAAATACGAAAATCGGAAGGAACTGTTTTTTGGGGGCTTTATCACCTTGTAGATATATACTGACAAAAGAAGACTAAGTACTCAATTTCAGGCTCTTTGGTAAGATAATGTGGCTAAAACTTTCAAAATACCGAAAATCAGGAGGTACCGTTCTATGGGGCTGTTCAACACGTTTAAACCTAGTTTAAGTTCAAAGATAAGCCATATCGGTGCACTCCTCCCTCATAAAAGTTCAAAAATGTTCGGAAAAAATTGTAACGTGGTTTTCTCAACGGCTGGGGTAGCTCCAGTCGCGTCCAGGGGCTCCATAAGGACCCACTAAACCTTATGAATAAAAAGACTAGTGTTCCCTTTTGGGGTTAAATTCTACTTCTTCAGAGGGGAGAATGGCGGTACGACAGACGCCTGCCGACTTCGGTGGCTGCTGACGATTTATAGGTAATCGGAAACTGTACTGATCCTACGCGACGGTTATAATCGATGACGATGATTCGATCGACGATGGCTGACAACGATTCGGTGATGTTCGGTAACTCGTCTGAAGCTGTTCGGTGATGACGATGCTAGCTGATAACGATAGTTGTCGATGATCGGGAGCGACGATCCTGGTTGCTGCTCCGTTTCGTGTTGATTGATGTCGGCCGGGTCGACGACGATCTGATGTTCTGTTTGGAACGACTACTATATAACGCTAATTACAGCTACGAACTCATACAAACTACTGTGTATACCCAGGGACAAAGAACCAAAGTCCCTGTGTGGGACGGGAAACCGAAGTCTCCGTGTGGGACGGGAAACCGAAGCCTCCGTGTGGGACAGAAAACCGAAGTCTCTGTGTAGAACAGGAAACCGAAGTCTCTGTGAGGGACAGTAAACAGAATTTACTGTGTGCAATTTATTAATGGGACAGCCACAATGGGAAGTCCCTTCCAAAATTTGCCAACGCAACAAACCACCAAGGAATGCCTTGGTGGATAGCAAGCCCCCAGCAGTAGCAAGCTGACTTCAACGGCTAAACTAAAGGATCAACTGGAATGAAGTGAATGCGAATTATTGTGTATTGAGTACAGCAAGCAAATGACTTCAATGCATGACTGCAATGAGGTGCTGTTGAGTGCATACCGACTCATTGCTACTAAGATGGTAAGGGAAAACCGTAGGT
Source organism: Musca autumnalis (assembly GCF_047663935.1). Taxonomy (NCBI): domain Eukaryota; kingdom Metazoa; phylum Arthropoda; class Insecta; order Diptera; family Muscidae; genus Musca; species Musca autumnalis. The sequence goes on along the minus strand of NW_027411644.1, from coordinate 290,313,140 downwards.
GTTGTTGTATGTATGTATGTGACACTTGTCACGTTACAATTGTGCGCACGATAACTCTTGAAGGGATTGGCCGATGTTGTCCATAGTTTGCACATCCTAATATATCTACCATGTATTGACCCATGTACGGACTTTGTTTGCCCACTCCTTTGGGTACATCCCACACAAATTTTCGGATATGTTCACTTTAAGACCTTCTCTCGATTTTGATTTTCGTTGAAGAAACTTGCATTTGATGCCTCAATTACGATGGTAAAAGTGTTTTCAGGGGCAAGTCCATACTTCTTGAAAAGCCCGAAAGGTGTAAAAAACCCTATATGGCACCATATGTAGTGGCTGGAGAGCACGACAACTCTCGAACTGATCAACCCAATTGTTCCAAAATTTGACCTTCGTCATATTTTGTCAAAACTTAGTTTCAGTTCGAAGATGGGCAACACCAGTCCACAACTTCCGGTACTTCCCCCCAATACTTAAAAGACGTCACCAAAATGGTATGCACGATATCTCTTGAACGGGGCAAGCAATTTGGTCCAAACTTTGGATCTCCCAATATTTTTCCAAATTTAGTATAACTTTTAAAATTGCCCATGTCGATCCTCTCTTTAGGGTACATCCCCCACAAAAGTTCAACATTTGTGTCTAAGTCCACTTAAGGGTCTGTTCGAAGATCCTTTGGAAATGTATACCGATGCTGTTCGTTGTGTTCCTGTTTATAGCGTTATTATGTTTTCCGTGGACAAGTCCATGCTTTCTATACAGGTATGAAATGAACTAGTGGGGGCGATATATATCGAAAATATATGACTCCCAAAAAAAGATCCACTTCCACTCCTAATTCGCAACAGTTTTTAACTTTAATCCTAATCCATTAATTCAAATGTCCAAAAAGGCCCACAAAATTCTGAAAAGCCCTAAAGCCGCCTGATTGTTATTTACTTGTTTTTTTGTTAAATTTCAAATTAACCATAATTTTTTCCAATCTCTATATAACTTAGTATGTATGTATGTGTGTAGTATGTCTGTTACAAGTCCTTCTTCAGACGTAAACAATAAAAATAGCTAAATAAGAGATACTGAACCAACATATTAACCTCCTCAGCCTGTCGAATATCGTCCCTTTAGTTTTTTGTTGGTACCAAAGTAATCAATTTTGATTACATCGTTTCTATTTTCTAATTTAAAGTAACAACTTTTTTGCTTCATATTCCATTAAGTTTTTTATTATGCACACTCACACTCATATGTATGTTTCCAACTGTTTTCATCCATGGTGGAAAATAATAAATTCCAGTTATTTTTTCATCGTAGAAAATATTTCCTTTCACATGGCTTATGATTTATTAAACTAAAAACAACAGAGAGGAGAGCAGTGGTTGTTCGCTAGTCCTTGGCATCGACATATCAATTATGGAAACCATTGGTAGTCAATCGAATATATTGTATGAGGTTACTAGCTGAGTTTCTGCTTTTTTAACTAAAACGACCTTGTTTCAAGGTTTCTTCAATAACTTTATTCGAATAGACGATAGAGACCACAAATTCCAAAGTCATATGGTGGAGGTAATAAGTGGAAAAAGGTATAAAAATAACTGCAGAATAAAGTGGAAAAGGTAACAATGGAATGTAAACTATTTTTTCTGTTTAGAGAATGTTTAACTTTTAATTTTGGTGGAGTGGTATATTAGGTGTGGGAAATAATGTAACTTCCTTTACCGCTGAAGCAACCCAAAACAATTCCCTTATCTTTAAAGTGCTGCTGCCATTTTCACTTTTTTATGGGTAATTCAAGGACCTTTTAATAAACATTACATTACAAGTGGTTGGTAGTTGTCGTCGTCGTAAAGTGATAAAAGTAACATAAAAACCTAATGATTTTTACTAATTGTGTTGTTAAAAGCACTTCGTTTTATTTAATAATGTCGACCTTGCATCCTTACCTTGTTTTTATGATTTTTAACATAAAAACGGAACAAGTCGTTGTCCTTCAATTTGCCAGCTTTAGTTCTTGGGTTGGAGATTTTTACTGTGAGAATTTCCCCCTCATGAGTTGTTTGCATGCCCAGCCCGTCTTGGGAAAATTTAATAGAATTTTTTTTTGAATGGACTTATCTATTAACGTCAGTTTACATAATTTTTTTCAAGGTTGTTTCAGATTTTTTTCAACATTTTCCTATTCTATTCAAGTGCGAAATAAAAGGAAAAACGAAAATCACTGTTCTGCTATGAAAATAAAACACACAACGCTAAGGGACCTTTGTTTAAACGCTTTTGTAACAACAAAATCCCGCCAAAACCAGGCCATAATCAAAATTATAATCACCAACATTCTCTCTATCTCTCAAGCAACTCACACTTTTTAAGTGGCATTTACACGCGAACAAGTCGTTCGTTGGCTTTGCATACGCCATTCACCTTTTTACCACGCACATTTAGACACACACCCACGGCAACCCGGCAAACTCTTGAGTGAATAAAAAATTGCGCCTGAAATGCTGCTACCCTTTTGTGAGCACTTTTTTCTAATGATAACTAAACATAGCTCCAAAAGAATGAAAGATATGAGAATTTGTGTTTCAGGTAAAAAAAAAAAATGAAATGATGAGTGGAACAATGAAAAATTTCAAGGGCACAAATCGTGCTATGTTTGAAGAAGGAAACAAGGACAGTAAAATAATGAGTGGACTCTATAACGTTACATAGTCTTTAGCCAAAGAAAAAAGAAAGACTTTGTAAAGTAAGGAGAGGTTTACTGGTTCAATATCGAATAAAATTATGAGTATATCATGCCACACTAATTTAAAACAAAACCATAAAAATGCAAAGACTAGTCAAACTGTGTTTAAAAAAATCGATATGTTGAGATAAACAAAGAACCTACTCATAGGATTTTGTCGACAGATATATACCCGCAACCTGTGAAGTAAAGATAATAAGCAAACCCCAATCTTTTAGTACTGACGTCTATAAAAGTTGATTTCAAATACATGATTTTATGCCAATACATTAATTTTTTTTATAAAAATTTACAGTTCCATCTACGGGTTGATAGAGTATTGCTTTTGGGGCATTCTTCTTGACAATTATACTGTCCGACGTAGGGGATGGAAGATACCAAGGAACGGTCCTGACCGGCTTTAACATAGCAAAGTTCAGGATTTATCTTGGTCCCTCTTTCATCTCAAGTGGACACTGACCTCCCCGTGGTGTCACCTGGGGAACTGCCTTTAACACCCGTTAAAGGTAGTGAGCTAACATGTGCCGCGCGTTCACCCTTAAGAACGTTAAAAACTTGGATTTGGGCGTCGGGTTGGTAACCCTCCCCTAGAAAAAACAGCCTACTATGAAAAAACGAAAGAAAAAAAAAACAAATCCCTCAAAAGTTGACGACCCCCGCAAACGTTTTAAGGACCATGATCTGCGAATCTGCACCTGGAATGTTCGCTCTCTTTATAGAGAAGATGCAGTTTACGCATTGGCAGGTATACTTGAAAAGTACAAGGCCGACATTACTGCCATACAGGAAATACGATAGATTGGAAAAGGCTTCACAACAACACCTAAAGGTGACGCATTGTATTATAGCTGCCATGACACAAAGCATGAGTTTGGTTGCGGATTTGTGGTTGGTCGGAGGTTAAAACACCTGGTCTCCAGCTTCACCCCAGTGAATGAAAGACTCGCTGCAATTGGATTAATAGCAAAATTCTTCAACATCAGCTTTATTTGCGCTCATGCTCCCACTGAAGACAAGGACGAACAGACCAAAGATACATATATTTTACGAACGCTTAGAAGAAACTTATGACCGTAGCCCTGCCCATGACATTAAAATTATTCTAGGCAATTTTATTCTAGGCAAATTGATCACGTTGTGATAGATGGAAGACATTCATCGAGCGAGTTGGATGTGCGCTCGTTCCGAGGAGAAAACGTAGACTCGCACCACTTCCTAGTTGCAGCAAACTGGCCCAACTGCTTAATCAAAGCATAACATATCAGGACAATGGCAAAACATTGCCCACTCCATGCAAACAGCCGCAAAATCGGTACTTGGATACCACAGACCTCCACCAAGGAATCCATGGTATGACCAGGAGTGTCGTGCTGCTACCGAAGAGAAAAATGCGGCATATAGGGCTACTTTACAATCCGTAGCAACGCGTAGCGCACGAGAGAGGTATCGGGAGAAAAGGAGAGAGGAGAAACGTCTTTTCCGCAGGAAAAAGAGAGAGATGGAAAAGCGGGAGTGTGAACAAATCAAGATGTACAGGAGACAGAGTGAAGTGCGAAAATTCTACCAAAGAGTGAAACATCAAACTGATGGCTTTGGAATTGGCATTTTCCAAACTCTTGATATCCAATAGCAGCGAAGACGACGAAGATACCACAGATCCAATCCCAGAAGATGGTATTGAATGTATACCGCCCCAAAGCTCATCCGGCTTTGTAAAATGACTTTAACTGACACGAGGTCCTCAGTTAAAATAGGAAAGAACCTCTCCGAAGAGTTTGGTACCAAAAGAGGTTTCAGGCAAGGAGATAGCCTCTCGTGTGATCTCTTCAACAACCTGCTGGAAAAGGTTATTCGAGAGGCAAACGTCAAAAGAAGTGGCACAATCTACACCAATAGTCACATGTTACTTGCTTATGCTGGTGATATAGACATCATGGGCCGATCAGTAAAAGAAGTAACTGATACCTTTATAAAGGTCTAAGGAGAATCTGCTAAAGTGGGTCTGGCGGTAAACGGTGAGAAGACCAAGTTGATGGTGTCGACGCGCAATGCGTCCATTGAGCTCGGACCCGCTAAAAAGGCGTAGAAATATGAGCCGCTTGGCGGTGCACGCAGAATTGGCAGGCCAAAGAATAAATGGCGCAAACAAGTGGATGAAGAGATGACAAGGCGCGGTAATCCAGAAAGAGAAGCAATAGACAGAGAGAAATGGAGATCTTTTCTTAGTTCGGCCTATAGAACAAATGTTCTGTAATGGGCCAGCTAAGTAAGTAAGTAATGTTTGCGACATTTCCTGAGTATTTCAGCCGTGTAAAACTTCTCTACAAGTGGTGTCTTAAGACACGCCCTTCGGACTCGGCGATAAACTGTAGGTCCCATATCATTGAGCTAATATGAATCGGGGTGGACTCATTGATATGAGAGAAGTCTCCCTTCTCCCGCCTGGGATGTTTGTGGAACAATTATATTATAAGCATCACATTAGCTTAATATATTGAAAATGTTTAAAAATAGTTCATTTTTGTATTGTCTTTGTTCATTGAAATTTGATCGAATAAATTTAATCCCGAATAATTAAGTTTTTCAAGAGATGATGAAATTGATAAAAAATCTATGCTTTTCTTTGCAGGATAATGGAGGTACCTTTGTTCAAAAATATTTTATTTGGTCCAGGTTTAGTCATATTTCATGGTTATCTACAATAGTTCGCGTTTAACAATAGTGCAAACCATGGCTTCACCCAAGTTAATTTTTTGACTTTCACACATGTATGTATACTTTAAATCTCGTACGAACATTTCGAGATGTGTTAAACGGAATGACAAAATTAATATTATATTTTTAGCCACTCAGCATAATGTTAGCTACATATCCTGTGTATTCCAGCAGGGGAAGAATTTTGTTTAAGTGGTATCACTTCAAATGATGGTCCCATATCGTTGACCTGGAAACGAAATTTGCCTGCTCGTAATGATATGAGAAGAAGTCTTTCTTTCGAATATGTTTGTTGATAATAGTTTGTTTTTATTTTTTATGATAATAGGTAGTTCTCTACAAATATTTCTATAGCTATATACTATATATTTGAAGAATACACATTCACAAAAAACTCTGTAAAGTTCATAGTATTTTAATGACTAAAATACACATTTTGCACATAATATTTAGTTTGGACAATGTTTATATACAAAATAATAATAATAAAAACAAAGCAACAATAATATTTTAAAACTACCCTCACTTACGTTCCTTATGTTCGCTATGTCTGTTAATCCTCGCATATATGTACATAAATAATAAATAAATCCAAAATTAAAAAGAAATTCTTTTCCAATTTAGCCCCAAAAGCCTTTACATATACCGACAAACAGGTATTGCGGAATTTATTCGCCGCCACAAAAACCCACTCTAGGGGTTGAGGGAGAGAGACAGAGAAAAATACCTTTTAAAGGCAAACAACCCTGGGAATTTACAACGTGTTGGGATTTTGGCGTTGTTCCATTCATTTCGTATGTGAAGAAAGAGCAGTCGTTGTCGCCATCATCCTCGTCATTGTTGCGGTTTGCTTTAGATTATAAGCTTATGGTTTAAGCCTGTTTAAACGGAAAAACACGCACACACACAAAATTCCCACAGGGCCTTTAAACCAAAAAAATATTGTAATTTGCCAGTTACAGTCCAATTAAAGTCTTTGTTTTTCATTTATTAACAATGAAAGCGGATAAATAATTTAAATAAATGTTGGAATATAGAAAGGGAAAATGTCAACGTTGTGAAGGGGCAGAATTTCTCAAAAAAAAGTATTTTGTTTCATTAAAAAAATAAAAAATAATTTAAAAAATTAAGTTACAGTGTTTTATTTATAAATGTACTTAAAACTAGAAAATAATTTTTCATGATGACATCACTCAAATAAAACGCTTGCATTTGAATTAAAAATTGTGACAATATTAAAGGGCAATCGTTTTATTTGAGAGATTCCATCATGAAAAAGTATTTTCTAGTTTAAAGTAGATTTATAAATAAAAAAACTACAACTTAAGTTTTTATTATTTTTTATTTTTTTAATGAAATAAAATACTTTTTTGAAAAATTCTGTCCTTTCAAAACGTTGACATTTTCCCTTTCTATATTCAACATTTATTTAAAAAATTTATCCCCTTTCATTGTTAATAAATGAAAAACAAAGACTTTAATTGGACTGTAACTGGCAAATTACTTTTTTTTTTGGTTTAAATGTCCTGTGGGAATTGTGTGTGTTTTTCCGTTTAAACAGGCCTAAACCATAAGCTATAATCTAAAGCAAACCACAACAACGACGGCTCTTTCTACAATATTTTTTTAAATTATTTTTTATTTTTAACTTTTTGGTAAATAAATTTTTGACCACTGAGAAGCCCATAACCAAATTACAGTCAATTTAGGCCGAAAATGTAGATGAAAACTTTATATTACTTGAAATCGAGTGGTAACGTTAAATGGGGGCTACATACACCAAGATCTGACCCATGTCCAAAAATTTTTGGTGGGCGATTTTTGTACAATTGGGAACTCCAAATGCCAAGTTACAGTCAATTCGGACAAAAAATGAAAACAAAATCCTCAAAACACTTAAAATCGGATGGTACCGCTATATGGGGGCTATAGGAAAAAAATGGACCCATATTGGTTTTGGTTTCATATTCATATATTGTCAAATCTGAAAAGTGTGCAAACTTTCAGTTCGATCGGTCAACTGCAAACTGTATTGAAAATGAGTTACTAGATTTGAACTAAACGGACACCAAAGCAAGTTAAATAAAATACTGTAAAAATATGTTTTATGTATTTTCAAAATCATGCTATGCTAGCTACATAGCAATATCTTGCTCCTTACCTTGAAAAATCGTTAGTTTTTACTCCTTATCATAGTAAGTCTTTCCATCATACCCTTACCCTTACACACGGCGAAAATGGGTGTATACGCACTTTGGCACGATAAAAAATGTGCCTCATCGAAATCACGGTTGCATGTTGTCGAAATCATGTTGAGACAAAAATCCGTTTGAGACTTTTTGGAGTCGATCTAGCTTTGTCAATTTTTCTGATTGGTTTGTGGACTGGACAATCTAACTCTAAATATAGTAGTTAATTAGGGACTGAAAATACCCAGTAAATTGAAGTCATGTTTACGCTTAGGTGTTTGTTGATATGGTTAACATTGTCTAGCCTGGAATCGAACCAAGGCATTCAGCTTGTCAGGTCGTAATTTTTCCTGTGGAAGAATATCATGGACGTGGGTGCAAGAACCGAACCTCACTTTCCTGTTGCACCAGTAAATATATATGGGGGTATCGGTCTGAATGAGCAACTGTCGAGGTAGATTTGATTAACTTATACATCCCGCCGACAAATATCTGTACTGTAATTTACATACCGCATTTAGTATAATTTTTCACGACTTATCTTAAAATACACAAACATCCCAGTAGGGACAAGGGAGACTTCTCTCATATCGATGAGTGCTACCCGATTCATTTTGGCTAAGTGATATGGGACCTACTGTTTTTCGCCGAGTCCGAACGGCGTGTCTTACAACACCACTTGTAGAGAATTTTAACCCAGATATGCCGAGTGAACTACATGTAGTACACCTGTTATTTGTAGGTTTCTGTTCTTATTTTACGTTAAATTTTCTAATAAACTTGCTGAGGCGCTACAGAACATAACGGTGAACAAAGCGTACTTTACTAAGTTTTGTCTAAAGTAATTGCTTGTGCGTATTATTTATGATCAAAGATATCAGTTTTGTGAAATTTGGAAAAGTGTGAAGATGCCAGGCAATCGGTGCGAAAAAATGTTATATGCATATTTTATTTTTGTTTGTTTTCTATGTTTTTCTAATTTTAACAGTTGTAAAAATCAATACGTAGCAAAAGCATATGTCAACAAATTAATTATATGTGATTTTAGTTGACATATTTCCTTGCGTACAACATCCCAACCAGAATTTTTTGAAAATTTTAATCAAATTCAAGTCTTTTTTGATCCGACTGCACGATTAAAAAGCTGGAATATGAGCTCATTTTCTGATCATAAATGACTCCTTTGTCGGGAGGGAAACGTAACCTCAGGCGACTCTTCTAAACAAATCACAAATGAGTCTTCCTCTGCATTAGTTTTGAGTCATTTTTGCCCATTTTCTGATGGTATATAAAGTCTTTTTCGGGTCGTATTGAAATCATTTATTGGTGATTTGTTGATTATGTGGGACTCTTTTTCGAGTCTTTTTTGAGTCATGTTTATAATCATTTATGAGTCTTTAGGGAGTCATTTATGAGTCATTTTATTAGACGAAATAAATTAAAAGAATTTTCTTTTTATTCTTTTTTTGTTTCTTTCCTTTGTTTTGTTGTCTTTTCTGCTTTGTTATGTCTTTTAATTATCCTTTATGTTGCGCGGTGGTTAGTATACTGCTTCTTCATTTCACTTGGCAAAACCTGTTGTGTTGTGTTTGTCTGTACCTTTAATATTATACGTTACATTTATATCAAAGTTTTGTAGAAAGTGTATATGAGAATTATTTACAACCAAACAAAATAAAACAAAACAATCAGATTTTAGTCACCTAACAGTTCAAAATATGATCAGAAGATACATAATTATAATCACTTTTCAAACACCTGCATGACCCTTTTTTGATTAAGCATTTTTCAATCTTCCAGATGATTAATATGTGACAATAAATAAAAAAATGGTCACATTTTAAACACATCAATGATTTATTTGTGATTGCTACACATTTGTTGTTGTATTATAAATTGTACTTTTTTAATCATTACAGGGAGTCACTTTCGAGTCCCTTTATGATCATACAAGCGGCTTAATCAGTTTTTGATCACCAAAAGGACTCTAAGAAGACTCCGCAATGTGATTTTTGAAAAAACAGTCTTCCAAATGCTATCTGGGTTCACTTGGCAAAACCTGTACATGTATTGTGTTTGTCTATGCTCTTAATATTAGACGTTACATTTATATCAAAGTTTTGTAGAAAGTGTATATGAGAATTATTTACAACCAAACAAAAGTAAAACAAAACAATCAGTTTTTAATCACCTAACTGTTCAAAATATGATCAGAAGATACATAATTATAATCACTTTTCAAACACCTGCATGACCCTTTTTTGATTAAGCATTTTTCAATCTTCCAGATGATTAATATGTGACAATAAATAAACAAAAATGGTCACATTTTAAACACATCAATGATTTATTTGTGATTGCTACACATTTGTTGTTGTATTATAAATTGAACTTTTTTTAATCATTACATGGAGTCACTTTCGAGTCTCATTCTGATCATACAAGCGACTTAATCAGTTTTTGATCACCAAAAAGGCTCTAAAAAGACTCCGCAATGTGATTTTTGAAAAAAACAGTCTTCCAAATGCTAGCTGGGATGTAGTACGTTCAGCACTTGTGTTTTGTTTTAATGGCATCGCAATTGTACCCGCCGAAGATGTGAATACGAGGGCTACTAGATAAGTTTCTGTCGCTCTAAAATGGCCGTTGTGCCAGAAAACATTGATGCCGTGCAAGAACTAATAATGCAAAATCGTCATGTGAGATAGAGACAGCCTTGGTCATTTTTTGCACCAGCATACATTCTATATTGAATGAACATCTGTCTGTAAAAAAGGTTTGTTATCGTTGGAACCTCCACAATTTGACAATCGCTCAAAAAAGACTCGTGCCGATTGGTGCAAAGAATGTTGAAAAAATACGATAGCGGTGCTTCACAAGACGTTCATACCGTCGCCACAGGTGACGAATGATGGATATATGCGTACGATCCCGAAAGAGCCAAATCCAACTAAAGTTGTTCATTGAAGAAGCACTTCGAAACAAATGGTCGCCTGTTTCTGCGAATAAACTGATCATATGGCGACTATATGGCTAGAAGAACGTACGACGATAAATTCTGAGTGGTACACCACAATTTGTTTGATGTCTGATGTCTTCGGAAACGAACAAGAAAAGTCGAATCATTGTGCACCATGACAATGTGAGCTCTTACATATCGATTCAAACCAAAGCATTTTTGACCGGAATTGATGGGTCATCCGCCGTATAGCTGTGACTTGGAACCCAGTGTCTTCATTTGATTCCCGCAAATCAAGAAAAACAGGTGTGGTCAACGATTTTCGTCGCCAGAAGATGTTGAAGCGTTCAAAAACAATTTTTTGGAGATATCCCATCCGGAGTGGAAAAAGTGCTTGAACAATTGGTTGAGTGCTGCCAAAAGTGTATAAATCATTATGGAAACTACTTTAGAAAACAGCAAAACTATTTTTGTTGATAAATATTTGCGTTTTCATTATTAGGCCAGAAACTTTTATAGAAGCCCTCCTAATTACATTATAGACGAAGATCCTGGAGCAGATGAAGCTAATTTTAAAAATTTATCTCCTTCATTATTAAATGTTGAAGCTGATTTTTTTTTTCGAAATCTTTATTCCACTGTTTCATATAGCGATGACGATATTGCACGTGCGTTATTGTAACAGATCTTGCTTTTTTCTTCTCAATGACGGCTTGATACGTCAGTGAAAAGAACGAAGTAAAATCTGGAAGACATCGATGCTATTATTTCAGCATGTGATTAGGAAATTTTACATAAAACCCGGGAATTGTTTTAAAAAATTGTTGATGGTGATTTGATGCAAGTTATTACTCAATTCTCCAATGACTATGCTCCAAACATAATAAAACTACATTTGTCTTTTGCATACGTGTATGCCGAGTGTACTACATGTAGTACTGCCTTAAAATCCAAGTTAGAAAATATTTTTCTTTATTTTTTCTTCAGTTTTGTAATATTATCAGTCAGAATAACACAATTTTCGAAAATCAGGAAAATTGCTGCATTAGTTTGGCCGTCGGCATATCCGGGTTAACGTGGCTGTATTTTACCTCCGTTGAAAATTTGATGTTGCCTGGACTGGGAATCGAACCGCAGTACTTCTAAGTGCAAGGCGGGTGTGTATACGATTGCACCACAGTGTCACTCACCGTGGGAACTTTAATGCACATCATGAGTTGTGGCATTCGATCCTAGGTAATCGCTGAGCAGTAAAGGGTAGGCTGAGCAGGTTGATAGCTCTTGGTTTTTGCCTGTTTCACTAAGGACGCACCTACTACAATTATCAGATAGTGCCAGACATAACCCTCGTTTCGGGCCTGTACTGGCAAATGTTGTTTTTCTTTGGTCGGACCATCTCCCTATAATCGTTTGCAGCAATAGACCTATCCACTTCATCACCTCTGAATGCCGCACTTGCAGTAATCAAGGCAAAACTAATAGGCCTAGTTTTTGCAAGAGTTCATCAATCTCGGCTTCAGATAACTGTCAAACCCTTCTTATATTCGGGTAGCAGAAATGATTATCAGGTAAAGATGCAGCCACTCGCTATATACCAGCTGGTAGAATTCCCGAAGAGAAATAACATTTCCCAACATAGACGATGGAATTAGCAAATGAGGATGATGAGGTACGCCATACCAACCCCTAACCCCCAGTGACCTCTAAGTAAACAGCGGAATCATCTTTCCACCTGAAATTTGTTGGTATAAGCCCACGTTTGCATATAACCCCATAGAACCGTACCTCCCGATTTTCGGTATTTTGAAAATTGTGTCTCAATATCCCACCAAAATGACTGAAATTTGTTATTTAGTGTTCGTTGGGGGTATAAAACTTTGTAGGTATAGGTCTACGTCTTCATATAGCCCCCATAGAACGGTACCTCCGGATTTTCGGTATTCTGAAGGTTGTGGCCTCAATATCCCACCGAAATGACTGAAATTTGGTATTAAGTCTTTGTTGGGGGTTTAAAACTTTACACCAGAAAGTTGTCGGTATAGGTTAACGTCTTCATATAGCCCCCTTAGATTGGTACCTCCTGATTTCCGGTATTTTGAAGGTTGTGGCCTCAATATCCCTCTGAAATGGCTGAAATTTGGCATTAAGTCTTCCTTGGGGGTAAAAACTTTCCACCTAAAATTTGTCAGTTTAGGTACATGCCTTCATGTAGCCCCTATAGAACGATACCTTCCGATTTTCGGTATTTTGAAGGTTGTGGCTGTGGTTATACATTTCTCTATTTTATTGATTTGTACACACAAATATGTTTGTAGCTTTTATTGAAATATTTGTTACATAAGAAAATATGTAAAATGCATAATGTTTGCATATGCACATATTATTTTTTGCATCTGCAAAATTTATGCATTTTGCATATGTCATATGTTTCGGTTGCAATTAAATCAGAAGCCAAAAATACGCCCAGTCCGGTAATGCTGATGCAGGTGGATGAGCAGGAGTAGTACCTCACCAAAGTTCTCAATATGTCGCTAGTCATCCACATCTGGAAACGTGGAATATGGGCAGGGTAGTCTTCTACTGAAGCCAGGCGAGGATGCCAGCGCTTTTAAATCGTAGAGACTTATTCATTCATTAACAATAAGTCGAAGCCCCGTACAGTGAAACAGGGAGTACCCCAAAGTGGAGTGACATCTCTGCAACTGGAAGACGGCATTGATATCGTTACATATGCATATGATAGTACGATCTTGGCGTCAGCTAGCTTCTCTGACGTCATTTGTGAAAGTCTATTTGACAGATCTTAAGACCTTTTTAAACGCGAGGAATATGCAAATATCCGCAACTTAATCTACGGCCACTCTGTTCCCCACATGGACGACAAAGGTGAAAATGCAGTTGAATGTCATGATCGAACTACCCCAAAACTCTAAGGGTTACATTCGACAGCATGTTCCAGTCGCTCGCGCATGACACTGATATCTGCGACAAGCTGGAATGTAGGAACAATGTCTTGAAGTCCTAGCCGAAAGTACTTGTATTGACGGTAAAGAAACTCTGTTGACCATTTATAATGCGCTATGTCGGTTTGTGGTAAATGCGGCTATATATTGTAAGTGCAACGCGATGGAAAAATATTCAAACCTGACATAATGTAGACCGTAGAACTGCAACAAGGTCACATATCGTCAGTGGACCATCTGCATGAAGAGAAAACGATTCTTCCACAACAGCAACATAATTGCATTCTTTCGTTGCAGTACTTGTTCGAGTGTTACCGTAAGAGTCATCTGAATCACCATATGGTGGAAGGGACCCCCCACACAGGCATGTCAGGAGGGATCTTCGTGATCTAGAAAGATAGGTCCAACGATACAAGAGAGAACTCCTATATCAACAAGCCTATCAAACAGGTTTAAGTATGACACGGATGCAGTAGCAGATGCCATAAATAACTATCGTGCGAATGTGGTACTTGGTGAAAATTACCTTTTATCGGAGGTGAGGAGCTTCAACTGCCACTACAAACCAGAGCATTTTTGGCTAAACTATGGTATTAATGGTGCATCCAATGGAATTCCTATAGGACCAGGATCGATGACACCCTGCAAAACATATGCTCAGCGTATGTCACAGTGCACTGATTGTCAACGAACAGAACGAACGTCATCCAGCCCAAAACCATTGAATTCGTAGGCACTCAGGCTAGAAACACAGGCCGATCGTCAACGAACCGATGTAGCCCCCACTCGACTGCCAAAATCTTGATCACTTTACCAAACACGTCTCCTTTCGTCAGCTCTGTAAAAAACGAAATCTCTATACTTCCATCCGATTATGCTGATTCGTTCGCTCCTGTAGGTTCGTTCTCTTGCTACACGTCGCTCCGCCGCTAACGGTTTACACAGTATCCGATCGCCACTGACCTTAAACAATCACTATGTTGAATATCAACAACCCACCATGTCCAGTAGTAGCCGATTACCAGGAACTCGATAGTGAGCAGCTGATAGAGACTCTGCCCGTTACCATCCACGCAATTGCAACAATAAGGCTTTGAAGAACAATACTAGGGCTACTAGAAAAGTCTCAGACTTAATAATTAAAATTGCGAATATTTCTCAAAAATAGGTTTATTGAAGTATTCTCCAGCCAGCGTACGTAAAAATATTTTATGAAACATTTCCAATGGTTTCGTTTCGTATTTTCCATAGAAACAATATGACACAGAACTGGATGTTTTGTTTACATTCCTGAGTGCGAACAAAACGAATAGTGAAAAGTCCTCAATTCCACAAAACACATGCACGATTCGATGAATGATTTGTTTGGTGCAATGAACATAAACAAACAAAACGATTCCCGTACCAATCACACAAAGCCACAAACAATTCTATTGTCGAAGCACTTTTTCCCCTCCGATTGAGACACCCCCAAACATGGTTTTTGAACGCTTAAACAGCATCTTCTGGCGATGAAAATCGTTGACCCGTTTGCTTTGAAGTGCTACTCACACGAACAACTTTCGTTGGATTTGACTCGTCTTCAAAGACCCACACGGCCGATTGCTGTTTTATTTCGGGCTCATACGCATAGATTTTTTAAGCACCGCAATAGTATTTTTTCAACACTTCTTTGCACCAATCGACGCAAGCCTTTTTTGAGCGATTGTCAAATTATGAGGAATCCAACGAGAAAACCTTTTTATACCCTACACCACTATGTGGGGAGGGTATTATAAGTTGGTTTTGGCCAAAAAGTTTGTAACGCATCGAAATAATGGTCGTAGACCCATACTTATATATATCAAAATGAATGTCTCGACGAGCTGAGTCGATCTGGCTATGTGTGTCCGTCCGTCAGTCCGTCCGTCCGTCTGTCCATCTAAACCTTGTAATCACGCTACAGGCCGCAATTTTGATCGGATCGTCATCAAATTTTGGATGTTGATGGGGGTCCCGGAGGGGAAGAAGCCTATTGATTTTGGTGATGATCGGATAATATTTAGGGGTCGGAAAGGGCAAAAAACTTAGGTTGATAAAAAGACAACGTTTTTTCCAAAGCGAATATCTCAGCTTCTATATGGGGTATACCAAAAGCAAAACCTGACAATGAAAGCAGAAAATATCATCTTTCTAATGATGTAAAGTAGGTGCTCGTAGGTGATCAAACAACGAAGATATCGCAATAGTAGCAAATAAAACCCCAATTTTCATTTTTTCGATTTTAGTTATATTGACAAATACCACAGCTTTGGTTGAAAATGAAAGTAGAAGATCCCGTCTTTACAATGATGCAAACAAGGTCGGCGTAAGTAACCAAATAACGGAGATATCGCAATAGTCGTTAATACATCCCATTTTTCTATTTTTTTTTGGAAATCACGCTACAGGTCGCAATATTGATCGGATCGTCACGAAAATTTCAGGGTTAATGGGGGTCTCACAGATGAAGAAGCATATTGATTTTGGTGATGGTCGGATAATATTTAGGGGTCGGAATGGGCAAACACTTATTTGGAGAAAAGTCATCATTTTATTTCAGAGCCAATATCTATGTTTCTTTAAGCGGTATATCAAAAGAAAAATCTGGCAAGGAAAGTAGAAAATATCACCTTTACAACGGTGTAAAGCAGGTTGTCGTAGGTGGTCAAATAGCAAAGATATGGCAATAGCCGATAATGCATCCCATTTTCCGATTTTTTTGTAATCACGCTACAGGTCGCAATTTTGATCGGATGGTCACGAAATTTTGGGGGTTAATGGGGGTCCCAAAAAGAAAGAAGCCTATTGATTTTGATGATGGTCGGATAATATTCAGGGGTCGCAATGGGCAAACACTTATTTGGAGAAAGGTCAACGTTTTATTTCAAAGCCAATATCTCTGTTTCTTTAAGAGCTACATCAAAAGAAAAATCTGGCAAGGAAAGTAGAAAATATCACCTTTACAACGATGTAAATTAGGTTGTCATAGGTAGTCAAATATCAGAGATATGGCAATAGTCGATAATGCATCCCATTTCCGATTTTTTTGTAATCACGCCACAGGTCGCAATTTTGATCGGATCGTCACGAAAGTTTAGCGGTTAATGGGGGTCCCACAGAGGAAGAAGCCTACTGATTTTAATGATGCTCGGATAATATTCAAGGGTCGGAATGGGCAAAAACTTATTTGGAGAAAAGGTCTACGTTTTATGTCAAAGCCAATATATCTGTTTCTTTAAGAGGTATATCAAAAGCAAAACCTGGCAAGGAAGGTAGAAAATATCATCTTTACAACGATGTAAGGTAGGTTGTCGTAGCTGCTCAAACAACAGAGATATCGCAATAGTCGGCAATGCATCCCATTTTCCGATTTGTTTGTAATCACGCTACAGGTCGCAATTTTACTCGGATCGTCACGAATTTTTTGGGAGTTGGTGCGGGTCCCACATAGGAAGAAGCCTATTGATTTTGGTGATAGCCGGATAATATTTAGGGATCGGAAGGGGGAAAACTCATTTGGAGACAGATTCAAAGTTTTATTCTTTGTGAATATATTGGCTTCTAGTAGGGGTATTTTCAACCACAAAGCCTGTCAATGGAAGAAGAAAATATTACCTTTACATTGGTGTAAAGCAGGTTGGCGAAGGTGGTCAAACAAGGGAGATACCACAATAGTCGGTAATGCATTCAATTGTTCCATTTTTGTTTGCAATCAAGCTACAGGTCGTAATTTTGATCGGATGGTCACGAAATTTTGGTTGCTTATGGGGGTCCCAGAGACAAAGAGGCATATTATTTTTGGTGGTAGTCGGTTTATGTTCCCTAAAAGAAATGTTTACCAGTGAAAAGCTTATGCACAGGAGTAGTGGTGTAGGGTATCACATGGTCGGCCCCGTCCCGACTATAGCCTTTGCTCACTTGTTTTAGGAAATCGATTTTTTCAAGTCGCATATTCAACGCAACACATGGTCGTACGTCAAGCCGTACTGAGTACGTTTAGGCTGAAACATGTCAAACTTTCAAATGTAAATGTCAAATGACGCTTGGTAACACGTGGTATTGCCTAGGCCTGAGACTTACATAAGTTACATACGTTTTTGGGGAGCAGGGTGACGTAGGGGAACGGTCCTGACCCTCTTTAACATGGCAAAGCCCAGGATTTATCTTGGTTCTTCTCTCATCTCAAGTGGACACTGACCTCCCCGTGGTGTTCTTGGCGATTTTAATGCCAAAATAGGAATATCTTCGGCCCAACAGTCGGGAAATTCAGTTTCCATCGTGAATAAGGCTGATAGGCTTCGCAGCAGCAAAAAACATCGTAGTTAACAGTACCAGATTTATGAATCTCGATATTCACAAGGGCACATGGCTGTCTCCAGGTCAAACAATAAGAAACCAAAATGATCACGTTGTAACAGATGGAAGGCATTCATCGAGCGTGTTGGATGTACGATCATTCCGAGAAGCAAACATAGACTTGGACCACTACCTTGTTGCAGCAAAGGTACGTACCTGCCTAAACGTTGCAAATAAAGCACGAACAGATACAACACGGAAATTGGACAATGGTAAGCTGCAAAGACAACAGATAGCCACAGTATATTCCACTCAACTGGCCCAATTGCTTAATGAAGACGGCCAAGATGAGGTAAAGACAGCAATAAACCGGCTGAGGAATTATAAGGCGGCAGGAGCTGATATCCTACCAGCCGAGCTGTTCAAAACCGGAGGCAACCCGCTGATAAAGTGTATGCATCAGCTAGTTGACAACATCTGGCAGAAAGAACGCGAATGAATGATTCGAACTTGAGCATCCTATGTCCAGTCCACAAGAAGGTAGATAAGATTGTGCGCTCCAATTAGAGGGGCATAAGTCTGCTCCCTATGGGATATAAGATAATAACTGGCATATTGTGTGAGCGACTAAAGCCTATGATCAATGAAATAATTGAACCCTATCAGTGCGACTTTAGATCGGGCAAATCCACCATTGACCAGATGTTTACCTTGACACAAATCCTGGAAAAGACCCAAGAAATACAGATCGACACCTACCATCTTCTTGTCGATTATAAAGCAGCCTTGTTCCAAGCCATGTCAGATTTTGGTATCCCTGGAATGCTCAATTGGCTTTGTAAGATTCCATTAACTTATACTCAGTCCTCAGTTAAAATAGGAAAGCACCTCTCCAAAAGAGGTTTCAGACAAGGGAGACGGCCTGTCGTGCGATCTCTTCAACATCCTGTTGGAGAAGGTCATACGAGATGCGAAGATCAAAGGAAACGGAACAATATACACAAACAGCCATATGTTACTTGCTTATGCCGACGAATTTGACAACATTGGTCGATCGGTAAAGGAAGTAACTGATACCTTTGTAAAAGTCGAATTTGAATCTGCTAAGGTCGCTCTGGCAGTAAACGGCGATAAAACCAGGTTGATGGTATCGACGCTTCTACACATCTCGCACCATCTGTGAATGTTGGTACCTAAAATTTTGAGTTAGTAAAGGACTTCAGCTACCTCGGCATGGCCATAAACACAACAAACAACATCAGTTGTGACATACGAAAAAGAATAGTGTTTGCCAACAGATGCCACTTTGGGTTAAGTAAGCAGTTTTAGAATAAAACCACATGTCGTCAAACAAAAGTAACACTTTATAAAACACTGATAGTGCCCGTGCTAATGTATGGTTCCGAGGCATGGGTACTTGCGCAAGCAAATAAGGCAGTGCTTGGTGTGTTCGAGAGAAAAACTCTTCGAAAGATCAACGGGCCAATCTGCGTTGACGGCGAATATCGACGTCGTATGAACACCGAGCTGTATCAACTATACAACGACATCAATATAGTTGAACGAATCGAGATACAAGGATTGCGGTGGCCAGGCCATGTCATAAGAATGAGTGATAATGAACCCGCCAAAAAGGCGTATAAATACGGGCCACTTTAAGGTTCACACAGATCTGGAGGGCAATAGAAAACTACATATCCCAGATTGGGAAAATACAGCAGCAAACATAGAGGATTGGAGATCTTTTCTTAGTTCCACTTATGGAACAAATGTTCTGTAAAAAACCAGCTAAGTAAGTAAGTAACAGCTGAGATAAAACAACTCGTTACAAACCCTGCTGGCATCATTATGTAGCATTTGTTGTGTTGCATATCTCAGTCGAACGTTTTTACCGCATAGGGCCAGGAAATTTGAAAGTATATGGGATCTACAGGGAAATAGTTAGACTCACTCTTTGTAATACCTTCCCCACAATGGGCGTTTCAGCCTCGCTGTAGTCCTTGTGAAACTTCCAACATTTTTGTCAGCTAAAAAATGCTATTTATCTGTAAAATTAAGGATTTGTATATAGGATATTGAGGTCCACCACCTCCGTCTTTCATTTTTTTATAGCCAAAGGATAAATATATTTGTCAGCCGAGAATAAAAATCATTGGCCTACTCCACGTCACTCTCATATATGCTTCATCTAACTACACTCAACATACTCACACTTACCCTCGTATTAAGTTCGGTGCTCTTCCACCACCAAAATGGTTGCCATAGCTGATTATAACTTTGGTTTTAGCATTTTCCCCACTCTTGCTTTTCTCTATTTCTTTTAATTAAACGAATTTATGGTTAATTCATTATTTCCACCTATCGACATTCGGGTATTAGCAAGAATAACAATGGCATTTTTTGTTCGCTAAAATAAGTATTATCCTACTTAAAATTAGTTTATAAAATATGGTATTTCAATACGACAACACTTAAGACATAAAGTATTCCCTACTTAAGTCATGACAAAGCATATGAAATCCGTTGTTGTAAATAATGCCATGGCACACTCACACAGCCAAGCGAACATATGAAAAGTCTCTGAACTGACAAGGCCATGTGGCAATGTAGGTTCATTGCACGAAACATGCACAACGCACACACACACACACACACTCGCATCACACATGAACATTCCAGGCAACGCAACTTAGTCGGGTTTAGCATTTTAATTAAACTTTTAGCATCCAAAATGTATATGGAACACCAGTAACATCAGCATCAGATAGATTAAAGCCATAGAAAATTAAACATTAATACGCAGGTAAAATAAAAAACACTTTCCACACCCACCTACACAGAAGAGCATTAACATTTGTTTACATTAATTTTATATAACAAATTAAAAATAACGATAAATCACGAGAGAATTTAGCATGATCTCAATTACGAGGCGACGACGATGCTGACAGCTAATGGGTATGTGGTGTTGGCGGTTAAGTGTCTGAATTCTATATTGAAGTTTTACCGCTACAATAACCAAAATCTTTGTGGTTAGACGAAGAAGTTTGTAGACAATGTAAATCTCTTTGTAATGGAATTGAAAGCCACATCTGAACCAAAATAATATTCATAAAGATTTCATATCACAATGTTTATAAGGCAATTTCAATTGTGGAGAAAACAATTTAGGATTCATAAATTTTTCCTCAATTCCAAATATGTATTGGTGGCCACGGTCTTAAAAGGAACAAACATTTGTTTGTGAAAATCGAAGAAGTGTAAAAAGAAGCTTAGAGCAATTTAATACCGAGGGATTAACTAAATGAAAATGTATAATTTCTTCATTCGTGTTAACCTACGAGGAAGGGTCTTACTTGCTTTTGACATAAGCGGGAGAAAGCATACACCAAAGCGAGCAAAAACGGCGTTAGGTTCGACCGGGCCGAACTTTTATACCCTACTAAGCTCTTCCTCTATTTCAAATATAATTCCTTGGAGCAGAATAATGTCTTAACTGATGATAATCACTTTAAACTGATAATTTTCTGTGTGGAGGTTTTCTACCGATTGATATTCCAAAATTCCAAGTTACATGCACTTCAGAAGGAAAATGTTCCAACACTCTTTAAAGAGCTCATCGCTGTTCCTTTTATACTCTGACAAAGCACAATACCGAATTACAGCAGCTAAACACAATACCGAAATTTGTATCCCTGGCTAAAACTTTCAAAATATCGAGAATACGTGAGTGCCGTTCTATGAGGGCTATACCAAGACCTATAGCTACAAATTTGTGTTGTAATGTTTTAGACACCCAACGAAGGCTAAATACCAAATTTCAGTCATTTCGGGGGGATATTGATGCCAAAACCTTCAAAATGCCGAAAATCGGGAGGTACCGCTCGATGGGGGCTATACTAAGACTTCGACTTATACCGAAAAATTTCAGGTGGAAAGTTTTATAACCCCAACGAAGATTAAAAATCAAATTTCAGCCATTTCGGGGGGATATTGAGGCCATAACCTTCAAAATACCGAAAAATCATATGGATATATACCAACAAATTTCAGGTGGAAAGTGTTGTATCCCCAACGAAGACTAAATACCAAATTTTAGCCATTTCGTTGGGATACTAAGGCCACAACCTACAAAGTACCGAAAATCGGAAGGTAACTTTCTATGGGGCTATATGAAGACGTGGACCGACAAATTTATGAAGCAAATTTGTATACTCACAACGAAGATTACATACCAAATTTCAACGGGGGATATTGAGCCCACAACCATTAAAATACCGAAAATCGGAAGGTACCGTCGTATGGGGGCTATATGAAAACGTAAACCGATAAAATTCAGACGGAAAGTTTTATACCCCTACTTACTTACTTACTTAGCTGGCCCATTACAGAACATTTGTTGCATAGACGGAACTAAGAAAATATCTCCAATTCTCTCTGTTTCGTGCTTCGCTTTCTGGAATACCGCGCCTTGTCATCTCTTTATCTACTAGTTTGCGCCATCTATTCTTTGACCCGCCATGTGGCTCGAATTTATACGCCTTTCTAGCGGGTTCGTCATCGCTCTTTCTTATTATATGGCCTAGCCAACGCAATCGCTGCATCTCGATACGTTTAACTACTTTGATGTCGTTGTATAGCAGATACAGCTCGTGGTTCATACGACGTCGATATTCACCGTCAACGCAGATTGGTCCGTAGATCTTTCGAAGAATTTTTCTCTCAAACACGCCAAGCACTGCCTTATCTGCTTGCGCAATTTCCCAGTCCTCGGAACCATACATCAGCACGGGTAGTATAAGTGTTTTGTAAAGCGTTATTTTTGTTTGATGAGGTATACGAAGTCTTTTATTATCTCAAAATTATAGGAGTCAACTTCAACTTCCGATCTCAATGGACGCATTGCGCGTCGACACCATCAGCTTGGTCTTCTCGCCGTTTACCGCCAGACCCACTTTAGCAGATTCTCCTTAGACCTTCATAAAGGTATCGGTTTCTTCTTTTACTGATCGTCCCATGATGTCTATATCATCAGCATAAGCAAGTAACATGTGGCTATTGGTGTATATTGTGCCACGTTTTTTGACGTTTGCCTCTCGTATAACCTTTTCCAGCAGGATGTTGAAGAGATCACACGAATGGCTGTCTCCTTGTCTGAAACCTCTTCTGGTACAAAACTTTTCGGAGAGGTTCTTTCCTATTTTAACTGAGGACCCCGTGTTAGTTAAAGTCATTTTACAAAGCCGGATGAGCTTTGCGGGGATACCAAATTCAGACATGGCTTGGAATACCTTTGTGCGCAGCGGGCTGTCGAAGGCTGCTTTATAATCGACAAAAGATGGTAGGTGTCGATCTGCATCTCATGGGTCTTCTCCAGGATTTGCCGCAGGGTAAATATCTTGCCAGGTCTAAAGCCGCATTGGTATGGTCCGATTATTTCGTTGACCATGGGCTTTAGTCGTTCGCACAATATCCCTGACACTATCTTGTAGGCGATAAGCAGAATGCTTACGCCCCTATAGGTGAAGCATAAAGTTTTATCTCCATTCTTATGGACGGGACACAGGATGCTCAGGTTCCAATCGACGGGTACGCGCTCGTCTTGCCAGATGGAGCTAACTAGCTGATGAATACACCTTCTCAGTTTATCGCCTCCGGTTTTAAACAGCTCAGCTGGTAGGCCATCAGCTCCTGCTGCCTTATTATCCTTCAGCCGGTTTAGTGCTGTCTTTACCTCATCGTGACTGGGCGGTATACATTCAATACCATCTTCTGGGATTGGATCTGTGGTATCTTCGTCCACTTCGCTACTATTGGATACCAACAGTTTGGAAAAATGCTCTTTCCATATCCTTAGCACACTATCTGTATCACTTACCAAATTACCTTGCTGCTTTCTACAGGAGGAGGTGCCTGTACCAAAGCCATCAGTTTGATGCTTCACTCTTTTTCTTGCGGAAAAGACGTTTCTCCTCTCTCCTTTTCTCCCGATACCTCTCTCGTGCGCTACGCGTTTTTACTTATTGTAAAGTAGCCCTACACGCCGCATTTTTCTCTTCGGTAGCAGCATGACACTCCTGATCATACCATGGATTCCTTGGTGGAGGTCTCTGGTATCCAACTACTGATTTTGTGGCTGTTTGCATGTAGTGGGCAATGTTTTGCCATTGTCCTAAAATCTTATCGGGACGAGGAGTGCTTTGATTAAGCAGTTGGGCCAGTTGCGTGGAATATGCTGTGGCTATCTGTTGTGATTGCAGCTTTCCGATGTCCAACTTCCATGTTGTGTCTGTTCGCACTTTGTTTGCTACGTTTAATCTGGTACTTACCTTTGCTGCAACAAGGTAGTGATCCGAGTCTATGTTTGCACCTCGGAACGATCGTACATCCAAGTTTGTACACATTTTATACCCCTAACGAAGATTAAATAACAAATTTCAGACATTTCTGTGGGATATTGAGGTTACAACCTTCAAAATACCGATATTATTAGCCTCCCATGAAAGTGCGTCATTGGAGATTCCATGTTGTGGTTCTCAGGGCTGCATTCTGACAAGTTTGTAAGTTGTTCCATTGCGTATCAAGTTCAAACGGATGTACCAACCCTAGAGAAGTTGAGCTGAAACTCTTCTGGTTTGTTGTGGCAGCTGAAGCTCCTTAGCTGCCATAGATGGGAGATGTTCTCCGACCTAGACCCTGTTGATGTTGTGGTTCTCACTTGTAACGCTGGACTTCTCTTTCTAGATCTTGAAGATTCCTCCTGACATGCCAGGTTGGGGGAGGCCCATCCACCATATGGTGATTAGCATGGTTCTCACGGTAACAACCGAGAAAGTACTGCAACGAAAAAATGCCATTGCTGTCCACTGAAGACATGAGACCCTGTCGCAGTTCTCAGGGCGGCATTCTGATAGGCCTGAATATTTTTCCATTGCGTTGCACTTATATTCGCGGACCAAACAGACGATGTATAGATTACCACAGACCGACTGATCGCGTTATATGTGGTCAACAAGGTGTCTTTTCCTACACCCCAAGTGCTGCCGGCTAGGGACTTGAGGGCCCTGTTCCTGCATCTCAACTTGTTGCCGATAGCTGTGGCATGCTCGGATGACATGAACATTTTGGTGTAGTTTGTGGTCGGAATTCTGCTATCATCGACCATCACATTCCGCTGTGTTCTCACTTCTGCCCTATATGGGGCGAACGGCGCGGCCGTAGATTTAGTGGCGGATATTTGCATATTCCTCGCGTGGAAAAAGGTTTTAAGGTCTGTTAAATAATAGTTCAGTCTTTCACAAATGACATTAGGGACGGTACCTGACGCCAAGATCCGACAATCATACCCATGCGTTGCGATCTGAGTGCCGTCTGGGAGCGGAACACAGGAGAGGTAGAGATTAAACAGATCCGAATATATTACCCCACCTTGGGGAATTCCTTTTTTCACTATACGGTGTTTAGATTTTTCATTCCCGAATTCCACGTACGACAGGCGTCCGCACATGTAACTGATTATCCAACGTTTCAAACTGGGCCGGAGAGTTGTCTGTTCAAAGTCCTCAAGTAGCGTGGTGCGTTTGACAGTATCAAAGGCTTTTGATAAGTCAAGCGTCACCATCACTGTTCTGTCACTCATCTTGTTCTGGTTGAGTCCTCGACAAACATGTGTGGAGATTAGAGTTGGACAATTGAACGACCTAGTTCACTGTCGTAGTTCAAAAACGTTTGAGTAACGTCATACAAACCAACGTGTGATATTTTTATACGCATTTTGTTCATACAAACGACCAGTGTCAATTGAACTAGATAGTGAACTAGGTCGTTCAGTATAGTTCAATTGTCATGCTGTGCTGCCTATGGAGCTTATACTAAAGATAGGCAACAGGATAGCTATTTCTGACTGACTGGGGAGGACTATAGCCTAAAGCGTCACATTTAGTGGCATCCTCGTCTGGCTTCAGTAGCTGGACCACACTGCCCATTTCCTAGACTTCGGGAACGATGAGGATGGCTAGCAGCAGGTTAAGAACTTTAGTGACATATTTGACACCCAGCTGTTTCAACATTACCATAGAGATTCCATCAGGGTCCAACAACATCATCCGTTGTAAAATGTGGTGGTTCATGCTCGGGAGAAAGATATCTAATGCGTCATAGTACTCTAATCTTCGCCCTGTCACTCCCGGGGTGCTCGACAAACGGTCAATTGAAAAAAAGTTGCGCAACTCTTCGGATGAGTCAGTGTATCGTTCGAAATGTGACTGAAGTCCTATCTTCCTTCTTTTCAGGGTTCGAGAGTGTCTTAACCGTTTTCCACAATTCACTTTTTCCGGCTTCAATGTTGCAACTCTTCAGGTGACTTAACGACTTGTTCCGCTTATGCTCACCGACCAACCTGTTAGCTTTCAGTGTCAGCTCATTGACTTAGGGGTCACTGAGGTTGGCACGACGAAGCTCATCACGGTCATTTGCTAGTCCCGTCGCCTCTGCTAGAAAGTTTGGTCTCACTTCGGGTATTCGATCAGCGGGTATATTGTTAGCGTTGGCAGCAGTGATGATGTCTCGGAACGTCCTTTCTGCTATCTCTGGTGCGGTTATTAGTGAACTCTCAGAAATCGGGCACTTAGCTTTACCATGATTGATGAAAGTGCGGCGTTCAGAGATGATGAAATCGGGCGGTCTGCTAATGTTGACAATTATGGGAGATGTTCTGATCCAGGGCAAACAATAGGGTGCCAGGTGACGTAATTTGTAAGACCAGTTGAAACCGAGGGTTATGTATGGCGAACTGTGACACTCTCCGATAAATCTGGCGTCCTCATTTACCGTGCAAAAAGTAGAACTGTCAATCTGCTCAGCCTGCACTATACCTCTCTGATCGTTTTCGAGTACCGAATGCCACAACTCATGACCTTTCAAAGACCGTTGTGACCCCGGCGGGCTAAGTTTGGGCCTATAACCTGGAGTACAACTATTTATCAGAGAGATGTATACGCTCAGCAACTCTACCTCTATAGTTCCACACGTGTTTGCAACCCCTCTACATCCCATATACGGGTCATTACAGCCAGGCACAAGCCAGATAGGTCTGCATTGAACCGACTGGTGCAAGAGGAAAAGCTAGTTCCCCACCTCCACTTCTGGTGCGATCCTTCTTCAGTACGTTGTAACCATCACAATGCTGTAAGATGCAGTTTTTTTGAGCATGGTTTCCAATATTTGTTCGATATTATCTCGGTGTACATTGCAATTAAATTCCTAAAAGGACGCATTTTTAAGGAATGAAACAACAACGGCTAATGTTATGTGCTGCGTGCTGTTGATGTTGGGAGGACTGCGTGGGAGTTCCTGTCGTAGCAACATAGTCCCTAGTCCCGAACAAACCCCGAGATGAACAAACTCTGATATCTATTGCACCTCACCGAAGCTAGAGCGCGGCGGATGAGGACGTGACAAACCTGGGTGCTGGGTTTTCCGCAGTCACGACACAGACCAAAAGATGTTGTGTGATTCTGGGACAATCCGATACGAAAGAATCCGTTGCCGTGGGATGGAGTAGTTAGGTTGTCAATCTAAACTGGCTCCGCATATTTTACCACAGATCCAGCTATCGCGCTGTATGTGGTAAACAATGTTTCTTTATCTGCTCACCCAAATTGCTGCCCTCTAGAGACTTGAGAAACTTCGTCCTACTTTACATCTGCGCTGTGAAATGTGCGGACTACTTGTATAAGCTACCGAATGTGACTTGGGCGTAATTTATTGATCCATCGACCTGCCCTTTCATTGGGAGTTTCATCTCCACAGTCCATGTGGTAAACTGTGTGGCTTAGTGGCGAAATTGTGTGTGTGTGCAATCGATTATCAAACGTTTCAAACTCAGTCGGAGGATAGTCTGCTCGATGTTCTGAAACATTGAGGAGTGATTGACAGTATCAAAGGCTTTTGATAAGTCGAGCGCCTCTAACAATATCCTCTCGCGTGGCTTATTTTGGTTGAGTCCTCGACTGCTATATATGCAGTGCTGCTTACGATGATCGGCAACCTAATAGACATTTCTGACACTGAACAGGAGAAAAGCCTCAACAGCCGGGTGACAAACACCAAAATGACTGAAAATTTGTAGTTAGTTTTCTTTTGGGCTGAAAAAATTGGTTCCAGAAATTGTTCAATATAGGTCCACTTTTTAATGTAACCCCCATAGAACGACATAACCGAAATGGATGGAATTTGGTAGTCGGTCTTCTTTGCGGCTACATACCATTGCCTCAGAAATTTGCCAGTCCACGTTTTGATGAAGCCCCCATAGAACGGCTCCATTATCACCTCCCGATTTGCGGTAGTTTGAAGGTTGTGGTCTTAATATTCCACCGAAATGACAGAAATTTGGCATTTAATCTTCATTTGGGGTATAAAACTTTCCATATGAAATTTGTCGGTATATGCCCACGTCTTCATATAGCCCCCATTGAACAGTGTCACCCGATTTTCGGTATTTTGAAGGTTGTGGCCATAATATTCCACGGAAAGGGCAGAAATTTGGCATTTAGTCTTCATTTGGGATATAAAACTTTCCATATGAAATCTGTCGGTATAGGCCCACATCTTCATATAGCCCCCATAGAACGGTACCTCCCGATTTGCGGTATTTTGAAGGTTGTGGCCTCAATATACCGCCGAAATGGCTGAAATTTGGAATTTAATCTTCGTTGGGGGTGCAAAACTTACCACCTGAAATTTTTAGGTATAAGTCCACGCCTTCATATTGCACAAGTATACCTCCCGATTTTCGGTATTTTGAAGGTTGTGGCTTCAATATTCCACCGAACTGGCTGAAATTTGGTTTTAGTCTTCATTGGGGGTATTCAGCTTTCCACTCTTAATTTTTCGGTATAGTCCACGCCTTCATATAGCCCCCACAGAACGGTACATCCCAATTTTCGGTATTTTGAATTTTGTGGTCTCAATATTCCACCGAAATGTCTGAAATTTGGTATTTAGTCTTCGTTGGGGATGCAAAACTTTCCATCTGAAATTTGTAGGTATTGGTTTACGCCTTCATATTGCTCACATAGAACTGCATCTCCCGATTTTAGGTATTTTAAAGGTTGTGGCTTCAATTTTCCACCGAAATGGCTGAAACTCGGTATTTAGTTTTCGTTGGTAGTATACAACTTTCTCCCCGAAATTTGTCCGTACAGGTCCACGCCTTCATACAACGTTCATAGAACAGTACCTCCCGAATTCCGGTATTTTGAAAGTTAGCCACATTGTTTCACCGAAATTGCTAGAATTTGGCAAAACAAAGGAGACAAATTGCTCAGTTTTAGTTCAATGTAACTCATGGTGGAAGGAATAACAAGTTCGGCCGAGCCGAATTTAGCGCCGTTCGTACTTGTTAGGAACTTTTAATGACCTTATTTAGGCATTTGCCGTATATGTGGTCATAATACACATATCTCCACCCAAAACTTGTAAACAGGAAAAAAACTAATTATTCCATTTTGATTCGCAATATTTTATGATGGAGGTCATAATAAGTTCGGTCATGCCGAACTTAACGATTTCTTATTTCTTAATTTAAGATTTGTTGGTCACCCTTACACTACACCAAAGAAGCATCAGCTTTATCTATATATATAAAAGAGCTTGGTGATGAGTGAGTGAGTGACTGACATATCATCGCCCAGACGAAACCGCTGAAGCTAGAAAGCTGAAATTTTGACTGTGGGTTGCTGTCGGTGTGTAGCGGTAAGATAAGGCTGGGTTTTTGGAAATTTGACCTAGAAGGCTACGAAAAGTACTAAAAGGTACTAAATATGGTACCCTTCGTATTAGGCAAACGGGAAGAGCTAGAACTCTGAAATTTGGAATTAGGGTAACTGATGGAGAGTTAGAAAGATGTAACAAAGGTTTTTTGGAAATTCGACCAATAAGTGTACGAAAAGTTACTAAATTTGGTACCAGTTGTATATTTTGTGCGGATATAGCTATAATCTTCATATTTGGTATGGGAATCAAGGTTGGAAAGTGATGTTGATATAAGAAAATTATTTTGGAAGTTCGTACTTATGTGTAAGAGTAGTACTAAATGGTACTAAATTTGGTACCATTTGGATTTGGGTGAACGGATAGAGCTGAAAACCTGAAATTTGGAATTTAATTACTTTTGGAGTGTAGGATTGAGTTAGTCTTGGAAATTCGTACTTATACGTACGGAAAGCACTAAGTGGTACTAAATTTGGTACAATTTAAATTTAGTTGAACGGATAGAGTTGGAATCCTGAAATTTCGAAGTAAGGTCACTGATGGAGTGTAGGATTGAGGTAGTTTTGGAAGTTCATACTTATGGGTACGGAAAGTACTAAATGTACTAAATTTGGTACAATTTATATTTGGGTGAACGGATAGAGTTGGAATTCTAAAATTTCGAATTAAGGTTACTGTTGGAGGGTAGGATTGAATAAGTTTTGGAAATTCGTATTTATGGGTACGAAAAGTACCAAATTTGGTACAATTTGGATTTGGGGGAACGAATAAAGCTGGGGTCCTGAAATTTGAGATTAAGATTACTGTTGGACTGTAGGATTGACTTAGTCTTGGAAATTCGTACTTATGGGTACGGAAAGTACTAAATGGTACTAAATTTGGTATAATTTAAATTTAGGTGGACGGATAGAGGTGTAATACTGAAATTTGGAATTAAGATTACTTATGGAGTGTAGGATTGAGGTAGTTTCGAAAATGTGTACTTATGGGTACGGAAAGTACTAAATGGTACTTAATTTGGTACAATTTATATTTGGGTGAACCGATACAGCTGGAATCCTGAAATTTCGAGTTAAGATTACTTATGAAGTGTAGGATTGAGGAAGTTTTGGAAATTCGCACTCATGGGTACGAAAAGTACTAAGTGGTACTAAATTTGGTTCAATTTGGATTTGGGTGAACGGAGAGAGCTGGAATCCTGAAATTTAGATTACTGTTGGAGTGTAGGACTGAGATAGTTTTGGAAGTTCGTACTTATGGTTACGAAAAGTACTAAATGGTACTAAATTTGGTACAATTTAGTTTTGGATTGACGGATAGAGGTGGAATCCTGAAATTCGCAATTACTGTTTGAGATAGTTTTTGAAATTCGTACTTTCATTCGAAAAGTATTAACGGTATTATGAATGGAGGTGGAATTCGGAAATTTGATATTTTAGCCGCTGTTGGTGTGTATGGAGGGTTGAGATATGGATGTGGTTGTGGATATACGTACAAAAAGTGTACGAAAATTACTAAATGGTACAGAATTTGGTCCAAATTGTTATTGTGTAAAGGGGTAGAGCTGAAATTGTGAAAGTCGTTATTAGTATAGCAGTTGACGTTTAGAGTGGAGATTGAGAGGAAGTTTTGGAAATTCGTACCAATTTATACGAAAAATACTAAATCGCGGTTGGGATATAGTTTTGGATAAAAGGAAGAAATTTTTTAAACTTATACATACTATAAGTACTAAATTTGGTACCAGTTTTGTGTTGCATATATCCCATAGGTGGAATTTTGAATTGTTGTATGAGGGATTGTGTTGGTGTTTAGATACGGATTTATTGAAATGTATACAAGTTCTAAAATTAGGCTGATGATTTATTGAGAAATGCGAAATGTACTAAATGCTATTAAATTTGACGTTGGGTGTAGCAATGAAGATGGAATTATATCATTAGTGCGTGAAAAGTACAAAATTGCAATAAATTTGATATTGGGCTAAGGAATAGAAGTGAAATTCTTATATATTATTGATTTGTCAGGTTCATTGTTAGAGGTGGTCGTACAATAAGTGTACTAGAAGTATTAAATAATACTAAATATTGAAATATTGTTAGGAGGATAACTGTTGAGATTGGATTAAAATGTTTATTTAAATCCGCCTTTAAATGTATGAAAGTTTCTACATGTAATATCATTGACATTGGGTAAACAAGTAGAGCTAAAACTGTAACATTTGAGCTAAGGTCCTGGATTTTAAAAATTGTACTGAATAATATACTATTGTTTCTAGGTTAACACGAATTCGGTTTCTAAATAATGTACTGAAATAAAAAAGTCAAACGTACCTTTTCAACAAAATTGTTTTTATCTTTGTTGTCTATTCTAAACGTTATAGTAAGTTCATTTGAAAAGGTAGATCTATGTGGCTAATGTTTTACAAGAAGTTTTTTACATCCTGAGAAAAAAAGGCCTAAAACAAAATTTCTCAAAAATTAACTGTTATATAGGGTCACATCTTCTGAATAGTGGTTTTCTACATTTTGATATCACAAATTCCAAAATTCAGTTGGAAACTGTGGATAAAATTTTCAAAATACCCATACCGTTCTAATAAAACATGGACTGGAATTTAAAATGTAGGCCGCTGTTGAAGTGTAGAGGTCTTTTTTTGAAATTCGAACAAAACCTATACGAGCAGTACTTGAAAGAAATTAAATATCAATTCAAATAGGTATTAATTAGTACATCAAATTTTTCAGTGTTCTCCATATTAAATATTGTTTATTTGTATATTATTTCTTTTCCGCTTACGAAGTAGCGGGCATTTTGCTAGTACATAAATAAATAAGTCTATTAAACAGAAACCTATTTATTAACACTAATGCCTGGGCTTCATTATAAATTTTTTTTCAGGAAAGGGACATTTTCTAAACTTAATTTCTATTTAAAAACTTTACTACCCGCTGTTTGATCTTAATCAAAGTTTTTTTCCTTTAAATTACCATTTGAACATCATCATCAAATGACCAAAAAAGGATTTAATTTCATCATCACCTTTCAGTGTCATCAACGGCCAGTAATTTTTTTTTTTTTTTGGATGCCATTTTAAACAGCTCTTTAGGTCTATTTTTTTTTCTTCGTTTAAATAAAAGCACAATAAAAAACAATAAAAATAGGCCTAGAATAAAAAAACAACAACAATACGAACTGATGCCTTTGTATGGGTGTTCGGCCATTTATATACATACACATATCCCAAAACCATAACAGAGGATCTGCAATCAATGTTTGTTAGACGTGCCAAATCCAAAAAAGGGCTACGTGCTGGGAGAGGCATAACGCACGAGGCTTCAGTAACGCACAACCAAACAGCCAACTGGCTGACTGGCCGGCCATCAATATCTGAAATGGTCAGAAAGTATAAGCATAAAAGGCATTGGAGAAAGTAAAAGTGAAAGGAAAAAAGGGCAATAAAAATCATAACAAAATGATGAGATTGAATGAAAGCCATAAATAACGCTGTAACAAGCCAACATAACAAGTAACAAAAACGAAGAGAACAAAGATTTAAGTCGATACGAAAAAAGGCTGCAAACCCCAATTTCAGAACAAAAAGGAAATCAGCAAATGGACCCATAATAAAATCTGTGGACATATAAATGTATGTATGAATTTGTAATCATAAAACCGTCCATTTCAGCAAAGTTCTCATAATAAAACAGTAGAATCCCGATGATTCGTAATCCAAAGGAACGGCCACTCGGGATTAAAATCTGAAGGAAACAGGCGGAGACCAACACTTTATTACACATCATTAAAGTTTTCGATATATTGGGGTAATAACTATATTGATTCCACTGTGTATATATGTATGTGAGTATGTCCATACATACATTATGAATGGTATTAAGTGACGAAGTGACGGAAATGTCACCATGGATAGAAACGAATGGCCGTTATCAATAGAAAGACAGACACACATGAAAGCAGGAAAGAAAACCAAATCAAATTCTTTGCCAAAATCAAAGGATATTTTGTGTGTATGTGTGTGTGTGTATCGGTTGGTTAGGAATGTGTAAACATTGCAATTTAACCATGACATAAGATATAACCGGTCAATATAATCCGAATTAAGGTGTAACATGTGTTCATGCTTCTGCTCATGAATACTAAACCCATGGACTTATGCCCCTACCATACAAATGTTTATATTTCTAATAAACTTAATCGGATTTTTGGTTGGTATTAAATTTATTTTGAATAAACGTTGACACACATGTGGATATGTTTTACTAAAAATTTAAGAGAAACCGATAGTCCTTTAAAGTGAATTTCTTTCGAAATATCTTTAAAGAGGCCGCACGACACGGGGTTTTAAAGGTCCTTCAGAAGTGTATTATTTATTTTTTGTGGTGGGAATAAGACGTGGATTTTTAAAGATTTTTTCAAATGGAATAAGGCGTGGAATTCTAAAGATTTCTTAGGGAGAATAAGACGTGGATTTTTGAAAATGTTTGAGGAGTAATAAGACCTGGAATTTTAAAGATTTTTCAAAGGGAATCAGGCGGGGAATTTTAAAGATTTTTCGGGGAATTTTAAAGACTTTTTCAAAGGGAATGAGGCGTGGATTTTTAAAGATTTTTTCAAAGGGAATAAGGAGTGGAGTTTTAAAGATTTTTTCAAAGGGAATAAGGCGTGGATTTTTAAAGATTTTTTCAAAGGGAATAAGGCGTGGATTTTTAAAGATTTTTTCAAAGGGAATAAAGCGTGGATTTTTAAAGATTTTTTCAAAGGGAATAAGGCGTGGATTTTTAAAGATTTTTTCAAAGGGAATAAGGCGTGGATTTTTAAAGATTTTTTCAAAGGGAATAAGGCGTGGATTTTTAATGATTTTTTCAAAGGGAATAAGGCGTGGATTTTTAAAGATTTTTTCAAAGGGAATAAGGCGTGGATTTTTAAAAATTTTTTCAAAGGGAATAAGGCGTGGATTTTTAAAGATTTTTTCAAAGGGAATAAGTCGTGGATTTTTAAAGATTTTTTCAAAGGGAATAAGGCGTGGATTTTTAAAAAATTTTCAAAGGAATTAAGGCGTGGATTTTTAAAAAATTTTCAAAGGAATTAAGGCGTGGATTTTTAAAAAATTTTCAAAGGAATTAAGTCGTGGATTTTTAAAAAATTTTCAAAGGAATTAAGGCGTGGATTTTTAAAAAATTTTCAAAGGAATTAAGGCGTGGATTTTTAAAAAAATTTCAAAGGAATTAAGGCGTGGATTTTTAAAAAATTTTCAAAGGAATTAAGGCGTGGATTTTTAAAAAAATTTCAAAGGAATTAAGGCGTGGATTTTTAAAAAATTTCAAAGGAATTAAGACGTGGATTTTTAAAAAATTTTCAAAGGAATTAAGACGTGGATTTTTAAAAAATTTTCAAAGGAATTAAGGCGTGGATTTTAAAAAATTTTCAAAGGAATTAAGGCGTGGATTTTTAAAAAATTTTCAAAGGAATTAAGGCGTGGATTTTTAAAAAATTTTCAAAGGAATTAAGACGTGGATTTTTAAAAAATTTTCAAAGGAATTAAGGCGTGGATTTTTAAAAAAATTTCAAAGGAATTAAGGCGTGGATTTTTAAAAAATTTTCAAAGGAATTAAGGCGTGGATTTTTAAAAAATTTTCAAAGGAATTAAGGTGTGGATTTTTAAAAAAATTTCAAAGGAATTAAGGTGTGGATTTTTAAAAAATTTTCAAAGGAATTAAGGCGTGGATTTTAAAAAATTTTCAAAGGAATTAAGGCGAGGATTTTTAAAAAATTTTCAAAGGAATTAAGGCGTGGATTTTTAAAAAATTTCAAAGGAATTAAGGCGTGGATTTTTAAAAAATTTTCAAAGGAATTAAGGCGTGGATTTTAAAAAATTTTCAAAGGAATTAAGGTGTGGATTTTAAAAAATTTTCAAAGGAATTAAGGCGTGGATTTTTAAAAAATTTCAAAGGAATTAAGGCGTGGATTTTTAAAAAATTTTCAAAGGAATTAAGGCGTGGATTTTTAAACAATTTTCAAAGGAATTAAGGCGTGGATTTTTTAACAATTTTCAAAGGAATTAAGGCGTGGATTTTTAAACAATTTTCAAAGGAATTAAGGCGTGGATTTTTAAACAATTTTCAAAGGAATTAAGGCGTGGATTTTTAAACAATTTTCAAAGGAATTAAGGCGTGGATTTTTAAACAATTTTCAAAGGAATTAAGGCGTGGATTTTTAAACAATTTTCAAAGGAATTAAGGCGTGGATTTTTAAACAATTTTCAAAGGAATTAAGGTGTGGATTTTTAAAAAAATTTCAAAGGAATTAAGGTGTGGATTTTTAAAAAAATTTCAAAGGAATTAAGGCGTGGATTTTAAAAAATTTTCAAAGGAATTAAGGCGAGGATTTTTAAAAAATTTTCAAAGGAATTAAGGCGTGGATTTTTAAAAAATTTCAAAGGAATTAAGGCGTGGATTTTAAAAAATTTTCAAAGGAATTAAGGCGTGGATTTTAAAAAATTTTCAAAGGAATTAAGGCGAGGATTTTTAAAAAATTTTCAAAGGAATTAAGGCGTGGATTTTTAAAAAATTTCAAAGGAATTAAGGCGTGGATTTTTAAAAAATTTTCAAAGGAATTAAGGCGTGGATTTTAAAAAATTTTCAAAGGAATTAAGGCGTGGATTTTAAAAAATTTTCAAAGGAATTAAGGTGTGGATTTTAAAAAATTTTCAAAGGAATTAAGGCGTGGATTTTAAAAAATTTTCAAAGGAATTAAGGCGAGGATTTTTAAAAAATTTTCAAAGGAATTAAGGCGTGGATTTTTAAAAAATTTCAAAGGAATTAAGGCGTGGATTTTTAAAAAATTTTCAAAGGAATTAAGGCGTGGATTTTAAAAAATTTTCAAAGGAATTAAGGTGTGGATTTTAAAAAATTTTCAAAGGAATTAAGGCGTGGATTTTTAAAAAATTTCAAAGGAATTAAGGCGTGGATTTTTAAAAAATTTTCAAAGGAATTAAGGCGTGGATTTTTAAACAATTTTCAAAGGAATTAAGGCGTGGATTTTTTAACAATTTTCAAAGGAATTAAGGCGTGGATTTTTAAACAATTTTCAAAGGAATTAAGGCGTGGATTTTTAAACAATTTTCAAAGGAATTAAGGCGTGGATTTTTAAACAATTTTCAAAGGAATTAAGGCGTGGATTTTTAAACAATTTTCAAAGGAATTAAGGCGTGGATTTTTAAACAATTTTCAAAGGAATTAAGGCGTGGATTTTTAAACAATTTTCAAAGGAATTAAGGCGTGGATTATTAAAAAATTATCAAAGGAATTAGGGCGTGAATTTTTAAAAAATTATCAAAGAAATTAAGGCGTGGATTTTTAATAAATTTTCAAAGGAATTAAGGCGTGGATTTTTAAAACATTTTCAAAGGAATTAAGGCGTGGATTTTTAAAAAATTTTCAAAGGAATTAAGGCGTGGATTTTTAAAAAAATTTCAAAGGAATTAAGGCGTGGATTTTTAAAAAATTTTCAAAGGAATTAAGGCGTGGATTTTTAAAAAATTTTCAAAGGAATTAAGGCGTGGATTTTTAAAAAATTTTCAAAGGAATTAAGGTGTGGATTTTTAAAAAATTTTCAAAGGAATTAAGGCGTGGATTTTTAAAAAATTTTCAAAGGAATTAAGGCGTGGATTTTTAAAAAATTTTCAAAGGAATTAAGGCGTGAATTTTTAAAAAATTTTCAAAGGAATTAAGGCGTGGATTTTTAAAAAATTTTCAAAGGAATTAAGGCGTGGATTTTTAAAAAAATTTCAAAGGAATTAAGGCGTGGATTTTTAAAAAATTTTCAAAGGAATTAAGGCGTGGATTTTTAAAAAAATTTCAAAGGAATTAAGGCGTGGATTTTTAAAAAATTTTCAAAGGAATTAAGGCGTGGATTTTTAAAAAATTTTCAAAGGAATTAAGGCGTGGATTTTTAAAAAAATTTCAAAGGAATTAAGGCGTGGATTTTTAAAAAAATTTCAAAGGAATTAAGGCGAGGATTTTTAAAAAAATTTCAAAGGAATTAAGGCGAGGATTTTTAAAAAATGTTCAAAGGAATTAAGGCGAGGATTTTTAAAAAATGTTCAAAGGAATTAAGGCGAGGATTTTTAAAAAAATTTCAAAGGAATTAAGGCGTGGATTTTTAAAAAATTTGCAAAGGAATTAAGGCGTGGATTTTTAAAAAAATTTCAAAGGAATTAAGGCGTGGATTTTTAAAAAAATTTCAAAGGAATTAAGGCGTGGATTTTTAAAAAATTTTCAAAGGAATTAAGGCGTGGATTTTTAAAAAAATTTCAAAGGAATTAAGGCGTGGATTTTTAAAAAAATTTCAAAGGAATTAAGGCGAGGATTTTTAAAAAAATTTCAAAGGAATTAAGGCGAGGATTTTTAAAAAATGTTCAAAGGAATTAAGGCGAGGATTTTTAAAAAATGTTCAAAGGAATTAAGGCGATGATTTTTAAAAAAATTTCAAAGGAATTAAGGCGTGGATTTTTAAAAAATTTGCAAAGGAATTAAGGCGTGGATTTTTAAAAAAATTTCAAAGGAATTAAGGCGTGGATTTTTAAAAAATTTTCAAAGGAATTAAGGCGTGGATTTTTAAAAAATTTTCAAAGGAATTAAGGCGTGGATTTTTAAAAAATTTTCAAAGGAATTAAGGCGTGGATTTTTAAAAAAATTTCAAAGGAATTAAGGCGTGGATTTTTAAAAAATTTTCAAAGGAATTAAGGCGTGGATTTTTAAAAAATTTTCAAAGGAATTAAGGCGTGGATTTTTAAAAAATTTTCAAAGGAATTAAGGCGTGGATTTTTAAAAAATTTTCAAAGGAATTAAGGCGTGGATTTTTAAAAAATTTTCAAAGGAATTAAGGCGTGGATTTTTAAAAAATTTTCAAAGGAATTAAGGCGTGGATTTTTAAAAAATTTTCAAAGGAATTAAGGCGTGGATTTTTAAAAAATTTTCAAAGGAATTAAGGCGTGGATTTTTAAAAAATTTTCAAAGGAATTAAGGCGTGGATTTTTAAAAAATTTTCAAAGGAATTAAGGCGTGGATTTTTAAAAAATTTTCAAAGGAATTAAGGCGTGGATTTTTAAAAAATTTTCAAAGGAATTAAGGCGTGGATTTTTAAAAAAATTTCAAAGGAATTAAGGCGTGGATTTTTAAAAAATTTTCAAAGGAATTAAGGCGTGGATTTTTAAAAAATTTTCAAAGGAATTAAGGCGTGGATTTTTAAAAAATTTTCAAAGGAATTAAGGCGTGGATTTTTAAAAAATTTTCAAAGGAATTAAGGCGTGGATTTTTAAAAAATTTTCAAAGGAATTAAGGCGTGGATTTTTAAAAAATTTTCAAAGGAATTAAGGCGTGGATTTTTAAAAAATTTTGAAAGGAATTAAGGCGTGGATTTTTAAAAAATTTTCAAAGGAATTAAGGCGTGAATTTTTAAAAAAATTTCAAAGGAATTAAGGCGTGGATTTTTAAAAAATTTTCAAAGGAATTAAGGCGTGGATTTTTAAAAAATTTTCAAAGGAATTAAGGCGTGGATTTTTAAAAAATTTTCAAAGGAATTAAGGCGTGGATTTTTAAAAAATTTTCAAAGGAATTAAGGCGTGGATTTTTAAAAAATTTTCAAAGGAATTAAGGCGTGGATTTTTAAAAAATTTTCAAAGGAATTAAGGCGTGGATTTTTAAAAAATTTTCAAAGGAATTAAGGCGTGGATTTTTAAAAAATTTTCAAAGGAATTAAGGCGTGGATTTTTAAAAAATTTTCAAAGGAATTAAGGCGTGGATTTTTAAAAAATTTTCAAAGGAATTAAGGCGTGGATTTTTAAAAAATTTTCAAAGGAATTAAGGCGTGGATTTTTAAAAAATTTTCAAAGGAATTAAGGCGTGGATTTTTAAAAAATTTTCAAAGGAATTAAGGCGTGGATTTTTAAAAAATTTTCAAAGGAATTAAGGCGTGGATTTTTAAAAAATTTTCAAAGGAATTAAGGCGTGGATTTTTAAAAAATTTTCAAAGGAATTAAGGCGTGGATTTTTAAAAAATTTTCAAAGGAATTAAGGCGTGGATTTTTAAAAAATTTTCAAAGGAATTAAGGCGTGCATTTTTAAAAAATTTTCAAAGGAATTAAGGCGTGGATTTTTAAAAAATTTTCAAAGGAATTAAGGCGTGGATTTTTAAAAAATTTTCAAAGGAATTAAGGCGTGGATTTTTAAAAAATTTTCAAAGGAATTAAGGCGTGGATTTTTAAAAAATTTTCAAAGGAATTAAGGCGTGGATTTTTAAAAAATTTTCAAAGGAATTAAGGCGTGGATTTTTAAAAAATTTTCAAAGGAATTAAGGCGTGGATTTTTAAAAAATTTTCAAAGTTGATTTTTAAAGATTTTTTTTCAAGGGGAATAAGGTGTGGATTTTTAAAGATTTTTTGTCAAGGGGAATAAGGTGTGGATTTTTAAAGATTTTTTTTCAAGGGGAATAAGGTGTGGATTTTTAAAGGTTCTTTTTTTTAAGGGGAATAAGGTGTGGATTTTTAAAGGTTTTTTTTTCAAGGGGAATAAGGTGTGGATTTTTAAAGGTTTTTTTTTTCAAGGGGAATAAGGTGTGGATTTTCAAAGATTTTTTCAAAGGATTTTCAGAATTCAGAGGGAAGACCAATGAGTGTTTTCATACAAGCTCTTCTCATAGAAGACCAGTAAACACCTGTTGTGAAAACCTATTGGTCTTCCACTACTAATGAAAGTCCTATTAAACATCTATTTCCTGTTCCCTTCAAAATAATCCAAAACACAACACCGTTCGAAAAATTCATTTAACCATTAACCTAGCTTAACTATTTTTCCTTAATTAACATTTGCAATGACCTTTTTGACTTTCCTAAGAAAACAACTATACACGTGTATGGGTGTTTGAATAAATCCCAACATTTAATATTAAATTATACACAAATGTCAGCAAAATTATACGCCCTCCCCGGCAACAACAGGGTACATCCTTAACTTCCATTAACTATATACCGGAATATTTAATGAACCAGTCGCATGTTGCCACCTGCTGAATTTTTAAAACTGATTTTTAACTAGAAATCATCTACAAATTAATGCACAAATTTAAGCAAACTAAAAGTAAACACTAAAACAACTACAAAAACAACAACTCAACATTTAAAAAGAAAAACTTAAAACAGTTTTAAATAAAATTTTAGTTTGCATATTTTTGAATATATTTAAAGTTGGGTGTTGCTAACGCCAACAAGGCCATTTTGGCTAGTAAATCACAAAGGAAATAAATTTATTTTAAATGACCGCCTTTTTTGCTTGCTAGGCAAAATTTAACAAAATGTGTTTTCTTCCCGCTGAGACGGCAATGCCACGAACGAAGGCTCGTTTGTAAACCAACATAATTTGGAAACCCTTAATAAGAAATATGCAAAGGTCGGCATATAGAAGTCAAAAGCAGAGCAGAGTTGACATGCGGTTAAAAAGGCAATGCTAGTTTTATGCATCCTTTGGGAATGAAATTAATGTTCTCCCTTTTCAAAAAAAGTGTTGCGAATGGGAACAATAGTGGAATAGTATTTAATGGTGAAAAATATTTTTTTAAAAAATAACGATCCACGTTTGTTGTTCTGCTTGAAAAATATTTTGTTAAAAAATCCACGTTTGTTGGTCAGCTTGAAAAATATTTTGTTAAAAAATCCACGTTTGTTGTTCTGCTTGAAAAATATTTTTTTAAAAAATCCACGTTTGTTGGTCAGCTTGAAAAATATTTTTTAAAAAATCCACATTTGTTGGTCAGCTTGAAAAATGTTTGTTGTTCTGCTTGAAAAATATTTTTTAAAAATTAACGATCCACGTATGTTGTTCTGCTTGAAAAATATTTTTTTTTTAAATCCACGTTTGTTGGTCAGCTAGAAAAATATTTTTTAAAAAATACACATCTGTTTTTTTTTAAAAAATCCACGTTTGTTGTTCTGCTTGAAAAATATTTTTTTAAAAAATCCACGTTTGTTGGTCAGCTTGAAAAATATTTTTTAAAAAATCCACATTTGTTGGTCAGCTTGAAAAACGTTTGTTGTTCTGCTTGAAAAATATTTTTTAAAAATTAACGATCCACGTATGTTGTTCTGCTTGAAAAATAGTTTTTAAAAATCCACGTTTGTTGGTCAGCTTGAAAAATAGTTTTTAAAAATCCACGTTTGTTGGTCAGCTTGAAAAATATTTTTTTAAAAAATCCACGTTTGTTGGTCTGCTTGAAAAATATTTTTTAAAAAATCCACGTTTGTTAGTC
This sequence comes from Musca autumnalis, assembly GCF_047663935.1. Lineage (NCBI taxonomy): Eukaryota > Metazoa > Arthropoda > Insecta > Diptera > Muscidae > Musca > Musca autumnalis. Next base: position 290,271,167 of record NW_027411644.1, on the reverse strand, counting down.
AGCTTTAAAAATATTTTTTAAAAAATCCACGTTTGTTGGTCAGCTTGAAAAATATTTTTTAAAAAATCCACGTTTGTTGGTCAGCTTGAAAAATATTTTTTAAAAAATCCACGTTTGTTTGTCAGCTTGAAAAATATTTTTTAAAAAAATCCACGTTTGTTGGTCAGCTTGAAAAATATTTTTTAAAAAATCCACGTTTGTTGGTCAGCTTGAAAAATATTTTTTTCAAAAATACACTTTTGTTGGTCTGCTTTAAAAATAATTTTCAAAAGAAACCCCACGTTTGTTGGCCTGCTTGAAAAATATCTTTTCAAAAATCCACGATTTTTGGTCTGCTTGAAAATTGTTTTTTTAAAAATCCACGTCTGTTGTTCGGCTTGAAAAATATTTTTTTAAAGATCCACGTCTGTTGTTCGGCTTGAAAAATAATTTTCAAAAACCCACGTATGTTGGTCTGCTTGAAAAATATTTTTTTAAAAAATACACTTTTGTTGGTCTACTTCAAAAATAATTTTCAAAAAACCCACGTATGGTGGTATGCTTGAAAACTATTTTTTAAAAAATCCACGTTTGTTGGTCTGCTTGAAACATGTTTTTTAAAAAATCCGCGTTTGTTGCTCTGCTTGAAAAATATTTTTCAAAAATCCACGACTGTTGGTCTGCTTGACAAATATTTTTAAAAAAATCCACGTTTTTTTGTCTGTTTGAAAATTATTTTTTAAAAATCCACGTTTGTTGGTCTGTTTGAAAAATATTTTTTAAAAAATCCACGTTTGTTGGTCAGCTTGAAAAATATTTTTTAAAAAATCCACGTTTGTTGGTCAGCTTGAAAAATATTTTTTAAAAAATCCACGTCTGTTGGTCATCATGAAAAATATTTTTTAAAAAAATGCACGTTTGTTGGTCAGCTTGAAAACTATTTTTTAAAAAAACTACGTTTGTTGGTTAGCTTGAAAAATATTTTTTAAAAAATCCACGTTTGTTGGTCAGCTTGAAAAATATTTTTTAAAAAAAACCACGTTCGTTGGTCAGCTTGAAAAATATTTTTTAAAAAATCTACGTCTGTTGGTCATCATGAAAAATATTTTTTAAAAAAATCCACGTTTGTTGGTCAGCTTGAAAACTATTTTTTAAAAAAACTGCGTTTGTTGGTTAGCTTGAAAAATATTTTTTAAAAAATCCACGTTTGTTGGTCAGCTTGGAAACTATTTTTTAAAAAAACTACGTTTGTTGGTTAGCTTGAAAAATATTTTTTAAAAAATCCACGTTTTTCGGTCAGCTTGAAACAAATTTTGTTAAAAAATCCACGTCTCTTGGTCAGCTTGAAAAATATTTCTTAAAAAATCCACGTTTGTTGGTCAGCTTGAAAAATAATTTTTAAAAAATCCACGTCTGTTTATGTGCTTGAAAATTATTTTTTAAAAACCACGTTTGTTGGTCTGCTTAAAAATTTTCATTAAAAAATACACGTTTGCTGGTCAGCTTGAAAAATATTTTTTTAAAAAATCCACTTTTGTTGGTCAGCAAAAAAAATATTTTTAAAAAATCCACGTTTGCTGGTCAGCTTGAAAAATATTTTTTTAAAAAATCCACGTTTGTTGGTCAGTTTGAAAAACATTTGTTAAAAAATCCAGGTTTGTTGGTCTGCTTATAAAAAAATTAAAAAAAATCCACGTTTGTTGGTCAGCTTGAAAATATTTTTTTAAAAAAATCAACGTTTGTTGGTCTGCTTGAAAATATTTTTTTATAAAAATCAACGTTTGTTGGTCTGCTTGAAAAATATTTTTTAAAAAATCCACGTTTGTTGGTCTTCTTGAAAAATCTTTTTTTTTTTTAAAAAATCCGCGTTTGTTGGGATGATTGAAAAGCTACTATTTGTTATAAATATTTCCTCTCCTAGTATTAACCCACTGTGTCTAATTGCTTAAGATTTGTGTATTCTGTGTCAAGTTGACTTTGGTTTTTAAATGGTATTTACTTTAAGTTAATAAATTTGCAACAAAACGGGTTTCAAATCCGCCAACACAGAAGAAAAAGAAAAGAAACTGCTAGCAAACACACGAAACATTGGCAACAAAACAAGAAAAACAAACAACGAAATAAGCCATTGAAAGAATACTTGCAAAAAAGGAAATCATTGTTGGCAAGACATATTAACCCGGGCTATGCCACAAACGTCTCACGCCACAACACATGTGCACACAATATCTTAGACTATTTCCCTCGACAATATGTTTTAAATGGAGATTAATTTGGTTTCGTGTGAGATGTGTGTGTGTGTATTGTAAACGAACACAATTAACAATTCGTAAAAACGCAAAAAAAGAAACGAAGTCAACGAACATTCGGTTCCATTGAGTGACATTTTCCAATTCTAGGCATCAATGGCAACATATTGTGGAAATGTTTTGTTTCCCTTTAAGTCGTTAATCGATAAAAATTTTTTTTCGTTCTTTTGCACCATAAAGCGGATGGTTGTCGTTTCTCTGCACCAAAGTTAACTTTTGTATTTTATAAAAATTTAAACATTTTTGTTTTTTGAATGAGAAACCTTTCCACCCATGACCTCTAGCAAAACCCCTTCCATGTCAAAATGACTGACTAAGCAAATGACAGCCTCAAAGTCGTTGTTAATATGAAGTGAAACGAATCGGCAAACACGAGCTCTCCAGTTATTATTTATGGAAAAACTTTTAACCAAGTTTTTCGAAAAAGTTCTAAAGACCAACAATAATCCTCTTCTTAGATTTGCAAAAATATTTCACTCATTAAGGGTATATTTAACTATACCCCATGGTAAAATACTCGAGTCGCAGCAGCATGAAAAAGAAAGTTACGGTTTACTTTGCCCTAATTGGCTTGAGAATTTTGTGAATGCTTGGATGAATTCCAAGTACAAAGACAACTTAAATAGTAATTTTTTGGACATTTTTTTAGTTAATTATTTATTTTCTATAAAAGTTTGGCGTAAGTTTTTTTCTTCATTTGGTTAAATGACTTGGGGGCAAAATCATGTAAATATTTCATGTCTGAGAATTTTGTAGTGTATCTCTGACATTACCTGGAGGCCATTTTATTTAATTGAAATATCCACAAATTGAAAAGAGTTCATCAGTTAGTTGGCATTTCTATGAAACTTTGTATACTGAAATAGAAATTTAACATGACAGAATTTGCTAGAACACAAACATCACAGAAGGGATAAGAGCGATATTCCGGTCGAATGCTGCTGATTCTATTTTAAGCTTTATGATATGCAACTTCCCTTTTATGGGCGTGTCAAAACAGCAAAATACATGATTATATAGTTGACTCTTACTAAAACAAATGTTAAATTTTCTAACATTCCCCCAAATGCTACTAAGTATTGCCTCAAAACTTGGAGCGACTGTAGCTAATTTACTGGAGCAGTTGCTAACGTAAGGTATGAAAGATACCAAGCAACGGCCCCGACCGGCTTTAGCATGACAAATCCCAGGTCCTATATTTCTCTCTGTTTCATCTCAAGTGGACACTGGACTCCCCGTGGGAAGTTCCCTTTAACACTCGTTAAATGCTAATATTTCGTTCATGCATTAGAACGTTAAAAAATTGAGATGTGAGTTGGGCTAGTGATCCATCCCTCTAAATTGCAACAAACAATAAAAAAAGAGAAAAAACCCCGCAAACGTTTAAAGGATCATGATCTTTGAATCTGCACCTGGAATGTTCACACTCTTTATAGAGAAGGTGCAGCTTACGCGCTGGCAGATGTACTTGATATTAATTATACCCTCAGCCTTTAGGCTAGAAAGGGTATATACACTTTGATACTACCAAAAATGTGCCTCATCCAAATAACGGTTTTAGACCCCAAGTATGTTTGGACGAAATTCGTTTTAGACAATTTGGAGTCGATTTAACCATGTCCGTCCGTCCGTCTGTCGAACGGATTAACCGATTCGAACAAAATGTTGGGTATCGTAATATGTTGTCCAAACTTAGTTCAAGTTCGAAGATGGGCCATCTCGGTTCACTCTTCGAGTACTTCCCCCACAAAAGTTCAAAATTTGTCTGTATAATGGTGTGAACGATAACTCCCGAAGGGAACAATCGATTTGGTCTAAACTTTGCACATCGTATTATTCCTTCCAGATATAGATCGGGTTCGAATATGGACTATATTGGTCCACTCCTTCGGGTAGCTTCCACACAAAATTCGGTTAAAGTGAAGTTTAAGAGCTCCTCTCGGATCGTTTTGAAATTTGTTTCAGTATGTTGTCCTTGCGGCTCCTTTTACGACGGTACAATTTTCTCACTTCTTGAGATATTGGCCTAAAAGTTCCAAAAAACCCTGACGGCACCAACCAAAATGGCAAATCCGCAAGATAATTCTGGCAGGCAGTTTCTGATTAGTGCAGACTTTGCACATCATATTATTTCATCCAGTCATGTATCAGGTTGGAATATGGGCTATATCGGTCCACTTCTTTGGGTACCTCCCAACAAAATTCGGATAAAGTGAAGTTTAAGAGCTCCTTTCGGATCATCTTGAAAATGTTTTACGCAGGTGGTTCTTGCGGTTCCCTTTACGACGGTACAATTTTTTTCTTGTGCAAGTCCATACTTCCTGAGATATTGGATAAAAAAACTGCCGGCACCAACCAAAATAGTAAATTCGCAAGATAATTCTCGCAGGGAGTTTTTGATTGCTGCAGACTTTGCACATTGTATTATTTCATCCAGTCATGTATCAGGTTGGAATATGGGCTATACCGGTCCACTCATTCGGGCACCTCCCACACAAAATTCGGATAAAGTGAAGTTTAAGAGCTCGGATCGTCTTGAAACTATTTTACGCAGGTTGTGGCTCCCTTAACGACGGTACGATTTTTTTCATGCGCAAGTCCACACTTCCTGAGATATTGGCCTAAAAGTTCCAAGAAACCCTGACGGCACCAACCAAAATGGAATATGAGCTATATCGGTCCACTCCTTCCGACGAACCAAAGGTATATTTTACGAGCGCTTAGAAGAAACATATGACCATTGTTCTGCCCATAACATTAAAATTATTCTAGGCGACAGTAATCCCAAAATTGGAAAGAACAATATCTTTGGCCCAACACTTAGGAAATTGAGTCTCCACAGTGAAAAATCTGACAATGGAATGAAGCTGATAGACTTCGCAGTGTTAACATTCCACTCAACTGGCCCCATCAAACCACTCCTCGTACCGATAAAAAGTCACCAAAATGGCAAAGAATGCCCATTCAATGCAAACATCGATATCAGAGACCTCATTCAAGAAATCCATGGTATGACCATGAATGTCATGCTGCTCCCTAAGAGAAAAATTCGGCATACAGGTCTACTCAACAAACAGTATCAGCGCGTAGCGCACGAGAGAGGAATCGGAAGAAAAGGAGAGAGGAGAAACGTCTTTTCCACAGGAAAAGGAGAGAGAAATGGAAATGCGGTAGTGTGAACAAATCGAGATATACAGGAGACAGAATGAAGTCCGAAAATTAAACCAAAGAGAGAAACATCAAACTGATGGCTTTGTTACAGGTGTCTTCTCCTGTATAGACCAGCAAGGTAATTTGGTTACAGATACAGAGAGTGTCCTTAAGATATGGAAAGTGCATTTTTCCAAATAGTTGGAAATCCCGGATGAGCTACTCAAAGCCGGAGGCGACATGCTGATAAGTTTTTTGCATCAGCATGTTAGCACCATATGGCAGGAAGAATGCTTACCCGACGATTGGAAACTGCGCATCCTGTGTCGGTCCACAAGAAATGAGATAAGACTGTGTCCTCTAACTATTGGGGCTTTCCCCCATTGCTTGCATGGTAGTGTCAGGGATATTCATTCATTCATTCGGATTTGTAAGATGACTTTAACTGATACCTGGTCCTCAGTTAAAACTGGAAAGAGCCTAACCGAAGAGTTTAGTACCAAAAGACAAGGAGACAACCTCTCGTGACTTATTCAACATTCGGCTGGAAAAGATTGTACGAGATGCAGATGTTAAAAGAAAAGGCATAATTTACACCAATAGCCACATGTTACTTCTTTATGCTGACAATATTGACACCATGGGCCGATCAGTAAAAGAAGTAACTGATACCTTTAAGAAGGTCACAGGAGAATCAGCTAAAGTGGGTCTGGCTGTAAACGGCGAAAAGACAAATTTGATTGTTATCGACGTGTAATGCGTCCATTCAACTCGGAACAAGGTAGTGTCTGGTATGTTTGAGAGAATAATCCTTCGATAAATCTAAGGGTCAATAAGCATCGACGACGCATGAAATACGAACTGTATCTGCTATATACCGACATCGGTATTGTTAAACGTCCTGAAATACAGCCATAGCGTTGGCTAGGCCATGTTATAAGAAAGACCGATGATGAACTCGATAAAAAGGCGTACAATTACAGGCCGCATGGCGGTACACGTAAGTCTGGAAGGCCAAGGCTTCAATGGCGTAAACATGTGGAAGACGAGATCGAAAAGCGCGGTGTTTCAAATTGGGGAAAATATAGCAACAAATATAGAGAAATGGAAATCTTTTCTTAGTTCGGCTTATGGGACAAATGTTCTGTAGAGGGCTTAGTAACTAAGTAAGTGAGGGGCACGTCGCACGCACTTTCCAATCAATACTTCTAACTAATTTGTTGATTTTCATAGTTTTAATATGCTTACTATCGAATTCCAAATATAAATTAGAAGTCGTTGATGGCAATACATTTGGGGTGTGGTCACGAAAAACGAATTCTGAATCATTGTACAAATCTAAGAAAGCAAATGGAACCGTGTTCTTCAGGTACCTTGGTTTTTATACACTCAGCCTTTAGGCTAGAAAGGGTATACACACTTTCATACGGGCAAAATGTGCCTCATCGAAATAATGGTTTTAGACCCCAAGTATGTTTGGACGAAATGTGTTTCAGACAATTTGGAGTTGATTTAGCAATGTCCGTCCGTCTGTCTGTCTGTCTGGCTGGCTGGTGCGCACGATAACTCTCGAACGGATGAACCGATTCGGTTCAAATTTTGGCTTTCGTAATATTTTGTCCAAGCTTAGTTTAAGTTCGAAGATGAGCTATATCGGTCCACTCCTTCCGGTACCTCCCCCAGAAAAGTTCCAAAATATTCGGAAAATTTGTGGGCATGATAACTCTTGAAGGGAGTAACCGATTTGGTCCATAATTTGCACATCGTGAAATTTCTACCAGACTTAGATGAGGTTCCAGTATGGACTCAATCGGCCTACTCCTTCGGGTACCTCCCACACACAATTTCGTATAAGTTCAGTTTAGGAACTGCTCTCGAATCGCTTTGATTTTTGCTGCAACAGCTTTTATTCACTTTCCTCCATACGACGGTACAAGTTTCATCAGGGGCAAGTCCCTACTTCCAGAGAAAATGGCCGGAAAGGTGCAAAAAGCCCTTATGACACCTTGTGTAGTGGTTGGAGCGCAAGATAACTCTCGAACGGATCTGTCGATTCGGTCCAAAATTTGACCTTCGCAATATTTTATCAAAACATAGTTTAATTTCGAAGATGGGCTATATCGATCCACTCCTTCAGGTACCTCCCCCACAAAACTTCAAAAATGTTCGGAAAAATTTGGCGCACGATAACTCTTGAAGCGAGTGACCGATGTAATCTATACTTTGCACATTCTAATATATCTACCAGATATAGATCAGGTTCGAATATGGACTATATTTGTCTACTCCGTCTGGTACCTCTCACACAAAATGTCGGACAAGTTCACTTTAAGACCTACTCTCGAATCACTTTGATTTTTGTTGAAGCAACTTGTATTCGCTGCCTCAATTACGATGGTAAAAGTTTTTTCAGCCCGAAAGGTGTAAAAAACCCCTATGTCACCATATGTGGCGTTCGTAGAGCACGATAACTCTCGAACTGTTCAACCGATTTGGTCCAACATTTGGTCTTCGTCATATTATATCCAAACTTAGTTTCATGGGCAATACCGGTCCACAACTTTCGGTACTTCTTCCCAATATTTAAAAAATTTCACTAAAATGCTAAGACGATATAACTTGAATGGGGCTACCAATTTGGTACAAACTTCGGATCTCCTAATATTTTATCAAAATTTAGTTTAACTTCTAAAATGGCCCATATCGGCCCTACAAAAGTTCAACATTTGTGTCTTAGTGCAGTTAATTCCTAATCCACATTTTTGTCGGCAAGTTCAAATGCCCAAAAAGGGCCACAAAATTCTGAAGAGACCTTAAATACATTCGATCTGTTCGGAGGTGAAAGATTCGCTTCACATTGGCTGAGGGTATATATCTGTCGGCAAAGCCGACTGACACGTTTTTACTTGTTCAGAGAGAATTTTGGGTAAAATATTTATGTACAAAGGTAAAATTTTGTCGTTTGTACATTATATTAATTAAAAAATAAAGCCGATAGCCGTAGTCGCTAGTGCTTTTAGCTATAAGTTTATTATAATTTTTAATTGTAATAAATATTTAAATAAACAAAAAATAAAACTTAATTAAGAAATAATAAAATAATGGGTACGCTAGAAAACAAAAACATCAATATTATGTAGCAGATATACCTTGCCGTAACAACAACATGGCTGTGCTAAACAGAAATTGTTCATGTAAAATATATACAATTTTTATTTTATTTAAAAACAAGTAAGAGAGGGTTATGGACGGACATGGCTGACCGTGTGATACTCTACTCCACTACACCTGAGCACTATTTGCCAAAGAAATTTCTTTTGTATGATTGCGACATATTTCAGCCGATCGGTCATACATACATATGCTGATATACGTGGTAACATACCAGAGATAGAGAACATATATATATATACATATATACGCCGTTATTACTGGAAACGTAAGGTATTATTTTCCGTAGTTTATAATGATCAATCGGGACTTTTTCGCTACATATTATTAAAACAAATTAGAAAGTACCAGTATGCTGTGCTGACGGAGATATACACTCAGCCTCGGACACAAGGAAAATAAGTAAACTCAATGCGTATAATGTCTCTATGTTTTTTTTTAAACATTGGGCCAATCTCCTGAGAAGAATAAACTTTGATACCCAAAAAATGTACCGTCGTATCAAGGGCCACAAAGACAAAAAACGCAAATAAAATATAAACAATCCAAGACGAGTCCTTAAACAGCAGTCTTTCCAAAAGTTGTGTGGGAGGCACCCTAAAGAGTGTTCCGATATAGTCCATATTCCAATAATAATACGATGTAAAAAATTAAGACCAAACCGGGTTCTCCCTTCGAGGGTTATCTTCGGCACTAGTCAGTTTAGTTGGCGTCATCTCAGGAAGTATGGACTTGCTCCAAAAAAATTGCACCGTCGTGTGGTCCCTCACGGCGAACATGTTTCAAACAAATTCAAAACGGCTCTAGAAGAGCTGTTAAGCTATACTGTTGCCAAAGAAGTGTTCCGATATCGTCCATACTCGAACCTGATATATGCATGGAAGTAATATTTTAACATCACTAGTTTGGAACAATTCGGTTAGTCCCTTCTGGAACTATCGTGCAAATAATCTTATCAAAATTTTTTGAACATTTGTGAGGGGAATTAACGGAAAGGGTAGTCCGATATGGTCCGTCTTCAAACTTAAACTAAGTTTGGACAACATCTACGAGAACTAAAATTTGAACCAAATAGGTTAATGTTTCAAGATCGACGGACGGACGGACATGGGTAAATCGACTCCAAATTGTCGGAAATGAATTTCGTCCAAACATTCATGGGGTCCTAAAATCATTATTTCGATAATCTGATTGGCATAAATGTTGAGGGATAAACAAATATTAAAAAAAATTTTAGAAATAGTTTTCGGTGATTTTTACCGAATAGATCAATGAAAAGGATCAATATTTCGAGGTACTATTTCATTACTTTTTACCAGCGATATCACAAAAACTTCAAGACCCCGTACTTAGAAACCTGGAAATCATTCTTTAATGTTTTGAAAACTTTTCTATCTGATTGCGACATTTTGTAACATGGATTGTTAATGTAGTTCTTTGCAAGGAAATCACAAAAATAAAAAAAACACTTATATGTTAGGCAGAAGTTGAATAATCTAACCACTATATCCATGTTGGTTCTCAAGTTTATTTTCGTAGACTGCTAGACTGCTTAAAATAAAATATAGACCAAAAATTGAACTTGGCTATTTTTCCCACAAAAGTTCAACCGCTAAGAACTATCCGCTCATTATACAAAATTGTTGGTATCTTCCTTGACCAAAATTCTTACCTCGCGTAAAAATTTGTCAGTATTAAACTATAACTGCGAACTCTAGCGTGGTTATGGTTAATATACACACAATTAAAACTGTGGAATTTCTGTATATACCAGGATCTAACTCTTTTATCTGAGCATGTACATTAACATAATTGGCACCTTTGGAAACGTCGAGAGATAGTCTTTCAAAAATAACTCACGTGGGCGGAATGTGCCTAACAGGAATAAAGATATAAGATATATATTAAAAATTTTTCCAATTTTCAAACAAAAGTTTCGGTCCATTTCACACGCTAAAAAGTATCTTCCGATCATCATGTAAAATTGCTAGCTTCTTTCCCGTCATAAACTCAAACTTTATTTAAAATTTTGCGCTGATCGGACTATGATTTCGATATTATATTTTTTGGTTTTTTTTTAGAATGTACGTTAAAAATACCACCAACTATCTAGCTTTTCTTACCTCAATTATGAATTTAAAACTACGTGAAATATAATTGTTAAAAAAATACTTCAAAGTATTCTTGGGAGGATTTATTCCCATTATTGTTTTTTTTTTTTCAATAAAAAACGAATTGATTAAATTCCAAGAAACCATAAAACTATATTGTCCTCTTTACGGTCATTCAGTGGAAGTTCGTTTTATCATTAAATAAAGTTCAAATATTTCGAAAGTAGCCTCTTGAAGGATTCTTGTTGCTATAAAGAATTTTTATACTTCATTAACTTTATTGACATTGTCAATAAGTCTGGCCCAGTGGCATTGCTTAAATATTTCATAGATATTATTTATAGTTACTTGAGGTCAGTCTATGACATTTTGAAATGTTTATTTGATGTGAGGGAAGAAGTTTGCTGAATTATTTGAAGGTTGACTAAAGCTAAAACGTCTTGAAGCGTTTATTTATAAAATATTTCTATAAAGAATTAAATAAAAATCAGAAACAATGAACCATTTTTTTCTACAAAATATCTTAGCAAAAAGAGAAACCGCTGTTCCCCTATTAGCAATAAAATTAGTTTTCTTATTAATTTTTGTATATTCAACTAAATTGTTCGTAAAGGATATTTTATGGAAATTAATAGTTTTTAAATTTGTAATTAATTTTTTAATACTTGATAATAAATTATGAAACCTAAGATACCTTTGTTGTTAAAAAATCTAAATTGGAACAAAGTTTTACAGGTTTGTTTTCCGCTGATTACCCTTTACTTCAGGTACGTACGCACGATTTCATTTCGGGGGGCGGCTCAACTTGACCAAAAATCATGAAAATTAAAAATGTTGTGTATCGTTGCATAAAGCTATTTTAAAGTATATACACAAAGTATATACATTCAATAGAGAGAGATCACAATATTTTAGATGCAAGATTGAAATTTGGAACCGAGTATAATATATTAGTCCTTGGATGTTTAGAATTGAAAATGAACCGTATCAGGTCACGTTCGGTATAGTCCCCATACAAAAGTTTTTAACCAAATTCTCCAACAGAATTGAAGCAATGACTAAAGAATCTTTCAAATGAATATTACCCATATATATTTACGTTTTGGTGTATCCCAGAATTTTCAACCACATTAGCTCTTATTTGGCATTTTCGGTTCTAAATCCCCAGAGAATAGCTTTCGAAATTTTTTTTATAATTCGAGGCTAGCAGCATAATTTTTAAAAAAAAATCCTTTTGGTGGGAGAATCTCCATGGTGGGAGAATCTCTCTCGGCCCTAACATAACGCCCTTTCTTCTTTAAAGTACATATCCAGATATCACACACTAACTCCAGTCCCATTAAAAAAGTTGTGTATTATTGTAAGAAAATAATATTCTTTAATATCATAAAAACACCTAAATTTTACTATTTTACCAGAAGTGATAGAGAACGTGAAAGCCAACTAAAAATTCAGAAAATTACATTAAAAAAAGGAAACATTTTTATCAGGTGCCGGGCGATGCAATCTACGACTCATAGACTTCGAATCCAACTCTCAGTACAGTTTGAGACTACGCAAAACATGGTCAAAAAAATCTCCAAAAAAGCCCGTCAACATTTTAGCTAAATCCTGAAAAAAATTTATTTGGACTTTTTTTGAAGTGCTTACTTAAGCCAAAGTAGCATCTGTCGGCCAATACAATTCTTCTTTTTATTTCATAACTGTTGTGTTTTCGGCGGTGCCGAGGTATACGAAGTCTTTTACTACCTCAAAAACAAAGGAATCAACTTCAACAGTTGGTCCGATCTCAATGGACGCATTGCGCGTCGACACCATCAACTTGGTATTCTCGCCGTTTACCGCCAAACCCACTTTAGCAGATTCTCCTTCAACCTTCATAAAGGTATCGGTTACTTCTTTTCCTGATCGTCCCATGATGTCTATATCATCAGCATAAACAAGTAACATGTGGCTATTGGTGTAGATTGTGCCACTTCTTTTGATGTTTGTCTCTCGTATCGGGCTGTCGAAGGCTGCTTTATAATTGAAAAAAGTGGTAGGTATCGATCTGCATCTCTTGGGTCTTCTCCAGGATTTGCCGCAGGGTAAATATCTGGTCAATGGTGGACTTGTCAGGTGTAAAGCCGCCTTGGTATGGTCCAATTATTTCGTTGACCATGGGCTTTAGTCGTTCGCACAATATCCCTGACACTGTCTTGTAAGCGATAGGGAGAAGACTTATGCCCCTATAATTGGAGCATAAAGTCTTATCTCCTTTGTTATGGATGGGACACAGGATGCTCAGGTTCCAATCGTCGGGTACGCGTTCTTCCTGCCAGATGGAGTTAACTAGCTGATGCATACGCCTTATCAGCGTGTCGCCTCCGGTTTTAAACAGCTCGGATGGTAGGACATCAGCTCCTGCTGTCTTATTATTCTTCAGCCGGTTTATTGCTGTCTTTACCTCATCTTTTCCGGGTGGTATACATTCAATTCCATCTTCTGGGATTTGATCTGTGATATCTTCGTCGATTTCGCTAATATTGGATACTAACAGTTTGGAAAAATGCTCTTTCCATATCCTTAGCACACTTTAGTTACCAGATTACCTTGCTGGTCTCTACAGGAGGATGTGCCAGTTTCAAAGCCATCAGTTTGATGTTTCACTCTTAGGTAGAATTTTCGGAATTCATTCTGTCCCCTGTACATCTCGATTTGTTCACACTCCCGCTCTTCCATCTCTCTCTTTTTCCTGCGCAAAAGACGGTAGCAGCACAACACTCCTGGTCAAACCATGGACTCCTTGGTGGAGGTCTTTGGTATCCAAGTACTGATTTTGCGGCTGTTTGTATGGAGTGGGCAATGTTTTGCCATTGTCCTGATATATTATCGGGACGAGGAGTGATTTCATTAAGCAGTTGGGCCAGTTGAGTGGAATATGCTGTGGCTATCTGTTGTGATTGCAGCTTACCGATGTCCAACTTCTGTGTTGTGTCTGTTCGCACTTTGTTTGCTACGCTTAATCTGGCACGTACCTTTGCTGCGACAAGGTAGTGGTTCGAGTCTATGTTTGCACCTCGGAACGATCGTACATCCAACACGCTTAATGCATGTCTTCCATCTATCACAACGTCATCAATTTGATTTCTTGTTCTTTGATCTGGCGACAGCCAGGTGCCCTTATGATTATCGAGATGCTTAAATCTGATACTGCTAACTACCAGGTTTCTTGCAGCTGCAAAGTCTATAAGCCTCATACTATTTTGAGATGTTTAACTGTGCAGACTGAATTTTCCGACTCTTGGGCCAAAGATATTCCAATTTTGGCATTAAAATCGCCTAGTATAATTTTAATGTCATGGGCAGGGCAACGGTCATAAGTTTCTTCTAAGCGATCGTAAAAAATATGTTTGGTCTGTTCGTCCTTGGGTTCAGTGGGAGCATGAGTGCAAATAAAGCTGATGTTGAAGAATTTTGCTTTTAATCGAATTGCAGCGAGTCTTTCATTCAGTGGGGTGGAGACCTGATGTTTAAACCACCGACCAACTACAAATCCGCAACCAAACTCATGCTTTGTGTCATGGCAGCTATAATATAGTGCGTCACTTTTAGGTGTTGTTGTGACGCCTTTCCCGTTCCATCGTATTTTCTGTATGGCAGTTATTTCGGCCTTTTACTTTTCAAGTACATCTGCCAATGCGTAAACTGCACCTTCTCTATAAACAGTGCGAACATTCCAGGAGCAGATTCGCAGATCAACTTTAGAGGGGTTTGTTTTTCTTTTCTTTCGTTTTTTTCATAGTAGGCGGTTTTTTCTAGGGAAGGGTTAGTAACCCGATGCCCAAACCCAAGTTTTTAACGTTCTTATGGGTGAACGCGCGGCACATTTTAGCTCACTACCTTTAACGGGTGTTAAAGGCAGTTCCCCAGGTAACACCACGAGGAGGTCAGTATCCACTTGAGATGAAAGAGGACCAAAATAAATCCTGGGCTTTGTCATGTTAAAGCCGGTCAGGACCGTTCATTGGTATCGTCCATCCCCTACGTCACCCCTTCATGTATCAACTCGAAAAAAGAAGAAAAAAAAATTCATCAAAAAATTGGGATATATTTTCATGTTTTTTTGAGCAAGATTGTGTCTGATATTTTCACGATATATAATATAAATAAACATTTCATTTCTTTTGTGATCCATAGTGAAATTTGACGAAGAATATTTTTGTCTTTGATGTCATCTCTCTAAAATATGTTTTGTGGGATAATTTTGAATAAACTCAGATAAAGTCAGACTTTAACCCTAACACGCCTTTTTCATTTTTAGAGATTCCTGGCGATTGGATTAGATTGACAGATCACGTTTTAAAGGAGTTTTTGAAATATTTTCGAAAAAAGGACCAAAAATACCAATTTTTAACAAAAATATTCCTCACATTCTCCTCTTTAAAGTTGCCTAAAATGCAAGGATTCCAAGATATCTTAACACGAATATTTCGAAAAAGCTAGAAATTGGTGGAAATTACCCCGCCTACTTTGGTTACATTCCGATGTAAACCTTAAAAAACGCCGATACACGTGACTCATATTTTTAGGTCTACTTTCATAATCCACACAGTTTTCCCATAATTTTGTTGCACAGTGTTATTTTAGAGAAAAAAGCGTAATAATTTGTTAAAGTAGCTCAGTTTCTCGGACCAAACCATTTCGCATACGTCCTGCTATACCTGTTTCAATGGCCCTTTTAAAGTTTTTCTTTTGTTTTTAACCACTTACTTTCCCTGTGTTGTAGTTTTGCAATCTTTCTCTTATTGCGAAGAGTGGCATTTCTACACACCTATTTCAAAACTCTAGACATTTTTATGACATATGCCACACTAATAATGTACATGATCCTAAAAACTATGACTTTAATCCCCTTACAAATACATTTGTAAAGTTTTATGGAAAAAGTACTAAAAGCAAAGCCATAAAACTTTCAAAAGTGCAACAAAAAGCAAATCTTTTGAATTCCATGAAATCTATTTTTCTTCGAAATTAATTTTAAATTTGTAACCCATCTGCAGTGACACATAAAATGGCAACCATGCAAATTGGAATACAATCCACATAACTACTGCCATTGAAATTACATTTCAAAGAATTCAAGAAGAAAAGTGGAAAATAAATTTCTATTAAATCACACAAATCCATTTCAGGGGATTTTTTTATGGTCAAGCATTATACCGCAATTTAGAAGTGACAGTAAATCTAAATAATTTCATTAGCATTGCTCCAGTGGCTTAAAGAGGCAACAAGTTATGAGGGGGATTATTGAAAACTACAGTAAAAACTGAGTAGACGAAAAATTCTTAATTGAAAATATATTATTTTCTCTTACATAAGCACTCGTATGTTTATGTTTTATTTAATGTAACGTAAATCCCTTAGAATTAGAACCATTATTAACATTATTTATAATTTCCGTAAAGGAAATAATGTTTGAGGAAATGTAGGAAATTATGAGGAAACTCATAAACGCTTTCTTTTTTTTTCTTGTTAGCATTTAACGCCACCACAAAGCTATAAAAACTCTACACAACAACTTAATTAACGATTGTAATGAAGTGCGGTAAACATAACTTGTAGGATTTTCCCATGAAGCGTTGATGCAAAAAAAATAGAAAAACAAGCAGAGTGACGTAATTATGGGGTAGTTAAAGAAACAAGGAAAAACACATAATTGCGTAATTGCATTTCCAAAAAATAACATTTTGCAGAAATGGTATGAAAACGGAAAGTTTTTTTGTAATGTTTAGAGTGAGAAAAAAAGGTATGAGACGGCTTTGTCGACAGCTAAAAACCCACAACATATGACTGTAGAACAAGTTAGAACGACGTTAAGGTCGGAAGGGCCAAACTTTTAATACACTCCACCACGAACTGTATTGAAGTGAATAGAGGAACATTTACAATCATTTCGTTTATGAAAGTACTAAGCTATTCCTCTTTTCCTTGCAGGAGCAGAATACCTTAACTGATAATACTCACTTTAGAAGAGCTCATATGGGGTGTCATCGTTGTTCTTTCCAAAACATGGACCACTATTTACAATTTTTCGAATGGAGGTTTTGTGTCCTCTGGCAACACACAGTTTTGGAGCAGGTTGAATGTTTGGACTGGATTCGGATCGACCTGAAATTTTTACCACAGATAGGGCTTGCAGTGCTGATCACGCCAATATAAATATCTTTGGCAGGAAGTCCATACTTCCCGAAATATAGGCTCCGAAAGTTCAAAAAATCCCTTGGTTTTGACGAAATATATTTCCACATATAGGGGATTTTACACTTTTTCCTATGGACAGGAACAAATCTCGGCTAACGCGAACAAAATGTTCCTCCAAACCGATTTTTTTTTTTATCATCGATCCGAATCCAGTCCTTATATACAACTTATGCCACAGTTTTAAATAACCTTGAAATACATCAAATTGGGAAATACCGACTAGACTAAAACCTGGATATACATGTATTTTTTTAGAGTAAATATTCTATCTTCTGGGAACACAAAATTCCAATTAACAACCAATACGGTAGAAAAAATTCACTAAGATTTTCAACAAATCTTAAATGGGGGCACCATTATATAAAGGCGTGGACCTTTACTGTCTGATTTTTGCAAGGGATGTTTTGTACCTGTAAAATTTGTTGGACATTTACCGAACACTAAATACCAAGTTTTTCCGGTTGCGGGGACCGTTCTATGGGGGCTTTATAAAGATGTGGAGCAATAACGAAAAAATTCACGTGGAAAGTTTTTTACCGCCAATGAAGACCAAATACCACATTTCAGTCGTTTCGTTGGGATATTAAGGGCACAACCACCAAAATACCGAAAATCGGGAGATACGATTCTATATGAAGACGGGGACCTATACCAAAAAATCTCTTTTGGAATATTTCATGCATCTACGGACTACTAATTTGAGGCCACAACCTTCAAAATACCGAAAATCGGGAGGTACTCTATCGGTGCTATATAAAGACGTGGATATATGGCAACAAATTTCAGGTGGAAAGTTGTATACCCCCAGCGAAGACTAACTGCCAAATTTCAGCCATTTCTTTCAGGTGGAAAGTAGCATACCCCCAACGAGTATTAAATACCAAATTTCAGACATTTCGGTGGGATGTTGAGACCACCCCTTCAAAATACCTAAAATTGCGAAGTATCGTTCTATGGTTTCTACATGAAGACCTGGACCTATACCGGCCAATTTCAGGTGGACAGTTTTATACCCCCCAGGGTGCCACCGTGCTGCAGTGGTATGCACACCCGCCATACACACAGAAGGTCTTGGGTTCGATTCCCCGGCTAGGCAACAACAAAAATTTCAACGGTGGCAAAATACCCCTCAGTAATGTTGGCGACATTTCCTGAGTATTTCAGCCATGTAAAACTTCTCTACAAAAGTGGTGTCTTAGACACGCCGTTCGGACTCGGCAATAAACAGTAGGTCCCATATCATTGAGCTAATATGAATCGGGGTGCACTCATTGATATGAGAGAAGTCTCCCTTGTCCCGTATGGGATGTTTGTGGGACAATTATTTTTTTATACCCCAAACTAAATACCAAATTTTAGTCAAGAGGTACGGTTCTATGGGGGCTATAACCAAACCTGGACCGATATAGCTCATTATACCCTCAGCTGTATGCTAACGGAAATAATCGAAATAATAGTTTTAGATCCGAAGTATGTTTGGACGAAACCCGTTTCAGGCAATTTGGCGTCGATTTGGCAATGTCATGACATGTCAGTCTGTCTGTCTGGGTTATAATCGGTCCACTCCTTTCGGTATCTCCCCTGCAAAAGTTCAAAAATGTTCGGAAAATTTGTGCGCCCGATAACTCATGAATGGAGTCACCGATTTGGTCCATACTTTTCACATCGTGAAATTTCTACCAGACTTAGATGAGGTTCCAATATGGACTCAATCGGTCCACTCCTTCGGGTAACTTCCATACAAAATTTCGGAAATGTTCAGTTTAGGACCTGCTTTCAAATAGCTTTGGCTTTTGTTGTAGCAACTTGTATTCACTGTCCCCTATACGATGGTACAAGTTTCATGAGGGGCAAGTCCATACTTCCTGAGAAAATAGCCATCGGATAACTCCCATACAAAATTTTGCAAAAGTTCTGTTTAGGACTTGCTCCCAAATCGCTTTCATTTTTGTTGTAGCAACTTGTATTCACTGTCCCCTATACGATGGTATAGAAGGTACATCGGTCCACTCCTTCAGGTATATCCCCCACAAAAGTTAAAAAATGTTCGGAAAAATTGAGCTCACGATAACTCTTGAAAGGAGTAACCGATTTAGTCCATACTTTGCACATCGTGGAATTTCTACCAGACATAGATGAGGTGTTAATATGGACTCCATAGGTCTACTCCTTAGGGTACCTCCTACTCAAAATTTCGGATAAGTTCAACTTAAGACCTACTCTCGAATCGCTTTGATTTCTGTTGTAATAACTTGTATTCGCTGCCCCCGTTACTACTGTTCAAGTTTTTTCAGGGACAAGTCCATATCATATCCTGAAAGTTGGAATGCACTATAACCCTCGAACTGATCGACCGATTTGGTCCAAAATTTGTCCTTCGTATTATTTTGTCCCAACCTAGTTTAAGTTCCGGGTGATATCGGTCCGCAACTTCCGGTACCTTCCCCCAAACATTAAAAAATTTCCTAAGAGGGTACAGGCTTTATCTGTTGAAAGGAGCAACCGATTTGGTCCAAACTTAGGATATGCTAATATTTTGTCCATATTCGAAAATGGCCCATATCGGTCTCCTACTTAGAGTACCTGCCCAACAAAAGTTCAACATGTTTGTTTATGTGGTCGAAGTGTTCGCAGATCCTTTGGAAATTTATACCGATGACGAGTGGTCCTGTTTAAAGCGAAATTGTGTTTTTCGTGTTCAAGTCCATATTTCCTGACATTGTGGTCCAAACGCTCTAAGTTATACGGGTACATGTTATATCTATTGAAGGGAGCAACCGATTTGGTCCAAATTTTGGATGTGCTAATATTTTGTCCATATTCGAAAATGTGCCATATCGGTCTCCTCCTTAGAGTACCTGCCCAACAAAACTTCAACATGCCTGTTTATGTGGTCGAAGTGTTCGAAGATCCTTTGGGAATTTATACCGATGCTTCTAGTTGTGGTCCCGTTTACAGCGATATTATGTTTTTCGTGGTCAAGTCCATGCTCAATGACATAGTGGTCCAAACGCTGTATGTTATACGGTTTCCAACTGAAATGACTAGTGGGCGCCATATATATCAAAAATAAATAATTCCCAATTTTTTGTTCGACAGATAGCACTTTAAGCTTTCCGACACATTAAAAGCCACAAAATTCGGTCTAGCGGTTGCGGAGGAATTCAAGATCAAAGTTAAAAAGTTGAGTTTTTTATATTTTGCATTAAAATATGAGTGTTGCTGAGTTTTTCATAGGTTCTAACTATTTAAAAAAGGTCAAAGCTTAACAAACAGTTCATAAAAATACAAAAATGTTTGTCTGTTTTTTTGTAAAAAAAAAACATTAAAAATTTTTTCAGAATTTTTTCTCAAAAAATTTAATTTTTTTCCAAAATTGAAAAAAATACTTCTTGGGTTTTCATAAAACTCTTATAAAAACTCATATACTAAAAAATTTCCATTTGTGTGAAAAAGCTATAATTTTATTGGAAGCGGTATGGAAAAAACACAAATTTTTTCCCATGTAATTTCTAAAAAATTGAAAAAAGTGTCAAACCGACAGGAATAATTGGATGGTTACAAAAGTATATATGGGATGAAAATAGACACTCTCAGGCATCATTCTGTGAAAACGGAACTTTGTTCCAAGCTGTTCCTTAAATGTTCTAGTCCACTAAACTTGGAATTTCACTAAAGTTTAGTACCTGAGGAAAAACAAAATAGCTCACTTTGTGTAAATGCTGCAGTAATTTATTAAAACGGTTCTTACAGACAACAATCCTACCTATCTAACAAAAATGAACACAATATCTGTTATAGTTTCTTAGAAATAGCTGTTTCTTTCTCCAGAAATTCGCAAAGATGACGTATTTTTGTACCCTACACCACTATGTGGGGAGGGTATTATAATTTGGTTTTGGCCAAAAAGTTTGTAACGCTTCGAAATAATGGTCGTAGACCCATACTTATATATACCAAAATGAATGTCTCGACGAGCTGAGTCGATCTGGCTATGTGTGTCCGTCCGTCCGTCTGTCCATCTAAACCTTGTAATCACGCTACAGGTCGCAATTTTGATCGGATCATCATGGATGTTGATGAGGGTCCCGGAGGGGAAGAAGCCTATTGATTTTGGTGATGGTCGGATAATATTCAGGGGTCGGAATGGCAAAAAAACTTATTTGCGGAAAAAGTCAACGTTTTATTTCAAAGCGAATATCTGCGTATCTATAAGGGGTATATTAAAGGCAAAGCCTGTTAATGAAAGCAGAAAATATAATCTTTACAGCAATGTATGGTAGGTTGTCGTAGGTGGTCAAACAACGAAGATATCGCAATAGTCGCGTATAGAACCCAACTTTTCATTTATTCGATTTTAGTTCTAATGACGAATAACACACCTTTTGTTGGATACTTTCCAAAAGCAAAACCTGGATATGAAAGTAGAAAATCCTGTCTTTACAATGATGCAAAGTAGGTTAGCGTAGGTGGCCAAATAACGGAGATATCACAATAATCGGTAATACATCCCATTTTTCCACTTTTAAAGAAATCACGCTCCAGGTCGTAATTTTGATCGGATCGTCACGAAATTTTGGATGTGGATGAGGGTCCCGGAGGGGAAGAGGCCTCTTGATTTTGGTGATGGTCGGATAATATTCAGAGGTCGGAATGGGCAAAAAACTTTTTTGGAGAAAAAGACAATGTTTTTTTTCCAAACCGAATATCTCAGCTTCTATAGGGGGCATGCAAAAAGCAGAACCTGTTAATGAAAGAAGAAAATATCGCCTTTGCAACGATGTAAAGTAAGTTGTTGTAGGTGGTCAAACAACGAAGATATCGCAATAGCCGCTAATAGAACACAACTTTTCATTTTTGCGATTTTAATAATAATGACGAATATGACAGCTTTGGTTGGGGACCTTTCAAAAACAAAGTCTGTCGATGAAAGTAGGAAATCCCATCTTTACAATGATGCAAAGTAGGTTGGCGTAGGTGGCCAAATAACGGAGATATCGCAATAGTCGTTAATACAGCCCATTTTTCCATTTCTTTGTAATCACGCTACAGGTCGCAATTTTGATCGGATCGTCACAAAATTTTGGGGGTTAATGGGAGTCCTACAGAGGAAGAAGCATATTGATTTTGGTGATGGTCGGAATGGGCAAACAACTTATTTGGAGAAAAAGTCAACGTTTTATTTCAAACCGAATATCTCAGCTTCTATAGGGGGTATGCCAAAAGCAGAACCTGTTAATGAAAGAAGAAAATATCGCCTTTGCAACGATGTAAAGTAGGTTGTGGTAGGTGGTAAAACAATGAAGATATCGCAATAGCCGCTATTAAAACAAAACTTTTCATTTCTGCGATTTTAATAATAATGACGAATATGGCAGCTTTGGTTGGGGACCTTCCAAAAACAAAGTCCGACTATGAAAGTAGAAAATTCCATCTTTACAATGATGTAAAGCATGTTGGCGTATGTGGTCAAATAACGGAGATATATCAATAGTCGGTAATACGTCCTATTTTTTAATTTTTTTAATCACGCTATACGTCGTAATTTTGATTGGATCGTCACGAAATTTTGGGTGTTAATGGGGGTCCCACAGAGGAATAAACCTATTGATTTTGGTAATGGTCGGATATTATTCAAGGGTCGGAATGTGATGGTTGGCATACATCCGACTTTTCCATTTTTTTTTTTTTATTTGAGTTATTCTGACGATGCACTTAAACGCGTTTCAATAAAATTGACCTGTACCGTGGTGCAATGGTATGCACGCCCGCCAAGCACGCAGAAGGTCGGTGGTTCGATTCCCCGGCCAGGCAACATCAAACATTTTTCAACGGTGGCAAAATACCCCTCAGTAATGTTGGCGACATTTCCTGAGTGTTTCAGCCTTGAAAAACTTCTCCACAAGTTGTGTCTTAAGACACGCCGTTCGGACTCAGCGATAAACAGTAGGTCCTATGTCATTGAGCTAAAATATGAATCGGGGTGCACTCATTGATATGAGAGAAGTCTCCCTTGTTCCGTATGGTTTGTTGTGGAACAATGTTGTTGTTAATGAAGACATTCAGAACAAAGGCGCTAAGCTATCCCAATTTTAATATTTTGAATTTTACCAGTCAAAAGCTTATGCACAGGGGAAGTGGTGTAGGGTATCACATAGTCGGCCCAGACCCGACTATAGCCTTGGCTCACTTGTTTAAAATTGGGAAACATTTTTCGTCTTTAGGAACACGCCCACACCCTCCTATATTTTGATCCATTTTTTTGCTTTCCTTAGTTTCAATATGTTTACTATTGAATTCCATATAGAAGTTAACAATCGGTGGCAACAAAAAATTGAGGTTTTGGCCAGGAAAGTCGACCACTGAACCACTCTACAGCGTAAATTTTCAAGTGGGCCTAATTATTCGATTGACAGATATAAAAACATTAAAAGGACCTTTTCTGTTGCATACATGATAACAAGACATATTCGCTATTACAACATGATCCGAAAAATGACCTTAAATTGAAATGGACCCACATAGTCCATCTTCGAACTTAATCACCATTTTATCTTTCTGATCGATTTAATTTGTCTTGACTAATTTTAAATGAAAGGTGCTGAGAAGTTTTTGCGGATTCTGAAAAGGCAATGTTCGTAGATGAGAAGAATAAACAAAATTCCCCCGGCGATTCTTTTTAAGGTGCACCGAAAATTTTATATCATTCTAAAGAAGTCCATAATGACTTCCTTCGGTAAAAATTTAAGAAGATCATGAAATAGCCCTTTGGTTTTTTAAAGTCCTTTGATCATTATTTCAGAAAGCATGAACTTGGCCTTTTAAATAATATATCGCTGTAGATGGGATCACAAGGACTACATTGGATGCGAATTTCAAAACGATCTTACCTGTAGATTGTAATTAGGTTACAATTTTGGAGTTTTGTGAAGGTCCTGAATTGAGTAGCATTTTTAAAGCTCTCGAGCCATTATGTGTGGAAGTATGAACATGGCTACCAAAAACACAAACCTAACCAATACCATTGGTATAAATTTCAACACGATCATCGAATAGCAGGGTAGTGGAGAGGACCCGGAAAAAGTGATCCAATATATATGATTTGATCTTAACATGTCGATGCCTAACTTTCTTCAACTCGTATTTTAATTTTAATTTATTTTTTTAGAAAATATAAAACCGATTATTTTCTTTAAAACTTGGGTGGTTGAGAAAAAGTTCAAATGCAATTTAAAAAGAAATTAAGTACAAAGATGATGATGAAAAAGATGATGAATGTATACCGGCTTGATAAAGTGATACAATATAGTGACTGCAAAATGAAAATTTGTAGGATTAGGTGAAGGATTAGATCAGGATTATGCTATGCTAACCACAGCCCAAAGTCATTTCAAATGGATTATCGTCAAAAACAATATTAATTAAAAATCTATCTATTTCTAAATAAAATATTTATTTTTAGTGCAAAATGAAATTAATAAAAAACTGCCAATCCAAATAATACCAAAATCCATTTTGGTCTTAATTTAATTTTCACACGAAATGCTGTAAATAAATAAATATTATTTTCCTGGATTATA
Organism: Musca autumnalis; assembly: GCF_047663935.1. Taxonomy (NCBI): domain Eukaryota; kingdom Metazoa; phylum Arthropoda; class Insecta; order Diptera; family Muscidae; genus Musca; species Musca autumnalis. The sequence goes on along the minus strand of NW_027411644.1, from coordinate 290,246,624 downwards.
AATGACTTTGACCACCTCGAACAAAGCAATCAGTCTGTCAAGTCAGTCTGTCCATAGAAAACTAATAAATAATTTTCAAAACACACAAAATTCCCTTTTTGCTCGACCAAATCAATAGCCTTAAAGGAAAAAAAAAATAAAACGAAGAAATTTCCATTTAAATCTATACCATTTGGCACCGATCCCCTCCCACAAAGTGGAAAAAAGGACAAATACTGTTCAAATGTCGAGTTTATGAAAACAAACAGACTGGAAAAAGCAATGCCGAGAACATGAAAAAACACACCAACCACAAATGACAGTATTGTCAAGCAAGACTAATAGGAAAAAAACACATACACATATGTATATGTTTAACCGCTGACACATATACTCTTACATACATACATATGTATGTGAAATAGAAGCAAATCTATAAGCAAACATTAGCCTACTCAAATACCATCCGTGACTATTCGTGGCGTTCTATCAAGAGATGACACAAATGTGATTTACAGCCTGTTTCTGTATGTCGAAACGAAAATGTGTGAAAATGAAATAGCCAAAACTTTAGTTTTTGAAATAATTTTAGCATTCTTTGGCTTCAAAACAAAAATCAAATTTGAAAACACACACGAGTTTTGTAGTATTTCGTACACATTCATTTTCTTATCGACATACAAAAACAGGCTGTTAGGTTTTTTGCCTCCATTCTGTGGCAAAAAAAGTCGAAAATGAAAAATCGCCTGGGGTTTCCATATAAATGGACAGAAAGAAATATATTGGATGGAGAGATATATTGGAAAAACGTGTAGGAAAAGATCTTACAGGGACGGGACCGGTCATGTGATAGCCTATATCAAAACTTTTAGACATTAACAATCGCCATGTAGAAAGAAACTTATAAAAACTATTAAAAAAGAAACCCTAGGCTTTGCCAACAGATATATGTATAAACTAAGCATTTGACTGTGATAAGGCAAACAACGAATAAAAGGAGTATTCGATAATTATATGCATTTTCGTAGATATCCATAGAAGTTCTGGAGATCACAGAGACCAAATGCGGTGCAAATTTTCATAACAAATCAAGACCAAAACCAGGCTATAAACGGAACTACATTTTATGGCAATCGGTTTCAATTTAAATTTTATTGCGATCGGTTTAATTCGTTTTGTAACTACAACAATGAACTGGTAAAATTTGTTGGTCGATTGGAAAAGAATTGTGGCCTGCAGAGCGATTTCCTGAAAATTTGCCTTTGGCCCCCCATACAAAGTACTATGGAAACAAGTAAAAAATATCAGAGATATACCCTCAGCCCATGTAAATTTAAACCCTTTTTGGATATTTGGATATTTCAGTATAACTTTTGGACCAGTATGCCAGGAAGCATGGACTTGTCCATGGAAAACATAATATCGCTGTAAACAGGACACATCGAACAGCATCGATATACATTTTCAAAGGATTTTCGAACTGATCCTAAACTGCACTTAGACACAAATGTTGTAATTTTGTTGGTGGAGGTATACTAGGGAGAGTACAGATATGGACCATTTTAGAAGTTAAACTAAATTTGGACAAAATGTTAGGAGATCAAAAGTTTTGACCAAATTGGTTGACCCGTTCAAGAGACATCGTGCATACCATTTTAGTGACATGTTTTATATATTGAGGGGAATTATCGGAAGTTGTGGACTGGTATTGTCCATCTTCAAACTTAAACTGAAGTTTGTCCAAAATATGACGAATGCCAAATTTTGGACCAAATCGGTTGATCCATTCGAGAGTTATCGTGCTCTACAGCCAATACATATGCCGGCATAGGGATTTTTGACTTTCGGGCAGTTTTCTTAAAAAATATGCACTTGCCCCTAAAAAACTTTTACCGTCGTAATTGAGGCAGCGAATGCAATTTGCTTCAACAAAATCAAAGGGATTCGGAAGCAGGTCTTAAATTGAACTTACCCGGGTGGGTGTGGGTGGTACCCGAAGGAGTAAACAAATGTAGTCCATATTCGAACCTGATCTATACTGGTATCTGGTAGATATATTAGGGTGTTTAAAGTATGGACCAAATCGGTCACTCCCTTCAAGAGTTACCCTACGAACAATTTTTCCAAACATTTTTGAACTTTTGTGGGGGAGGTACCTGAAGGAGTGGACCGATATGGCTTATATTCAAACTTAAACTATGTTTGGACAAAATATTACTAAGGCCAAATTTTGGACCGAATCGGCAGATCCGTTCGAGAGTTATCTTTCGCTCCAACCACCTCACACGGTGTCATAGGGGTTTTTTGCAACTTTCAGGCTATTTTCTCAGGAAGTATGGACTTGCCCCTGATGAAACTTGTACCGTCGTATGGAGGGCAGTGAATACAAGTCGCTAAAACAAAAATCAAAGCGATTCGAGAGATGACCCTAAACTGAACTTTTCCGAAATTTTGTGTGGGAGGTACCCGAAGGAGTGGACCGATTGAGTCCATATTGAAACCTTTTCTAAGTCTGGTACACATTTCACGATGGGCAAATTATGGACCAAATCGGTTACTTCCTTCAAGAGTTATCGTGCGCACAAATTCTCCGAATACATCCGAACTTTTGTGGGGATGTACCGGAAGAGGTGGATCGATATAACCCATCTTCGAACTTAAATGTTTGGGCAAACTATTACTTACTCACTTACTTAGCTGTCCCATAACAGAACATTTGTTCCATAGGCCGAACTAAGACAAGATCTCCATTCCTCTCTATTTGTTGCTTCGCACTCTGGAATACCGCGCCTTTTCATCTCATCATCCACTTGTTTGCGCCATCTATTCCTTGGCCTGCCAATTCTACGTGCACCGCCAAGGGGCCCGTATTTATACGCCTTTTTAGCGGTTTCATCATAGCTCAGTCTTATGATATATCCTAGCCAACGCAATCGCTGCATCTCGATAGTTTAACAATATCGATGTCGTTGTATAGCAGATACAGTTCGTGGTTCATGCGACGTCGATATTCACCGCCAACGCAGATTGGTCCGTAGATCTTTCGAAGAATTTTTCTCCCAAACACACCAAGCACTGCCTTATCTGCTTGCGCAAGTACCCAGGCTTCGGAGCCATACATCAGCAAGGGTAGTATCAGTGTTTTGTAGAGCGTTATTTTTGTTTGACGAGATGTGGCTTCGTTTTTAAGCTGCTTACTTAAACCAAAGTAGCATCTGTTGGCCAATACAATTCTTCTTTTTATTTCACAACTGATGTCGTTTGTTGTGTTTACGGCGGTGCCGAGGTATACGAAGTCTTTTACTACCTCAAAATTATAGGAACCAACTTACTTAGTTGGTCCGATCTCAATGGACGCATTGCGCGTCGACACCATCAGCTTGGTCTTCTCGCCGTTTACCGCCAGACCCACTTTAGCAGATTCTCCTTCGACCTTCATAAACGTATCGGTTACATCTTTTAATGATCGTCCCATGATGTCTATATCATCAGCATAAGCAAGTAACATGTGGCTTTTGGTGTAGATTGTGCCACTTCTTTTGACGTTTGCCTCTCGTATAACCTTTTCTAGCAGGATGTTGAAAAGATCACACGAAAGGCTGTCTCCTTGCCTAAAACCTCTTTTGGTACAAAACTCTTCGGAGAGGTTCTTTCCTATTTTAACTGAAGATCATGTGTCAGTTAGAGTCATTTTACAAAGCCGAATGAGCTTTGCGGGAATACCAAATTCAGACATTGCTTAGAATACCTTAGAACGTAGCGGGCTGTCGAAGGCTGCTTTATAATCGACAAAAAGGTGGTAGGTGTCGATCTGCATCTCTTGGGTCTTCTCCAGGATTTGCCGCAGGGTAAATATCTGGTCAATGGTGGACTTGCCAGGTCTACAGCCTCATTGGTATGGTCCAATTATTTCGTTGATCATGGGCTTTAGTCGTTCTCACAATATCCCTGACACTATCTTGAAGGCGATAGGATGAAGACTTATGCCCCTATAGTTGGAGCGGGACACAGGATGCTCAGGTTCCAATCGTCGGGTACGCGTTCTTCCTGCCAGATGGAGCTAACTAGCTGATGCATACACCTTATCAGCGTGTCGCCTCCGGTTTTAAACAGCTCGGCTGGTAGGCCATCAGCTCCTGCTGCCTTATTATTCTTCAGCCGGTTTATTGCTGTCTTTACCTCATCTTGGCCGGGTGGTATACATTCAATACTATCTTCTGGGATTGGATCTGTGGTATCTTCGCCGACTTCGCTACTATTGGATACGAATAGTTTGGAAAAATGCTCTTTCCATATCCTAAGCACACTATATGTATCAGTTACTAGGTTACCTTGCTGGTCTCTACAGGAAGATGTGCCAGTTCCAAAGCTAGCAGTTTGATGTTTCACTCTTTGGTAGAATTTTCGCACTTCATTCTGTCTCCTGTACATCTCGATTTGTTCACACTCCCGCTTTTCCATCTCTCTCTTTTTCCTGCGGAACAGACGTTTCTCCTATCTCTACTGTCTCGTGCGCTACGCGTTGTTACTGATTGTAAAGTAGCCCTATGTGCCGCATTTTTCTCTTCGGTAGCAGCACGACACTTCTGGTCATACCATGGAGGTCTCTGGTATCCAAGTATGGATCTTGCGGCTGTTTGCATGGAGTGGGTAATGTTTTGCCATTGTCCTGATATGTTATCGGGACGAGGAGTACTTTGATTAAGCAGTTGGGCCAGTTGATTGGAATATGATGTGGCTATCTGTTGTGATTGCAGCTTACCGATGTTCAACTTTCGTGTTGTGTCTGTTCGCTTTTTGTTTGCTACGTTTAATTTGGTACGTACCTTTGCTGCAACTAGGTAGTGGTCCGAGTCTATGTTTGCACCTCGGAACGATCGCACACCCAACATGCTTGATGCATGTTTTCCATCTATCACAACGTGATCAATTTGATTTCTTGTTCTTTGATCTGGCGAAAGCCAGGTGCCCTTATGAATATCGAGATGATTAAATCTGGTACTGCTAACTTCCATGTTTTTTGCAGCTGCAAAGTCTATCAGCCTCATACCATTGTCAGATGATTCACTGTGGAGACTGAATTTCCCGACTGTTGGGCCAAAGATATTCTCCTTTCCAATTTTGGCATTAAAATCGCCTAGAATGATTTTAATGTCATGGGCAGGGCAACGGTCATATGTTTCTTCCAAGCGCTCGTAAAATATATCTTTGGTCTGTTCGTCCTTTTTTTCAGTGGGAGCATGAGCGCAAATAAAGCTGATGTTGAAGAATTTAGCTTTTATTCGAATTGCAGCATGTCTTTCATTCACTGGGGTGAAGCACCAAAGCATTGGTGAAAATTACATGTCAAAGCATTGGTGTAAATGACATGCTGTGGATCCAAAAATGAATAGCGTCTTTTAGGGTCCACGCTCATATAAAATTCATCGATAAAGATGCTAAAAGATGACATGCCAGCTCACTTGCGCCCATGATTGAATGGCATCTTCGGCATCGAACATTTTGCTGGGATGGTTTACAATCACGAGGGCTTAGTTGCTTACTGTGATAAATTATAAGCATAGAAAATTAAGAGTAAGATTGAAATTACAATCATTAAAAAAATATGAAAAGGCTGTCATTCGCGAATTACCTTAATGTTGTTGATGAATATCCGATTTTGGATACAGCGAATCAGTCTCTTTCAATATCTATGCATATTTCGATGTTTCACTCAGCTGCTAAAATATGCCGTCAGTTGCATCACACAATGCAAAAAAGCTTAATGTGGATAAAAATCGACAAAATGCATATGATTTTGGTGCACAGCCGATTTCATTAGCAACCATCAAGAATACGTTAATATACATCTATGTACACGAAAGAGTATACCGATTTAGTCCATATTCAAACCCGATTTATGCCTGGTAGTAATATTTACATATTTAATGTTATGACCAATTCGGTTACTCCCTTCGATAGTTTCGTGCGCACAATTTTAGCGAACATGTTTTAACTTTAGTGGGGGGGATACCAGATGAGTCGATCAATATGAATATGAGAAGATTTTGCAGATTCTAAAAAAAAAATTTCATTGTTGAGAAAGGTTAAAGTTTAAATTTTTAGGAGTTTTTAGGTTTTCACGATTTTGCTTGGAAACTCTTCCTTACCAAAATTCTTATTAAAGTGGTCAAAATACACAGAGGGTTTTATGGCCGGTCATAACGCCCAAAGCTAAAAGGGTCTTATGACAGCTTTCATCACCGATGCGTTGTGTATTTACACCAGTAATTCCTAATAACATAATTGATTTGACGCTCAACATAATTCAATTTACCAAAACATTTACTATACTTTTATATAAATACACACATCTGGTGAATTGCATATTTCGCACACACACACGCACACGTCGTTGAACAGGTCTTTAGACCCAAACAATTTGTGACAAAGCACTATAAACAATAATCAACTTTGGCATGGGAAAAATATAGGAACGTTTTAAAACAACCCTGTGAGGGTAAATCATAAAAAAACCTCATCAAACAAAGGAACAAACACCCCACCCTCATTCACACACACTCATGTCCTCTGCGGCAAACTCATAAAATTGCACATCACACAAAGTGCTAAAAAACATCATTGATGTTGATGTCGGACCGAACACACAGAAAAGAAAAAAACTTTGTGTGGCAGCAAACTATACAAATCATGAACAAAACATTCACAAAAGTACAAACATAATGTGGTGGGGTAACCACCCTAACCCACACCACGAAGTGGTTGCAAACTTCTACACCAGTGTACGAGCTTTTTGTTCTTTGTCCTTAACTATTGTTTATATGCCACTAAAACAGCCTTCCATAAAAAACAAATGTAAACCACACACTCACGAGCCAGAGGATGAAGCACATAAATAATCTTTGAGAGAGAAAAACAAAAAAAAACGAACTTGTAAATGTAAAACACAGAACAAAAAATAAGAGAAATGTTTTTAGTTTATTTCGTATTTTCTGTTGCAAACACCGACAGTCAGTCCATTCCATTACCATTCTTCCTTCTCGTTCTTAGCAAAAAGCAAGCAGAAAAACTTAATGTCACTTGTCACCCCGTTTGAGTACAACAAGTTTAGACGTCTGTCTTGCAAACATTTTGTGAAAATGAAAAAAAAATCCAAGATGAAGAAAAGTTCCTGAACTTGTCAAGTGAACGTCGTTCATGACGAGTCAACGTTAATTGAAAAGCAAATAGTCAAAAAGCGATATGGGCAGGGTCTGGAGCTAAAACAAAAGATCTCATTAATTTTATACCCTAATTCAAAGTAAATCATTGAACCAAATGTCACAATAAATTACAGTTAAGAAATGGACGAAAACATTTGGATGGGAACAACAAAGTTGTCAAACAAATGTTTTTCCCCTTCATCAAAATGGAAATGGGGAAAATTGTGTTAATTAACGCATTCAGGATATCAGTGGATTTGATTAACTTTGCGATTTCAATTAAATATGAATATACATACATATATAAATATTGGTAAAGAATTATATCAAAGAAGTAGAAAACTTCTTATTAAATTATCCATTAAAATAAAAAAGCAAGGAAAGGAAATTTTCCTTCTTCTTCTTTATTTGCATATTCGATCTCGAATATAAGCGACCAATACAATTATATATCATTATTTGTTACAAATATTAAGGTATATTCATATATTATTAGTGATCTCCATAAAAGCTTCTCTATTTCTGGCTTCACTCAGTAGGATTGAGAGATTTCCAATGCCGGTCCATTTCAGTATTCAGTATTGTCAATCAATGATGTTTCTTTCCGTCCTCTGGATGGCTTCCCTTCTATCGTTCCACCGATTATGGTTTGGAGCAGCTTGTATTTTCGGTTCCTCATTATATGTCCAAGATATGACACTTTTCGTCTTTTTATTGTCGTAATGAGTTCACGTTCTCGATTAACCCTTGTCAGAACTACTGAATTGGGTATCAAATGTGTCCATGGGATTTTTAGGATACGTCGATAAATCCACGTTTCAAAAGATTCCAGTTTCTTTATGTCAACGGCTTTTAACGTCCATACTTCTGAGGCGTACAGCAAGACCGACCAGAGATAAGTTTTAACAAATCGAATTTTTGTTTCCATGTTTATGTCATGACTACATAAGACATTTTTGTATTTGAAAAATGTAGCTCTTGCCATTTCTATTCTGCATCGTATTTCTTTTGTGTTGTCCCAGTTTTCATTTATTTTGACGCCGAGATATTTAAAGGTCTGTACTTTATCTATATGTACATTATTTATTTGTAATTCGGTTGTTTCTTGGTTTCTGGACTTGGATATAATCATATATTTAGTTTTTGGGATGTTGATCTTTAACCCATACTTTTCGCTACAGATATTTAGACGATTCAGAAGGAATTGTAATTCTGACAGGCTACTTGCAATTAACGTGATATCATCTGCATATCTGATGTTGTTGACGAATGTTCCACCAATATATATGCCTTTACGAACGTTAGATACTGATTCTTGAAAAATTCTTTCGGCGTAAATATTAAATAGTAATGGTGATAGTATGCAGCCCTGTCTAACTCCTCTCGATATTGCAATGGAGTCGGTAAGTTCTCCATTAATGTCGACTTGTGCTGTTTGGTTCCAATATAGTTCCTTGATGCATTGTAATTCCTTTCCTTGGATGCCAATAGAAATGAGGATTTCCACCATTTTGTCATGCTGTACGGTATCGAAGGCCTTTTCATAATCCACAAAACAAATGTATACGTCCTTTTGTACATTTCAACATTTCTGTATTAAAACTTGTATAGAGAGTAGGGCTTCTCTCTTCTTTAAATCCAAATTGCGATAGCCCCATGTATTCTTCACATTTTTTATATATTCTGGAATGTCTAATTCTTAGAAATATTTTGAGAGCGTGGCTCATCAAACTTATTAGTCTGTAATCGGTATATTGTCTAGGGTGGTTTTTCTTCGGAATCGTGATGAAAGTAGATTTCAGCCAGTCTTGGGGGTATCTGCCTGAGTCGTAAATGTAGTTAAAAAAGCAATACTAAAAGCTGTATGTTTTCGTCGTCTATTAATTTAAGTAATTCGGAAGGAATTTCGTCTGGCCCACAAGATTTTTTATTACGTAATAATTTTATTGCAGATTCCACCTCAGTTTTAGATATTGGGTTCCCTGTGAGTGGTTGTTGGTTAGCCGAAACGTTGTTTGATCGGTTACTGTCAGTAAATGTTTGTTTTATGTATTCACTCCATATTATTATTTTTTCATTTGTCTCAAAAACAGCTTTGTTGTTAATATATAGTATTTTCGGTATTGATTTGTAATATACTCCTGAGGCTTCTTTAAGTCGTTTATGTAAATTGAAGTCGTCATGAAGCTCCTGCAGACGTACAATTTCCTGACATTGCTTGTTTAAATGCTCAATTTTTGCGGTTCGTATTGCCGATTGAATTTCTCTTTTAAGCTCAAAATATATTTCATAATTTGTGTGTTTATATTTTCGGCGCTCTTCCATCAGTTTAAGTATGTCGTTTGTCATCCATTCTTTATTTTTAGGTTTTTTGTAGTTTCCTAGGTTATTGCTGGCAATATTTATACCCTATACCACAATGTGGAAAAGGGTATTATAAGTTTGTTTTGGTAAAAATGCTTGTAACACCGCGAAATATACGTCGGAGACCCCCAATGTGGTATACCAATCTTCATATCTCAACGAGATAAAACGATTTTGAGATGTGTGTCCGTCCGTCAGTCCGTCCGTCCGTCCGTCCGTCCGTCTGTCCATTATAAATTGTAAACACGCTCCAGGCCGCAATTATGGACCGATCGTCACGAAATTTTGTATGGAGGTCGGGTTCAGATCAGAATAGATCCCTATTCTTATTGGTGATGATCGTGAAATATTTAGCGGGTGAAATGGACCAAAAACATAATATTTATCCAATTTTCTAGCGGCTCTGTAGGCTTCAATAATAGTCCGATCAACGCGTAATTTTAAATAAGGTAAGAGTATATCACAAAGGAGAAGCTTGCAATTTTGGATGGCGATCGGATAATATTTAGAGGGTTAAATGGACCAAAACTTTTGTGTGAAAATGGTGAAAATTTTTAATATACAGCTTATATCTTAATTCCTGGAAGTGACATTCCGAAGAAGTGAGTTATACTTGAACGCTTGACCTTTCAATTGATGCCAATTATGTTGGTGTGCATGATCAGATAACAGATTTACAGCCTAATATATTCCCTTATTTGTTTGTAGTGTAGTAATAAACTCGCTAGAAGTCGCAATTATACATCAATAGTCACGAAATTTTGCACCGGGTAAGAGTATAGGTCGAAAAAGATGCCTACAATTTTGAATGATGATCTGATATTCTTTAGCGGGTGAAATGGACAATTCCTTTTGTATGAAAAATATAAAAATTTTATTTTTCGTCGATATTTTAATCCCTTGAGGACATATATATTTCGCAAAGTAGCCTACATATGGAAAAAAACTACTGACCTTTCCTCTGATGTAAATTGGAATAAAGTGTTTGCTAGATAACGGGCCTACTGCCTAATATATAATGGGTTCTGTGTAGAGAACCACATTTTTATCCCATGCTACATATTGTCTCTCCAAAAGTTTATGTAACACCAATATTCATCCTAGACAAATTATTTGGTATGCCAAAATTCATATCTCGACGAGATAAAGCGATTTAGCGATGTGTGTCCGTCCATTAAAAATTGTAAACAATCTTAAGGCCACAATTATGGACCGATTTTTACGAATTTTTTAAGGAGGTTGGGTTCGGGCCGGTATAGAAATGATTAGTTTTTGCTGATGGTCGTGAAATGTTCAGGGAATGAAATGGACCAAAAAACAAAATTTTAACCAATTTTGTAGCGGCCCGTAGGTCAAAAAAAATAACCCGCAAAATTTTAAACAAAGTTTGAATTTATGATGAAGAAGAAGCGTACAAACCAACGTGAAGATCAGATAATACTTAGCGGGTTAAAAGGACTGAAACTTTTGTGTGAAATTGGTAAAAATTTCAATAACGTAGCGGTTAAACAACGGAAGTAGTAGTACTACATAAGTGGGTTTCATTACATTTTAGTTTTGTGTGAACATTTTTAGTGTGAACTAAATTTTCCTTTCCTGCTACAAATATGTCTTTGTCATGCTAGATAACTTTTTGGTTTTGGTTATGTGTATTATACATTACATCTCTGATATTTGACAATTAAATTTTCACAATCATTGAAAAGAAGTTCCGTGGAGAGCGATTGTCCAGGGATAGTGGTATAGGGTATCCCATGGTCGGTTCCGTCCGACTATAGACTTTTCTTACTTGTTTTTAATGTATTTTTGATAGAACTCCATATGTTCTCTACTTCCTCCCTGTTTATATGGTCTAATTCATGATTTATACGTTGTTTCACAACTGCGAGTGTATTATGGTTATCAAGTTTCTCCACAGCAAATTTCCTTCGCCGAACCGTTTTCCTTGCTAGGGATATTCTGCAACACATATTCGCTAATAAAAGATTATGGTCGGATGGCACGTCAGCTCCTGGATAAGTGGATGTTTTCTTTATGCATGAGAAAAACCGTTTATTTATGATTATATAATCTATTTGATTTCTCACAATGTTGTCTTTTCGATCTGTGGAGATTTCCAAGTATACAGTCTTCTTTTGGGAAGACAGAAAAATGTGTTTGTTATTTTCATTTTATATTCTTGGCAGAATTGAATCAGCCTGTCCCCTCTTTCATTTCGATCTCCAAGTCAGTATTTTCCCGTTACACTAGGTACAGCTTCTTCTCCAACTTTTGCGTTAAAGTCACCTTGGATAATATTTATCTCATGGGATTTTGTAGTTTTCAATAAATATGTGATTTCGTCATAGAATGCTTCAATTTCTTCATCACTTTTATCTGCAGTTGGCGCGTATGCTTGTATTATGTTTATATTCATAGGCTTTGCTTCTATTTTTATGAGCATTGCTCTATCTGATTTTGGTATAAATCCAATTACAGAATTCGCAATATTCTTTTTTACTATGATTCCAACTCCATTCCGGTGGTTGTTATTTTGATTGCCAGAGTGGTATACCTTTGTGTTGTTAGATGTAAACTCGCCATTATCAGGCCACCATGTTTCACTTACACCCAATATTTCTATGTTGTAATGGTTCATTTCGTTTATTGTGTTGGCTAGTTTTCCTGGTTCGTAGAGACTTCTTACATTCCAGGTACCGATATTTAGCTTTCTTTTTGTTTTACCTCCGGGGATCCTTAGCACCCTTGTATTGCCGGATTGATTGATGATATTGATTCTTTGTTCATAATTGTATGGTTTTCTAGGGAGGGAATACATCAGTGGTTTCCCCTTGCCTTCTGATGGGTTTATAGTTTTCCGTCTACATACTCAGCCGCTCCAATGGAGTACAGACGATGTTTGCTCCCGGTTAATTTAAGGCAGACGCAGCTACCTGTTGGTCCGCGGGACGTATTTGATTTCCGTCCTACCACCCATATCTGGGAAGCATTCCCCTATCCGCCACCTGGGGACGCGCCCTATAGGGGTTACAGGTTTCCCCCTAGGGGGAAATTTTCCACTTACATATATTGAATGACCTTCGAAATTTATCGACCCTAATATAACGGCTAATACTTTGGTTTTGCTTCAGATAAGAGTGTTTGCTCAGAAGAGTGTTTTTTTGAAACCATAGTTAATTTATTTTTTTTTTTTTCAAAAGTATTTGTGAAAATATTTATTTTTATCCGTTTTTCTTTCAGATTGACAGATTTGAACTAATGTTCCAAATAAGGTGAGTCAAATTATTTTTAGAATTAACAGAAATATACATTTCATAAATTCATATACCCTCTGTCATTAGGCTAACGAGGGTATAAGCACTTTAAGACGACACAAAGGTGTCTAATTGAAATAATGGTTAGATCCAAACAGTTCAGTACTGAATCCGTTTTAGAAAATTTGAAGCCGATTTAGCCATGACCATCTGTCTGTTTGTCTGGATGGTTGGAGCGCACGATAACTCTCGAACGCAGTATCCAATTGGGTATTAATTTTGTACATTCTTATATTTTCACCAAACTAAGTTTATGTTCGAAGATGGACGCACAAAAGTTCAAAATTGTTCAATTTTTATCTCATTGGAACTATTTGGTCCGTATTTTGCACATCTTAATATTTCTAGGGTGCCACCGTGGTGCAATGGTATACACGCCCGCCTTGTACGCTGAAGGTCGTGGGTTCGATTTCACGGCCAGGCAACATCAAACATTGCAAAATACCCCTCAGTAATGTTGGCGACATTTCCTGAGTATTTCCGCCAGGTAAAACTTCTGTACAAAGTGGTGTCTTAAGACACGCCGTTCGGATTCGGCGATAAACTGTAGGTCCCATATCACTGAGCTAATATGAATCGGGATGCACTCATTGATATGAGAGAAGTCACCCTAGTCCCTTCAGGGATGTTTGTGGAACAATTATATATTATATATAATATTTCTAGCGGGCATACATCCGGTTCGAATATGGACTAAATCGGCAAACTCCTTCGGGAATATCTCACACAAAATTCCAAGATTTTTTGCAAAAGTGCAGTATAAGATCAAAATGAGCAGGAAAATACAATAATTGAATAATCAAAACCTGAAATTTATTCCAAACGTTCATCAGAAATTTTCCAATATAGACCTCATTTCTTCTCACAAGAGTTCAAAATCTTTCTAATCGTCGTATAGTTCTAATTTTTTCAGTAAATGCTTAAAATAGGTAAAAATGCTTTAGCCAAAAAATCATCAATATGGGTCCAGTTTTTCCTATAGCCCTCATATAAAGGTACCACCCGATCTCAGGTATTTTGAAGCCTTTATCAATATTTTCGTCCCGAATTGGCTGTAATTCGGTATTTAGGGTACCCAGTAGTCGGAAGCCTTCTGCACTAAAAATTGTGGAAATAGGTCCAGGATTCGGTATAGCCCCCATATAACGGTACCTCGCGATTTCGAGTATTTTGAAGCTTCTATCTATATTTTCGGCCCGAATTCGTTGCAAAAATATGTACAAAAAATGTGAACATAGGTTCAGGTTTTGGTATAAACCCCATTTAACGGTACCGTCGGATTTCAAGTTTCTTGAAGTTTTTATTTACACTTTCAGCATAAATTGTCTGTAATTTGGTTATGGGGTTCTTAGTGGTTAGAAAACATCTCCGCCTGATATTGTTGACAGGAAACTAAACTAATTATTTCATTTCAGGTCACAATATTTTACGTTGGTGGGTATAATAAAGTTCGGTCCGGCCGAACTTAACATTTTTACTTGTTTTTCACTTTGAATAGAGAATCATATATCAAAGATATACAAGTGTGATAAAATTATACTCATAAGTAGATGTCTAAACAAAAATATCTGAATCTTGAACAAAAAAAAAAAAACTAAACAAACAATTAAAACGCAAAACAAGACAACACAACAATACAGAATATTCACTAAAACGATGTCACCCACGGAAATGCAAATATATGCAGCTGGAACCAATTGTTTTTAAACTTGACGCTATTTCGAACATTCTCCAAAAAATGAGAGTGGCATATGATGGCATAGTTATTATAACTCAACTTAAATTTTAGGGACTTAGCAAAAATCCACAAAAAATATTTTAAAAAATTTATTTTATTTTTTTATCTTTTAAAGTCTTAGTTATTTGTCTTTACAGAAGTCACAAACTTACTGACATTTTTAAATTTTAAAGAGGTCATAATAATAATCATAATAATGTCCACCACTTCTGTTTAGCTTTCTTAAGTACCGTAATAAATAACAAAAACATTCTTGGAATATGATGATAATTTGAAATTTGTTGATATCGATTTTTCGATATCTGTCGCAGTTTGGGGGCCACAATGCATTGTGGTTATAAAAATTAACAAAGTTTGTTTCTTAAGTCTTTGTAGTATCGTTATATTAAGAAAACACGATTTTCGTACATTGTTTGGTTGATTCACTCTCTGTATTGCGGATGATGCCCTGCTATCAGTTTCAACTACTTAAGGAAGCACTGAGGTTGATGTACAGAGTTCAAGCATTGAAGTTGATGTGTTGTGTCCAATATGCGTGATGATGCACTGCTATCAGTTTCATGTACTTAAGGAAGCATTGAGGTTGATGTACAGTGTTCAAATTGCGTGATGATGCACTATTATCGGTTTCATGTACTTCTGGAAGCATTCAAGTTGATATGTAGTGTTCAAATTGTTCTACGCGTCTTCTGTGAAACAAGACGATTGCGAAGACTCTGTGCTGTGTAGTCCTCGGCTGTTGATGGTAGAAAGTGGTGGTGTTACATGGCCCCTGAGTTGGGCTGATTCACTCTCTGTATTGCGGATGATGCTCTGCTATCAGTTTCAACTACTTAAGGAAGCACTGAGGTTGATGTACAGAGTTCGAGTTGCTCAATAGGAATGAACTGGCATATTCTTCGGCCCCACGTTGCGTCGCCAGTAAAGAAAGACGATGCCGAAATTGTTTTCTTTGATTCACCCTGCTATCAGTTTCAACTACTTAATGAAGCACTGAGGTTGATGTACAGAGTTCAAGTTGCTCAAGAGAAACGCACGAATTTATTGCATTTTATAGTACTTAGCTTCACTTTTGAGAAGCGGCAAAGTCGTTTAGACATGTATGATAAAATTTAGTAGTACATAGTTGCTTAAAGTAATAGGATTAAATATATTTACAGAGGTGTATTTTTAGTTGTTAACTTTAAAAATGTAAAGATCAATCACAATAGGAAATATGAAAAGGCAAAAACATAAAATACAACAAGAAGGGACATTTACATTGCTACAATACATCGGATGGCGGATGGCAGATGGCGCTGGAGGTCTAACATAATGTTATGTTCCAATATGGTGACATAAAATTATGTTATACTTGTTTTTGTTGCCGTCGTGTTCTGTTAGTTGTCTGTTATACACAAACACCCTCTATGGTTTAATAGTAAAATTGAACTGCATTATGCACTATGTCCAATCTTTACAGTTCTATGTCTTTGGAAAAGGTTTAAAATCAGAATGACAAAAGTGCAAAAGCTTAAAAGTGTAGAGGGCGTTAAACTGTAATTATTAAAATGTTGATTGCCTCAATATTTGTTATTACACTGTGCAACACCGAAAATGCAAACAACTTCTAATGGACATTTTCCGAAAGTACATACTGAGTCTATAAAAACCCCTAATTGGGTTTAGTGTTGTTAGATCGGGTTTGAATTTTGTAGCCTTATCTAAACCTGGCTAAAACTACGCTTTTTCCACTCAAAAGACTTTTGTAAAATCGTCGCTGGTGACGATAATATGATAACAAGCAAGAAAGTATCAGTCATCTGTGCCGACATATATATACCCTCAGCCTCGGGCCTTTTGAAAAGAAGCAAACACAATACTTCTGACATACACTAGCGGTCATCTGAATAGGTTTGAATTTTTTTCTTTTTATATGTTAAGTAATCTTCTGATGTGTTCGTATTTCAGATCCATACTATTTGGCTTTTGAGAGTCCTATCCTATGCCAACATTCCCAAGAAAAAACTTGACGGTGTTGCCATATTTTCGGAAAATATCCCAATTATAATAAAAAATGTACAAAAAATTGTCCAATTTTTGCGATCATCGGAATAGGTTTGAATCAAATAAAATTGATTTTGATTGATGATTTTGGTTTAGTTTAGTAAAATGGAACATTCTGATAAATCCTACAAAAAAATTTACCCGCGTTATTTGGAACGTGGGTTCAATTCTCTACATGGAATAGTTACCAAGAACTTTCAGATAAAATCAAGAAATATTCAAACAAAAACGTTTTATAAACTTGCTTCTGAGCTTCGAAAATTGTCTGAAAGCAAATACCAAGTGTAACCATATTATTAGGATCGATAAATTAGAAAGGTCATTGAAAATAGTTGGTATTTTAGTTCAAGTTTCATTTTTAAACTATCCTTGCAGTACACATTTAAGTATTATCATGGTCACAAATCCACCACATGTATCATTAATGTTCGAAAATTGGTCTGGAAGAATGTTTCTTCGACGACAATAAAGTAGAAAATTGTAATTAAAATTTAACTCATATAGGGGTTTTTGAGTTTTTGGGAAAATTTCTTAAGAAGTATGGAGTTGCCCCGAAAAAAATTTAACCGTTTTAGGTAAGGCCACCTACAAAACATGTATTTAAAAACGATCCCACACTAGTCCTTACACTGCACTCTTTCTAAACTTTGTGTGGGAGGTACCCGTAAGAGCGGTTCTTTGTAACCGATATTCGGACATAGGTCGAGGCTGTAAGAAATAATACGATGTACAATGTTTGGACCAAATCGGTTTCTCCCTTCGGTAGTATCGTACGTACTACCTAATTTAGTTGTTATCGGTAGCCCTTTTTGAGATTTTGGGCAATTACCTCAGGAAGTGTGGGCCAGGAAGAAGAATATTTTAAATACATTTTAAAACGATCCAAGATGAGCTCTTAAACTGCACTTTTCCCACATTTTGTGCGGGAGGTACCCGATACATGACTAGATGAAATGATATGTTGTGCAACGATTGGACCAATCAGAAACTCCCAGCGAGATTTATCTTTAGGATTTACCATTCTAGTTGGTTCTGTCATGGATTCTTGCAGTTTTTAGGAAGTATGGACTTCCGAATTCCTAAAATTGTACCGCTGTTAAAGGGTCCGCAAGGACAATCTGCTGAAAAAAATCAAAATGATCAAAGAGTA
Source organism: Musca autumnalis (assembly GCF_047663935.1). Classification (NCBI taxonomy): domain Eukaryota; kingdom Metazoa; phylum Arthropoda; class Insecta; order Diptera; family Muscidae; genus Musca; species Musca autumnalis. The sequence continues at coordinate 290,228,831 of NW_027411644.1, read as the reverse complement.
GTTCTTAACTTTAATTTTTCCGAATTTTGTGAAAGAAGTACACTCCTTCGAGTATCGATATGTCGATATGATATTTGAAACCGATCTATGACTGAAAGTAATATTGACATATGCAAAGTTATGACCAATTCTGCTACCCCCGTCTGCTAAACTGTGGGGGAGGTACTTGAAGGGTGAGCCGATATGGCCCGGAAATATGGAAAATGTTACGAAGGTCAAATTTTACACCGAATCGGCAGATCTGTTCGCGAGTTACCTTGCACTACACACGGTGTATGAAATATGGAATTGCCCCTGATGAAACTTGTACCGTCGTATGGGGGCAGTGAATACAAGTTTTTACAACAAAAATCAAAGCGATTCGAGAGCAGGTCCTAAACTGAAATTTTCCGAAACTTTGGGAGGGATGTACCCGAAGGAGTGAACCGATTGAGTCCATACTAGAACCTCATCTAAGTCTGGTAGAAGTTTCACGATCTTCAAAGTACCCCATTCTAGAGTTGTCGGGCGCACAAATTTTCCGAACATTTTCGATCTTTTGTTTGTGAGGTACCGGAAGATGTGGACCGATATAACACATCTTCGAACTTAAACTAAGTTTGGATAAAATATTACGAAAGGCATCGGTTGATCCGTTCGAGAGTTGTCGTGCGCTCCAGCCAGACAGACGGACGGACATGGCTAAGTCAAATTGTCTGAAACTAATTTCGTCCAAACATACCTGGGGTCTAAAACCATTATTTTGATGAGGCACATTTTGCCCGCATGAAAGTGTATACATACTCGTATACCATCGTTAGCATAAATGCTGAGGGTATATACAAATTATTTCATGTATTGCGAGAATCCATCTTGCGCGAGGTTTATGGAAGATTCGGGCCATTATCGAGAAAACAGCGAAATATAAAATTATAGAATTGTGCGGGAAATGTATAAGGCAGTGGCGCTAATTATTGGTATATTTCGGGGTCCATATCTCAGGAATTATTGGCTTTCGCTAGAAAAAATATATAGTGTTGTAGTTACGATAAGAACGAATACCAGATATGTCCACACTATGTTAGAAGTGGCCTTAAAATGTGTTAAAGCACAGAAGTGTTGAACTTTTGCGGAGGCTACCTGATGATATAGGCAGGTTTGGTATTGGGAGGCATTTCTTCGAAGATTTTCCGAAGTATTGTTCTCTTAAAAAGACCAAGTACATTTTATTGCCGTCCACTGTCAGACATATTTCGTCAGATCTTCCATGACTTTATTAAAGGGGGCAAACAATATTAATGTTTGATTTATAATTTGGATTTTCTATTAAAACTTGTGTCTTGCAGGACATATTCCAGAAAGATGTTAAAGACATCGCCAGATACCCTTTCACCTTTTCTGAAACTTTGGTATTTAAGAATTTTAATTTACTGTGTATAATTCGGGAGTTCTGTAGGGAATATGCTCACTATCCACAATATCGTTCATAACTAAATATACAAACATATTGATGTATCTTTGCCTCATTCCACTCAAAATAATGCACACACAACCTTGACATCAATTTAAAATTGCAAAAATATCGGTTTATTGTTGAACTCGTTAGACAATTCCATTTCGCAGTGTTCAGGGAAATAATATTCAAGGGATTAAAATGAACAAGTAGAAAACAAAACTCACATACCAAGTAAACAAACCAACACACACACACACATTTGTACCGCTGTTCATCGACATACAAATTTACACATGTTCGTTCAATAAGCAAACATTGAAATACAATAACAAGAACAATATCAACAAATATATGTAAATTTTTATGTTAATAGCCTTTGTGCAGATAATGGCTAACATCTCTGTATACAAACAATACCAGCATACAATTTAAATAAACGGGAGGGCAGACTATGGCTACAGCAAGCGAAATACACACACACATACATACATTTAACTATAAACTTTAACACAGCTACTGATAAAATTAGTGTATAACACAGGAATACCAACACACAGGAGGATAAGAATATGGATATAGGCAACTACATATGTATATATGTATCCACTCTTCGCATCTCGAATGATCATGTGTGCTTGTGTGTGTGTGCTCTGAGATATGCAAATTAAGTTCAGAACATAAACAAAATGTGTTTATGGGCGTATTTGTATGGAAATTTATAGGAAATTGCCATACTCTAGTTTGAGGTGACTGGTTGATTGGTCGGTTGGTTGGTTGACTGGCTGCCAGAGGGGCAACTATATGTGTATATATGGTATATTAGTTAGAGGTTATTGTTGCCGCCATTCTTTATCCTCTTCTTATTCTCATATTTTGTTTTGAATATGCCAACACATGTTAGTTCTTTTTTTTATGACACATATGCGCAAAAAGGAAATCGAATGAGTTTCCTGGAAGAGGTAAACTTTAAATCGAAGGTGAAAGGCTGTTGAAACTTTTCAATTTCCATAACAATGAAAGGAAATTGCTTGCCAGGGGCGATAGCGATTTTGCCGTCAATCCTTTTGTAAGGAGTTTAAGCACTTTCTCGCGTAACTATTTAAGTTTTTGAGGACTTTGTTTAGAAAAGTTCGAAGATTTCTTTTTGAAAATTAGCAGCATTGTTAGATTTTGAAATTTGCAAAAGTTGTTTTAGGTAGATTTTATTGGGGTGTATGTGTGCGTATGATATATACAATTATTATTACTCATACACACAGTGAACTCAATTACTAGAGTTGTGCCAAATGAACTACGAGTATATGAAACTATATAATTCACTACGCAGTTCCAATGGCCCATATCATTTGTATGAATAAGTACGTATACGTAATATCACAAGTTTGATATTATGCCGTTACTCATGTGCAGTGCAGTGAACTAGAAACAAGATTTCCCAACTCTATTAATTATTAACTCACGGCGGTGTGTTCTTCGGTACCGGATTGACCCGGAACCAAACAACACCGGTGTTCCCGCCAGCATCTGCCACCTCAGTGTACACATATTTGTGGTTGTACTGTTTATCTGTGTTTGGAGCAGCATATCCCGCAATGCTTGCTCCGGATTCTTTTGATCCATACCAGGTCGGAGGAAAACCCAGAACCAATATTTGTTATCAGTTTGTCACATCCGCAATAGAACCCAGGAGTGGGTGCATCTCAGCGGTTGTTTCGGACTCATCTACGCGACTGACTACGGCAGATATTACGTTACTGCATGCTGCGTGATCAGGGCACTGAGTCGTCATCTAAATACAAGACTCCCCGCAGTTCCCTAATAGCAGCTGCACACGCAGCCCTTAACACCAACCGTTGTTGTACCAATCCCTAAAAATTCATTCCTTTTTGAGTTATTTAAATCGAGGAAAAAGTGGATTTGATGAGTCGGAAGGTGCATGAAAACAAGCTCAACAACAACTGCAGCTTACAGTGTTGTGATGGTTACAACGTACTGAGAGAGGATTGCCGATACAAAGCTGCACTGCAGGTGGAAAGTCTTAAGCGTCTGGTCTTGGGTACTTTAATGCTCATCATGAGTTATGACATTTTTTTAAGAAACGACCAAAGGGTATAGTGCTATCTGTGCAGATTGCTAGCTCTACATTATGATCGCCCCTACTAGAATGAACGGAGAGTGTCACAGTTCGCCAGACATAACAATCGTGTAAGAAGTGGCTAAATCATATGAAGGTTGAAACTTTGAAGCTGGAATAATTGAATTATTTTGGCAACAGTTAAATCAGTCTCGAATCCTGGAAAGAGGGAACATAGGACAGCAGTCAGGTTTGGCAACGTTACGCTGACTGATCCGAATATGTGCTTTTTAATCCACAGTTTGTCGTGAATGACAGGGCGAAGAGAAGAGTACTACGTCGCATTTTACAATTGATGATGTTGCGAACGTGATCAGGAACGCTAAATCATCCAAAGTTTTGGGGGACCTTAATGGATTCCCCTTGGTTATGATAAAACAGCTGGATGAACCGGAGTCGTGTATCTCACTACAGTTTACAACATACCGCTAGCGACCCACACCGCTTCCGAAGTCTGAAAAAAGGGCTGGTGGTAAAGTTACTGAAGCCAGGCAGGGATGCCACCAAAGGCCAATAGCCCAATTTGTTTTTGTCGTCCGTAGCAAAGATCCTTGAGGCTTCAGTCCTCCCCAACATCAGAAATAGCTATCCATGCTTATCATCAGCATGTGTTCCGTAAGCAGCACAGTATGACAATAGCGCGGCACACCATATCCAAATATATTAGTAGAGGAGAGAGCAAGCCGTGTAATAGAACAGTGATGGTAGCGCTCGACTTATCAAAAGTCTTTGATACTATGAAGCACTCCATGCTGGACATCGAACGGACTACCCTCCGGCAATTATATGCGTGGACGTATGTCGTACGTGGAATTCAGGAATTTGAAGTCCAGCCCCCGTAGAGAGAAACAGGGGGTTCCCCAATGTAGGGTGATATCTCCGGAACTGTTTTACCTCTACTCCTACTCTGTTCAACCCCCTCCAGATGGCATTGAAATCGTAACGTATGCTGATGATTTTACGATCTTGGCATCAGGTACCTTCCTGATGTCATTTGTGAAAGGCTGAACTGCTATTTGAGTGATCTTACAACATTTTTTCACGAGAGGAATATGCAATTATCCGCCACTAAATCTACGGTCACGCTGTTCACCACATTGACGCAGAGGTGAGAACAGAGTTGAATATCATGGTCGATGGTAGTAGAGTTCCGACCACAAACTACCTCAAAATGCTAGGGTCACATTCGACAGCATGTTCACGTCGCTCGGGCTTGCTATCTGCAACAAGCTGAGATGTAGGAAAAAGGTCTTCAAGTCTCTAGCCGGCAGTACTTGGGATACAGATAATGAAACCTTGTTGACCATATATAACGCGATAGGTCGGTCTGAGGTAAGGTTAGTGGCACCAGTTTGGTCAGCGAATATAAATGCAAAGCGATAGAAAGATATTCAAACCTGTCAGAATGCTGCCATGAGAAAGGCAACAGACAGCCTCCTCATGTCTTCATGTCCTCATGCAACACAATGACATGCTTTCGTTGCAGTACTTACTCGGGTGTTACCATGAGAGTCATTCTAATCAGCAGATGGTGGATGGGACCTCCCACCCAGGTAATATCAGGACGGATCTTCATGATGAGGTCCAACGTTAGATAGGGTTAAATAGCATTCATACGGATTCAGTCGTATATGCCATAAACAAATATCGTGTGATTGCGGTCCTCAGGACAACATCCCCCATCCATCGCAGCTGCAGAGCATCAGCTGCCACGACAAACCAGTGTAGTTTTCGCTCAACTACGCTCGGGATGGTGTAATCTTCTCAATACTTATAGGGCAAAGAAAGATTACACAGTGAAAAACATCTGCCCAGCATGCGACACCAGCCAGCACGACGCATTACCCTATCAAACTTACTCAACTAACTTCAGTAGATCTGTGGTTACATCCCATCGAAGCAACCACATTCCTAGAACTGGAGATAAACCCAGGGCCAGATTAATCAGATGAATGAACTTGCAAACATAAAATGAAACACTGATGCAACAACAACCAAATGGACAAGAAACCAAAAACGTTTCGGCCAGCGGCTCCCAACCCAGCATCAAGCCTATGCTGCTTCAGCCTTAAATTTTGGACAAAAAAGGAAACTAGTTACTCCATTTTATTTCAGAATATTTTATAGTGGATGATATAAGAAGTTCGGCCCCGATAAACTTAACGATTTTTTACTTGTTAAATACATATACATATATGAACATATCAATATTTTGAAGTATGTCATATGCGCGCATTCGCCGTGCTGTCTAATGCATTTCATTTATTTAATAGAAATGCTAGGCAATATACAGCGTATACGTAACATTTTGAAAAACGATAAAATAATACGCCACCATGAACGGTTTATAGAGGAACAAATTGCACTTTAAGAGAAACGTTCCGAAATTTACCTACATAAAATGAGAGACCTTTGACCTTTTCCTGCTTAACCTCCCTTGAAATAATTAATTTCTTTAGTCCGGTCAATTGTATCCAAGTAAAAACATATCAGCTGGCTTTGCTGGTAGAGATATACCATCAGCAAATGTCTCATACACAATCGGTTTGTTTTTTTTTTCTCGCAAAAATAAATTATTTAGGGACTTCTAATGGATTGTGTTCTTTTCCCAAGATTCGATAAAATATAAGGCTTTTTCGAATTTTAGTTTGTTTATCTTGACAATTTTTGACGTCCCGATTTTTCTACCCATAGAAAATATATTCGATACTTCCTGAGTTAATTACTCTGATACTTTCAAACACATTCGAGATAACACTCGAAGGGAGTACACGGTGTGGTCCGAACTTTGCATATCTTTATTTTTTTATCCAAACTTTAATCACTACTTGGGATAACTTCCCCCAAAAAAATTTATTTTATTTCCAACCATGCAGTTCTAGACCATGTCTTTTATCGTTTTGAAATGTTTTACAGCATGTAGAGCCAGCGCTGCTTATTATGGCGGTATAATATTTTTGATGATCAAGTCCATACTTTTCCCATGTCTTTATTGGTCCTGGCCCTGTGGAAGGAAAATGTACCGAACCAATCAAAAACCGGTTATAAAAAAATTGTCTACCAATGGTTTTTACGTGTTTTAAAAAGGAGTCACCGTTCTGGATATATCGCGGTCTGAGGGTAAAAATACACATATTGATAAATAAGATTGGCCGGCTTATTTTCGCCTGAATATACTCACCTTATATGTACATTAGGGTTATAAAAAAATACTGCGCCAATACTAAGTGCGGAATATTGTCCTAGTACTGAAAATCTGTGTTTTCTATCGATTCGGTGAGAAAAAGTTCCCGCACCGACGCACTGTGGTTCAGAATCGTTTTTTCCTGTTCAACATTCTGTAACTTTTGAACAGATAGATATATTTTTATAATCATTTTTTGACAGATAACACAATTATCTTTTCGGTGACAACGGTCAAATTCGGTCCAGTAGGTGCAGAGGAATTCAAGGTCAAAGTGAAACATTTGAGTTTTTAACTATTTCTCATCAAACTATGAGTGTTTTTGTGTTTGTTATATCATCCGATAAATTAAATGGTCAAATTTCACTAAATAAACTATAGGCAAAAACACACAAAAAAACTGAAAAAATTGAGAACAATTTTTTAATTTTTTTTCAAAAACAAACAAAAATTTCTTCTAAAATTAAAAAAAAATACTCCCTGGGTTTTCATAAAAATATTGATTTGTGTAAAAAAACTGTGATTAATATGGGAAGCTGTATGAAAAACAAGTAAAAAAGTATCAGTCGGCTTTGCCGACAGAGGTATACATACCTTCAGCCTATGTGAATTGATATATTCATAATTTCTTTTCGATAGATATAGCGCCCACCATGTCACTGTATAACTTGGAGTATTCGGATCACTGTGACAGAAAGCTAGACTTGCCCACAAAAAATATAATATCGCTGAATAGGACCACAAAGGGTAGCATCGGTATAAATTTCCAAAGAATCTTCGAGCAGAGGCAGGTACTCTAATGAGAAGACCTATACGGATCATATTACAAGTTAAACTAAATTTGAACAAAAGATTGGGATATCGAAATTTTGGACCAAATTGGCTGATCCGTTCAAGATTAGATTTATCTTTTGGGGGAGGAACCGGAAGGTGTGGACCGATATTTCCCATCTTCGAACATAAACCAATGTTACGAGGGCCAAGTTATGGACTAAATCTTCTGATTCGTTTGAAAGTTGTCGTGCGGTCTATTTCTCAGGAAGTATGGCCCTGCCTCTGAGAAAACGTGTACCTTCGTTAACGGGGCAGCCAAGAGAAGCCGTTGCAAAAAGATTTTTCCGAAATATTGTGTGGGAGGTACCCGAATGAGTGGAAGGATAGAGTCCATTTTGAAAACTCATTTATGTCTGGTAGAAATATTACGATATGCAAAGTATGAACAAAATCGGTTACTCCCCCTTAAGAGTTTTCGTGTGTACAATTTTTTCGAACATTTTTGAACTTTTGTGCGGTAGATAACTGAATGAGTGGACCGATATGGATCATCTTCGAAGTGTAGGCAAAATATTACGCTCTTCGTGTAACCACTATCGTAATTTAATAAATTAGTTCGTAGAAGCAACAATCCTCATCTACCTAAAAAACAATGAACACAATATCTGTAATAGTTTCCGAGAAATAGCTACTTCTTTGTCCAGAAATTTGCAAAAATTACGTATTTTCCCAAATTGGAAACAGTCTTCGTCTTATTTTGACGTCATTTTTTTAGATTACATAGTTTCAATATGTTTACCGAGTAGTAGTTATCACTTCACTACAACTTCACTAGTCTAACCCTGTTTATACCCTCAGCATTTATGCTAACGAGGGTATATACACTTTCATACGGGCAAAATGTGCCTCATCGAAATAATGGTTTTAGACCCCAAGTATGTTTGGACGAAATGTGTTTGAATTAATTCTCTTTCGAGTTGAGCTATTTAGACCTAATAGGTACATTGAAAAATTAGGAATCCACCGAAGTCCCACACATTCAACCACTATGCTACGTTTCACGGGTGGTTAGACCGATCATCAGGCATATTGAATGGTGTTTTTTAGTGGGTGGACGAAGGCTAAGCTTGGAGACTAGCATTTATATCACAAATCATTCGAAATTTGTATATTCGAATTATTTATTTTTATTTTAATGTTAGTCATTTAATTCCAAACCTTTCCTATAGTCCGACTTGGCTGGTAACCCTATTTTGAAATGTGTTTTAGACAATTTGGAGTCGATTTAGCCATGTCCGTCCGTCTGTCTGTCTGGCTGGAGCGCACGATAACTATCGAACGGGTCAAACGATTCGGTCCAAAATTTGGCTTTCGTAATATTTTTCCAAACTTTGTTTAAGTTCGAAGATGGGTTGAATCGGTCCACTCTTTCCGGTACCTTCAAAAGATCAAAAATATTCGGAAATTTGTACGTGCGAAAACTCTTGATGGGAGTATCCGATTTGGTCCATACTTTGCACATCGTAAAATTTCTATCAAACTTAGATGAGGTTCCAATATGGACTTAATCTCGTACCTCCCGCACAAAATTTGGGAAAAGTTCAGTTTAGGACCTGCTCTCGAATAGCTTTGATTTTTGTTGTAGCAACTTGTATTCACTGCCCCCCATACGACGGTATAAGTTTCATCAGGGGCAAGTCCATACTTCCTGAGAAAATAGCCATAATGGAGCGCAAGATAAATCTCGAACCGATTTGCTTATTCGCTCCAAAATTTGGCCTTCGTAATATTTTGTTAAACTTAGTTTTAGTTCGAAGAAAAGCAATATCGATCCACTCCTTCAGGTACCTCCCTCACAAAAGTTAAAAAAATGTTCGGAAAGTTGTGCGCACGATAACTCTTGAAGGGAGTGACCGATTTGGTCCATACTTTGCACATTCCAATATGTCTGCAAGATATAAATCAGGTTTAAATATGGACTATATTTTTCCACTCCTGGGAATACCTCCCAAAAATGAGTTAGAGAATCGCACTACTGCTCTCGAATCACTTTGATTTTTATTGAAGCGATTTGCATTTCCTACCTCCATTACGACGGTAAAAGTTTTTTTCAGGGGCAAGTCCATATTTCTTGGGAAACAGCCCGAGGGGTGTAAAAACCCCTATGTCACCATATCGACACCTCCAAATAATAGTATGCTAAGTCTAAAAAGTGAGTTTTGCAGGAGAAGCTTTTTGAACTTCAGTACTATGCTAAGTCAATATTTATTTATAACTTCTGTTCGGATTGACCGATCATTACCAAAATTTGACAGAATTTATGTTAAAAGACGTTCGACACCTCCGAATAATAGTTTGCTAATTGTGAACAGTGACATTTGCAGGACAAGCTCTAAAAGTTTGGAAATTTCTTTGACCTTCAGTACTATGCTAAGTAAATATTTCTTTATAACTTCTGTGCGGATTGTCCGATTATTACCAAAATTTGACAGAATTTAAGTTAAAGGACGCTAAATATAAAAATGTAAAGAACTTGAAAACATGCTAAGTCGACTTAGCATACTATTGTTTGGAGGCGTCGATATGTAGCGGTCGGAGAGCACGACAACTTTCGAACTGTTCAACCGATTTGGTCCGACATTTCTTCTTCGTCATAATATATCCAAACTTAGTTTCATGGGGCAATACCAGTCCACAATTTCCGATACTTCTCCTCAAAATTTAAAAAATGTCAATAAAATGCTAGAACGATATCAGTTGAATTTGGACCAAAATTTGGATCTCCAAATATTTTGTCAAAATTTAGTTTAACTTCTAAAATGGGCCATATCGGTCCTCCCTAAGGGTACCTCCCCCTCAAAAGTTCAACATTTGTGTCTTAGTGCATTTAAATCCTAATCCACATTTTTGTCGGCAAGTTCAAATGTCCAAAAAGGGCCACAAAATTCTGAAGAGACCTTAAATACATTCGATCTGTCCGGTGAAAGTTTCACTTCACTTTGTCTGAGGGTATATATCTGTCGGTAAAACGTGAAATAACCGGGAAACCGGATACGTCCCCCATAAAATCTAAACAAATTTAAAAAATCCGAGAATTTTCGTTGGAGGCCTTCCAGTTTAGCTTACTTTTACACACGTGGCTTATGTGGGCTACTCTGACATAAACGGAGGAACTGTACTAAAAACCCCCGAGTTTTTAGGAATTTTTTTAAGGATAGGCATAAACGACATAAACGGAGGAACTGTACTAAAAACCCTCCGAGTTTGTAGGAATTTTTTTAAGGATAGGCAGAATTACGCTCTTCACTGAAACACATATATTGTTATGGGACAGCCATTGGTACCCGGTTTATTTTTATATGTGGATACTCTCCTTATATGCATATACAAATATTGTGTATTTTAGAACCGATATATCTCTAAAAAAACGTGCAATCCAACCTTGTAAAGAATTTTTTCATCCACAATATTTGCATATTCCCTTTTTGAAACCTAAACAACCCATCAAATTTGACCCTTGTCCCCGAATAACTTATTTTGTAAACATGGGGTCGATGCAGAATTTTAGGAAATACTTCTAATGGAAAACCCTAGCTCTCCACTAAAATTCAGCTTTGTGGGAATTTCTGCTATTTCATTGTCTATTTAACATAAAAGTATTTTTTTGACATTTTGATATTCTGTCAACTGAAAAGAAAACGCTACCTGTTATATGGACCTTGTATATACTATGCATTCCAAATTGCACCCAAAATGCTGCTACACAAAACCTTTGTTTCCAAACACAAACCACGTTTATTGAGCAAAGTAGTAGGTGAAGTGTAAAAAATTAGTACAAATATCTTTCATTGACATGCACAGATGCAAATGTGGTTATGTGGTGTGGATTGAATGCCAAACAGCACACATAGACAAATACATCTGCAATCTAAATGCATGGAAAATATTCATTCATAATATTTGGGCACAGAGTGCATAAATGTGTAAATTTGAAAACATTTGACAAAAATATAATACTCGAAACATGCATACATACAAAAAAATATATGTATATGAATGTTGGCACATCCGCAATGACCGACATTTATTCCATCATAAAAGACCGATACAATGTTTTTTTCGTACAAAAGATTTCAATCCAATTAGAAACTATGGTACAATCTAATAACACATTTTCAATACAACAATACGTTGATATAGAATGACCAAAATTGAGGAGAGTGTTACAAAAATGTTTACATTTGGAATTTAGTTGGTAACATGTGTTGTTGAGAGATAGGAATTGTTAGTGGCTTTATCTCGTTTCGTTGAATTGTCAATTTTTTTAGGTATAAAAGTCGAAATGAATTTAAATGTGGTTTCAATAACAAGTTGAATTTTCCAAAAAAAGTCAAACAGTTGTGTAGCATAGGAGATGTGGCACGTGGCGAAACTATTGGACCACAACAATCTACAAACATACATATGTGTCTAGGTAGTATTCAGAACAAAAAGTTTGCAAATGTGTTTATATCATGTTTTAATAGCATATATAGTATTTAAAATAACGTTAGGCTGTTGACTAATTTTTTTTAGTTTTAAACTCTACATAAATGCAGATTTAAGTGCATAGCAAGGAAGAGGAACATGTTTCATCTTTATGTAACATTTCCTCAATTAAATAGCGAATAAATTTATTCAAAACCTGTCTAGGTTTGTTAGGAAAATCCAACATTGTACATTTAATTTACTTACACTTGAACTACGATTTCATAACGTCAATACATTCTCTAACTATGTATTTTCAAATAGTAATCCTTTTATGGTCAAAGCAATTCTACTGCAAATTAAATTACATTCAATTTCATTGATGTGTATTTGCCAAGGATTAGAGTAAATTGAAATTGGTGAGATCTCAAGGTATCCTTGCTAATGAATTAAATAGGAAATAATTGAAATTGTATAAGAGTGCTCTCTTGATGTATGGAGACAATATTTTACTTATTGAAATGCTCAATAACAGTTTAAAGTGAAAATAAATTATTGAAAATGGTTAAGAACGATTCATGTGGTAAATTAAATATGTAAATTATGGAATAAAAATTTAAAAGATGTATTCGATCATTTTTGCTGCTTTATGTCGAAGAACTTTTGTAATAAAACATTTTGTTGTTGATATTAATATATAAATATTAAAGCATTTTAAATATCATAGCTAGATATGTATATTTATTTCAAATAAAGTATTGAATTGTAATATTTTGCAAACTAGCCTATATAAAGCCAAATGGCGCTAAGGCGAAAAGTAATAAGGGATTCTAAAAAATTTCATTGAAAATGAAAGTAAATAAAAACGAATAAAAATTTGCGATTCTTTAAGTTATTCTTATTTCTATTATTTTGTTCCTTTATATAATGCAAGCAGAATAAATTGCACTGGTCAACAAAATAAATATGTTGGCTGTTTCATCAGAAAGTTTTGACATTTCTTACTGAAATTGGGCATTTATTTTCAAATCCGGAATCAGTTTTTCTCCATCAGCTCTTGTTTTTGATAGCTAAATATAGCTCAATGTCTTATTTTACGATTTTTACTCAGATTTTCGTTACCCTTGAACGGATCAACCGATTTGAACCAAATTTTTCACTTCGTAATATTTTGCCGGTCCACTCATTCGGTTACCTATCACACAAGCATTAACATTTTTCTGTAAAATAACTTGAAAGATAACTTTCGAAATGAGAAATCCATTTGGTCCAAACATTGCACAATGTATTACTCCTTCCAGAAATAGATCGGGTTCAAATATGGTCCACTCCTTCGGGTGGGTATTCCCATACAAAAGTAGGAAAAAGTGAAGTTTAAGAGCTTTTTTCGGATCGTTTTACCATTTTATTCAGCAGGTTGTCCTAGCGGACCTCTTTACTAAAGTACTGCAAGTGCCGTATTACATGAACTGGCATTTTTCAAGACTAAGACATTATTGACTCATTCAAGCACAAACTAAGCCGAATCATTCAAATCACAGTTATGAACTCGTTCGGCTTGACCACATCGATCACAAGCTTTATTGACTGTAAGGGGCAACGTGTCATTTTCAAACTTGTGGTCACTTGTGCGAGTATTGTGATCATTGTGGTCGCTGTTGGTATGTTGTGATCATTTGTGTGTGTGTTCTACAATAGAAAAATTGTGTTACAGTAGTGAAAATATGGAAAATATAAAACAAATAAAAGTAATTAAATATTTTTAGATTAACTTTGGGAGTTTTGTTGAGATGTGTGTTTTACTTACTATTTGTAGGTAAGTCAAGTTTAATCTCATATTTGTTGTTTTCAAATTTAACAAGTAAAAAAGTATCAGTCGGCTTTGCCGACAGAGATATGGTAAATTTCAAATTTCCTTTACAATTACATAGAAAAAAAAATTAAAAACTTGTTTGTCGAGCACATCCGCCATTTTTGGTACATGGGTTACGAAAAAAATCGTGGTTTCAAATCTGTTCGCGTTCACAAAATTGGATGCTGCACTCAAAAGTTATATGCGGTTTTACTCTCTGGTAAAGAAAAAATATTTAAAAATTCCTATTGTGTTGTAATATGAACATGTATATATGAATTGATTTGATATCTATCCGTAGATGCTAAAATAGTTGCTAAATTTATTTTTATTTTCGCGGAAAATCAAAAAATATTGAAGAAATCTTGGAATAAATTTTATTTATTCTAAATCAGAGTCCAAAAAATCTCTAAAAAAATAATTTAAAAATACGTACAGAATCTAGACAACGCGTAGAAAAATGTGAGACCAAAATTATAAAGATCGCGTTTATAACTTGCATTATTGTTGGAAATTATTTCAAAAATATATTTTTGGTTAAATACGAAAAATTTGAAAAATAAATGTTGGGAGTTGTTCTATTATTTCGCTAAATTTCGATCCAAATCCTGAAGTATTTTGCTTAAACTTCTGCGAGAAAAGTAATTAGTCATCGTGATAGTATATTTGCTTTCTGTGATAAGCAATAGAAATAAGAAGTAGAGAGTAATATTGAAATTACAATAAAAAAAAACATAGAAGTTAAAAACCGAATAATTCGCGAATTGGTTTAAATCGGTTGAGGTTCATGTGCTTTTCGGATACAGGGAGTCCATGTCTATCAATATGCATGGATTTTCCCATGTTTCATTCAGCGGCCAAAGTGTGCCATCAGTTGCATCTTACTATTCAAAAAACCTTCAAGTGGGCAAAAATTACGCGATATGCATATGATGATAAGGTACATCCGATTTCAATGGCCCCCTATTAAAAATACGTCAATATAAATTATTTTAGACAGATTCGTCAAGAACTGCGGATGTGCCACCGCATTCTATTTTGGGATAAATAGGGATATTACTCCTGAATCTTTGTAATTTGTAACACACCTTTTTGGCAAATATTATAATCGCGTATAAAGGATTACATTTATGCAAAAATAATAAAAGAAAATCGCGGTTCAATTCGCGGAATTGTCAAAATATATTTTTGCAGATTTTCCTACTTTCAAGGTATCTATTTCCGGCGTTTTAGTGGATGGATTCGACCGCGGAAGAGCTCATTAGATCCGGCACGTAAAAAAACTAAAATCACGCGGGTTTCAGGGGTACCTGTACGACAGTTGTAAATTTTAAAGCCAAAAAATAGGTTTTTTCAGAAAATTTACGCCGAAATTTTCGCCTTTGGACTCCTATTACTAGGAAGCTGTACGGAGCACACTCATGAGATATACATCGAACGACGTGGAATCGCGAGTTCTACAATCCTATAAACTAGTTTGGATTTTTATCTAGTTGCACCCACTATTTATAAGAAAAATTCGAAAAACCCAGTTTTCAAAACTTCAAAATGTCAGCATCGATTTTAGGGGATGCAGTGTATATATCGAAAAGTCATACATTAGAAGGGGTATTCTTCAATTCTTTTTTTGAGATTATATCTGAATTTTCAGTGGTTTGACCAGAAATCAAGAAAGAACACAAAAAAAAAACTTGTAAACTTCAACACATTTTTACCCATTTTTTAATATTACCACCAACGCAGCTTCCACGAAAATTATTTGTTATGGTCCATATTATGAGATCGTGGCTAAAACACTTCAATTAATATAAATATATTCATATTTTATAAAATATATTAACAGTTCACGACTTATTAAATGGTGAACCTCAACTTCAACGATTGAAAAACTTTTTTGAATATTACCATATACCCTCATCCTGTACATGTTGAAACAATTTTTGCCCAAAATGCGTATGTATTTAGGGGGTTTTAAAGATTTTGGGCGTTTGAACCGACAAAAATGTTGATTAGGATTAAAGATTAACAGTTTTGCGGAGGAGATGCTAAAAGGAATGTATAGACTTTGAACATTATGGAAGTGGATCTCCAGCCACAACATAAGGTGCCATAGGGGGTTTTTACACTCTTCCGGCTGTTTGCTCAAGAAGTATGGACTTGCCCCTAGAAAAACTTTTACCATCGTAATTGAGAGAGCGAATGCAAGTTGCTTCAACAAAAATCAAAGTGATTCGATATCAGGTCATAAAGTGAACTTATCCGAAATTTTGTGTGGGAGGTACCGGATGTAGTGGACAAATGTAGTCTATATTTGAACCTGATCTATATCTGGTAGATACATTAGGATGTGTAAAGTATAGACCAATTCGGCCACTCCCTTCAAGAGTTACCCTACGAACAATTTTTCCAAACATTTTTGAACTTTTGTGGGGGAGGTACCTGAAGGAATGGACCGATATGGCTTATATTCAAACTTAAACTATGTTTTGATAAAATATTACGAAGGCCAAATTTTGGACCGAATCGACAAATCCGTTCGAGAGTTATCTTGCGCTCCAACCACTACACAAGGTGTCATAGGGGCTTTTTGCACCTTTCCGGTCATTTTCTTAGGAAGTATGGATTTGCCAGCGATGAAACTTGTACCGTTGTATGGGGGAAGTGAATACAAGTTGTTGCAACAAAAGTCAAATCGATTCGAGAGCAGGTCCTAAACTGAACTTATCCGAAATTTTGTGTGGGAGGTACCTGAAGGAGTGGGCCGATTGAGTTCATATTGGAACCTCATCTAAGTCTGGTAGAAATTTCACGATGTGCAAAGTATGGACCCAATCGGTTGCTCCCTTCAAGAGTTATCATGCCCACAAAATTTCCGAACATTTTGGAACTTTTGTGGGGGAGGTACCGGAAGGAGTGGACCGATAAAGCTCATCTTCGAACTTAAACTAAGTTTGGACAAAATATTACGAATGCCAAAATTTGAACCGAGTCGGTTCATCCGTTCGAGAGTTATCGTGCGCACCAGCCAGACAGACAGACGGACGAACATTGCTAAATCAATTCCAAATTGTCTGAAACACATTTCGTCCAAACATGCTTGGGGTCTAAAACCATTATTTCGATGAGTCACATTTTGCCCGTATGAAAGTGTATATACCCTTTCTAGCCTAAAGGCTGAGGGTATAAGGATTAAAAATTTGCGATTCGGTAGCTGTTTCATCAGAAATGTTTCAAATTTCTACTCAAATTGGGGATTCGTTTTCAAATCCGGAAGCAGTTTTTCTTCATCAGATCTTGTTTTTGAGATATAGCTCACTTACTATTCTTACTTATATAGATTTTCGTTATCGCACTTCGTAATATTATATATTATAATTATAATATTACGTGAACTATAACTCTCGAACCGAGCAACCACACAAAATTCGGAAAAAGTTAAGTACAAGAACTTCTCTCGGATCGTTTTAAAATTTTATTCCGCAGGTTGTCCTAGCGGCTCCCTCTACGACGCATTGTGCAAAACCCAAATTTTTCGTCGTCACCGATTGTCAATTTCCATACGCTATTCGATAGAAAACATATTGAAACAAAGGAAACTAAAAACAACTGTCAAAATATTGGAATTTGTCGGCGTGGTGTGCTCTTAAAGATAAAATTTTTTTTTGCGCAATTTTCTAAAATACCTATTTTTGCAAATTTCTCGAGAAAAACGTAGCTACTTCTCGGAAACTGTAACAGATATTGTGTCATTGTAGGATTGTTGTCTTTAAGAACAGTAGCGTTTACCCGAAATGAGCTCTTTTACTTTTCCTCGGGTATTAAATTTGAGTGAAAATCCAATTTTAGTGGACTAGAACTTTTAGGGAACAGCATGGAACAAAGTTCTGTTTCCACCATCTTTATCCATCCTGCTGACATGGCCAAGCCAACGCAATCATTGTTGTTCGATACGTTTTACTATATCGATGTCGCTCGGCTGGTATAGCTCGTGGTTCATACGACGTCGATATTCACCGTCAATGCATATTGGTCCAGAAATCTTTCGAAGAAATCTCCTCTCAAAGACCGCAAACGTTCACACTGTATGCTCGACAACACTTTGTATGCGATTGGAGACTTATGCCTCTGTAATTTGCACAAACCGTCTTGTCTCCTTTCTTGTGTACGGGGCGTAGGAGGCTGAGTTTCCAATCGTTAGGTACGCTTTCTTCCTGCCAAATTTCGCAAATAATCGGATGCATACTCTTTATCAGCATTTCGCCACCGGTCTTCAACAGTTCGGCGGGAAGTCCATCAGCTGCTGCTGCCTTATTGTTTTTTAGCCGATTAATAGGTGTCATAACCTCGCTTTGGCTAGGTGGTAGCCATTCAACGTTGTCATTTACGATTGGTTCGCTACCCATTTTCGATACCAAAAGCTTCATAAAGTGCTCCTTTCAATTCCTCAGTACGCTTCTGTATCATTTACCACATTCCCTGGTGTTTTATACTCTGGTAAAATTTTCGGACATCATTCTGACTCCTGAACATCTCGAGTTTCTCACGCTCACGTTTTTCTTGCTCCTTCTTTTTTCTCCTGAAAATACGTTTCTCCTCTCCTCCCGATAAGTTTCTTTCGCTCTTCATGCTGCTACTGAATGCTGTGTTGCTCTGTATGCCGCGTTCTTCTCTTCTGTAGCTTTGCGACACTGCTGATCATACCATAAATTTTTTAGGTGGACGTTTTTGCTACCCTAGTATCGATTTTGAGGCAGTCTGAAGAGAGTGAACTATTCTTTGCCACTGCGCTTCTACATTATCGGGACATGGAGTGCTTTCTTCCAGCATGCGGGTCTGTTGTGTTTGCAGCTTCTCGACATCCAGCATTCGTCCTGTGTTAGATCGCACTGTTGCCGCAACATTAAGACGAGTGCGTACCTTGGCTGCTACAATGAAATGGTCCGAATCGATGTTCGCACCTCGAATCGATCGAACATCTAACACGCTCTGATTTTTTGTTTTCCCATCTGGGGATATCCAAGTTGCCTTGTGTATGTCAAGGTGTTGGACCCTGGTACTGCTCACTACCATATTCTTTGCCGCTGCAAAATCAATCAGCCTCATTCCGTTGTCGGATGTTACCTCATGAGGGCTGAACTTGCCGACCGTGGGATCAAATATATTTTCCCTTCCAATTTTAGCATTAAAATCCCCTGGAACAATGTTAACATCATGGCCAGGGCAGCGGTCAGAATATATCCTTGGTCTGTCTTGTAGAATATATCCTTGGTCTGTTGGTCTTTCTCTTCGGTCGGAGCATGGGCGCAGATGAGACTGATGTAAAAAAACTTTGATTTTATACGGATTGTGGCAATTTTCTCATCAACCGCAGTGAAACTCGATATCAGATTTTTAAGCCTCCGGATTACCATAAATCCAGCACCAAGCTCATGCTTCGTTTCATCTCAGCTATAATATATTGCGTATTCGTTCGTGATCTTTACGTCTGCCCGATTCCATCGCACTTCCTGTAAGGCGATTATATCAGCTTTGTACTTATCAAGTACATCTGCCAGTGCGCAAACTGCACGTACTCTGTAGAGGGTCCTGACATTTCGGGTGCAGATTCGCTGATCATGGTCCTTAATACGTGTGCAGGGGTCGTCAACTTTAGAGGGGTTTCTTTTTATCGTTCTTATGGGTGAACGCGCTGCACATGTTAGCTCACTACCTTTAACAAGTGTTAAAAGCAGCTCCCCAGGTGATACCACAGGAAGGCCAGTGTCCACTTGAGATGAAAGAGAGACCAAGATAAATCATGGGCTTTACCATGTCAACGCCGGTCAAGACCGTTCCTTGGTATCATTCATCCACTACGTCACTCTTTTAAGCAGTCAGAGATATATCCAGCTGCAACAAGGCAACAATAGTAATACAACTTATAATACCCCAGTATTAATTCCAATATTTCATTACTTTTGGAACATATTTAATAAATCTTTCAAAAGTACATTATTTCTATTCCCATTTCCATTTAAACAAAAATTCCCAATTTTATGATAATAGAAATTGAATGGTAAAATAAAACGAAACTAATACCCAATGGCGAAATAATTTCATGCAGATTATGATTACGATTATGTATCCATATCCATTTGATTTCTTCTTCTTGGCCATGATTGCAGCCCCTAAAGGAAAAGGACAATGTCATCGAATAAATGGACTGAGTATTCCTAATACAAACACAAAGTACTTGTATTTAATCTACAATAGGATTTTCAATAAAAAAAACGCAACAAGAGCAACAACAAAACTACAATGAAAACTAAACAACTTAAAGAGTTGTTTTCACAGAATGCACTGATGGCCATATTGATATTTGCCAAATGCACAGATAAAGGCATCCAACCACTGCCACTGTCAATGTCGTAGCCGCTATTTCGGTATCATTCGTTGTTGTATCCTTCGTAATGGACAAGATACATTCAACCAGAGAGCAACCGCAATTGCTTGCTACTGTAGCGGCAGCTGCTAATGTTTGCCATTCATTGCCAAGAGATACACTTCACATAACGATGATGCTTTTGTTGCCACCACACACACACTCACGCAAATACTGAAATAAAAATTTTGTTTTACATCTACAAGAGTTGCAAATGCCAGTCATATAAACTTAGAGAAAGAAGGCGAAGAATAAGAGAAGACGTAGAAAATATTCCCAAAAGTATTCGTTAGATGTACTCATGTTCTCAGAACATATTATGAAGTGTATTTTAAGTGCACGTACAACAACCAATGTATAAAAAAATATGTGCATACATTATATAAATGTATGTATCTTTTTTTGTGTGGGAAAATAGTTTTTAACAGCATGGGGTTTTGGAATTGGAAATATTGGTTTGCCTATTGGTTTACCCTACAACACTATGTGGAAAGGGTATTATATGTTGGTTTGGCAAAAATTCATGTAACACTGCGAAATATTCGTCGGAGACCCCCCAAAGTGGTATACCAATCTTCATATCTCGACGAGATAAAGCGATTTTGATATGTTTGTCCGCCCTACTCTCCCTCCCTCCGTCCGTCCATCCATCAACTCCAGGCCGCAATTATGGACCGATCGTCACGAAATTTTACATGGAGAATATACACCTTAAGGTTATGATTTTTATACAACCACGTATTCCTGTATGATATTTGATGAGTTTTTACCTAAGATCACATAAAATCTTAATTATAAAATGATTCGATAAAAAGAACTTCCGCACAAAAAGCTTTTAAAGTTTTTATTTTTCAGAAAATTTGAAAATTTTTTGAAGTCACTATAAGCAGATTTTTAACTGAAAACAAGGCATATAGGCACACGACATAACCAAAATTTAATTTTATCATCGTATTATATATTATATATAATTTTAAATTGCGCATAACTTTATTTCATATATCATAAAAAATTAAAGTAGTTTGTGCGGGACCTTTTTTTATAATTAAATAGAATAAAAGTTCTTTTATTCGTTAATTTTCCATATCATAGAAATTAAAAAAAAAAAAAAAATCAAAGTGGTTTGTGCTGAACCTTTTTTATATTAAAATGGAATGAATGTTATTTTAGGCATTAATAGACAAAATTTCATTCATTCTCACTACAGCAAATCATTTTTGAGAGAAAATGTCAAAAAGTCATAACCCTATTATTATTAAGCGGGTGAAATGGATCAAAAACATAATTTTTATCCAATTTTGTAGCGGATCTGTAGGTCACAATAATAGTCAGATAATATTTACAGGGTTAAATGAAGCACAACTTTTGTGTGAAAATTTTTAATATATGTACAGTTTAAATCTTTGTTTCTGAAAGACAAATTTCGCCCACGTGAGGTATATTTGGAACACGATATCTCGATGTTTCCTTACTTACTAACTTAGCTGGCCCATTACAGAACATTTGTTCCATAGACTGAACTAAGAAAATTCTCAATTCTCTCTGTTTAGTGCTTGGCTTTTTGGAATTCCGCGCCTGGTCATCTCTTCATCTACTAGTTTACGCCATCTATTCTTTGGCCTGCCAACTCTGCGTGCACCGCCATGTGGCTCGAATTGATACGCCTTTTTAGCGGGTTCATCATTGCTCATTCTTGTTATATGGCCTAGCCAACGCAATCGCTGCATCTCGATACGTTTAACTATATTGATGTCGTTGTATAGCAGATACAGCTCGTGGTCCATACGATGTCGATATTCACCGTCAACGCAGATCGGTCCGTAGATCTTTCGAAGAATTTTTCTCTCAAACACGTCAAGCACTGCCTAATCTGCTTTGTTTTTAAATTGCTTACTTAAGCCAAAGTAGCATCTGTTGGCCAATACAATTCTTCCTTTTATCCCACAACTGACGGCGGTGCCGAGGTATACGAAGTCTTTTACTACATCAAAACCAACTTCAACAGTTGGTCCGATCTCAATGGACGCATTGCGCGATGACACCATCAGCTTAGTCTTCTCGCCGTTTACCGCCAGACCCACTTTAGCAGACTCTCCTTCGACCTTCACAAAGGCATCGGCTACTTATTTTACTGATCGTCCCATGATGTCTATATCATCAGCATAAGCAAGTAACATGTGGCTATTGGTGTAGATTGTGCAACTTCTTTTGACGTTAGCCTCTCGCATAACCTTTTCTAGCAGGATATTGAAAAGATCACACGAACGGCTGTCTCCTTGCCTGAAACCTCTTTTGGTACAAAACTCTTCGGAGTGGTTCTTTCCTATTTTAACTGAAGATCTTGTGACAGTTAGAGTCATTTTACAAAGCCGAATGAGCTTTGCGGGGATAACAAATTCAGACATTGCTTGGAATACCTTTGAACGTAGCGGGCTGTCGAAGGCTGCTTTATAATCGACAAAAATGTGGTAGGTGTCGATCTGTATCTCTTGGGTCTTCTCCAGGATTTGCCGCAGGGTAAATATCTGGTCAATAGTGGTGTGCCAGTTCAATCCAATTATTTCGTTGACCATGGGCTTTAGTCGTTCGCACAATATCCCTGACACTATCTTGTAGGCGATAGGGAGAAGACTTATGTCCCTATAGTTGGAGCATAAAGTCTTATCTCCTTTCTTATGGACGGGACTCGGGATGCTCAGGTTCCAATCGTCGGGTACGTGTTCTTCCTGCCAGATGGTGCTAACTAGCTGATGCATCAGCGTGTCACCTCCGATTTTAAACAGCTCGGCTGGTAGGTCATCAGCTCCTGCTGTCTTATTATTCTTCAGCCGGTTTATTGCTGTCTTTACCTCATCTTGGCCGGATGGTATATATTCAATACCATCTTCTGGGATTGGATCTGTGGTATCTTCGTCGACGTCGCTACTATTGGATACCAACAATTTGGAAAAATGCTCTTTCCATATCCTGAGCACGCCATCTGTATCTGTTACCAGATTACCTTGCTGGTCTCTACAGGAAGATGTGTCAGTTCCAAAGCCATCAGTTTGATGTTTCATTCTTTGGTAGAATTTTCGGACTTCATTCTGTCTCCTGTACATCTCGATTTGTTCACACTCCCGCTTTTCCATTTCTCTCTTTTTCCTGCGGAAAAGACGTTTCTCCTCTCTCCTTTTCTCCCGATACCTCTCTCGTGCGCTACGCGTTGCTACTGATTGTAAAGTAGCCCTATATGCCGCATTTTTCTTTTCGGTAGCAGCACTACGCCCCTGGTCATACCTTGGTGGAGGTCTCTGGTATCCAAGTACTGATTTTGCGGCTGTTTGCATGGAGTGGGCAATGTTTTGCCATTGTCCTGATATGTTATCTGGACGAGGAGTGCTTTGATTAAGCAGTTGAGCCAGTTGAGTGGAATATGCTGTGGCTATCTGTTGTGATTGCAGCTTACCGATGTCCAACTTCCGTGTTGTGTCTGTTCGCACTTTGTTTGCTACGTTTAATCTACGTACCTTTGCTGCAACAAAGTAGTGGTCCGACTCTAATTTTTGTACCTCGGAACGATCGTACATCCAACACGCTTGATGCATTTCTTCCATCTATCACAACGTAATCAATTTGATTCCTTGTTCTTTGATCTGGCGACAGCCAGGTGCCTTTATGAATATCGAGATGCTTAAATCTGGTGCTGCTAACTACCATGTTTTTTGCCGCTGCGAAGTATATCAGTATACCAATTTTGGCATTAGAATCGCGGGTCTGTTGTGTTTGCAGCTTCTCGACATCCAGCATTCGTCCTGTGTTAGATCGCACTGTTGCCGCAACATTAAGACGAGTGCGTACCTTGGCTGCTACAATGAAATGGTCCGAATCGATGTTCGCACCTCGAATCGATCGAACATCTAACACGCTCTGATTTTTTGTTTTCCCATCTGGGGATATCCAAGTTGCCTTGTGTATGTCAAGGTGTTGGACCCTGGTACTGCTCACTACCATATTCTTTGCCGCTGCAAAATCAATCAGCCTCATTCCGTTGTCGGATGTTACCTCATGAGGGCTGAACTTGCCGACCGTGGGATCAAATATATTTTCCCTTCCAATTTTAGCATTAAAATCCCCTGGAACAATGTTAACATCATGGCCAGGGCAGCGGTCAGAATATATCCTTGGTCTGTCTTGTAGAATATATCCTTGGTCTGTTGGTCTTTCTCTTCGGTCGGAGCATGGGCGCAGATGAGACTGATGTAAAAAAACTTTGATTTTATACGGATTGTGGCAATTTTCTCATCAACCGCAGTGAAACTCGATATCAGATTTTTAAGCCTCCGGATTACCATAAATCCAGCACCAAGCTCATGCTTCGTTTCATCTCAGCTATAATATATTGCGTATTCGTTCGTGATCTTTACGTCTGCCCGATTCCATCGCACTTCCTGTAAGGCGATTATATCAGCTTTGTACTTATCAAGTACATCTGCCAGTGCGCAAACTGCACGTACTCTGTAGAGGGTCCTGACATTTCGGGTGCAGATTCGCTGATCATGGTCCTTAATACGTGTGCAGGGGTCGTCAACTTTAGAGGGGTTTCTTTTTATCGTTCTTATGGGTGAACGCGCTGCACATGTTAGCTCACTACCTTTAACAAGTGTTAAAAGCAGCTCCCCAGGTGATACCACAGGAAGGCCAGTGTCCACTTGAGATGAAAGAGAGACCAAGATAAATCATGGGCTTTACCATGTCAACGCCGGTCAAGACCGTTCCT
The DNA here is from genome assembly GCF_047663935.1 of Musca autumnalis. Taxonomy (NCBI): domain Eukaryota; kingdom Metazoa; phylum Arthropoda; class Insecta; order Diptera; family Muscidae; genus Musca; species Musca autumnalis. Next base: position 290,203,805 of record NW_027411644.1, on the reverse strand, counting down.
TGGTATCATTCATCCACTACGTCACTCTTTTAAGCAGTCAGAGATATATCCAGCTGCAACAAGGCAACAATAGTAATACAACTTATAATACCCCAGTATTAATTCCAATATTTCATTACTTTTGGAACATATTTAATAAATCTTTCAAAAGTACATTATTTCTATTCCCATTTCCATTTAAACAAAAATTCCCAATTTTATGATAATAGAAATTGAATGGTAAAATAAAACGAAACTAATACCCAATGGCGAAATAATTTCATGCAGATTATGATTACGATTATGTATCCATATCCATTTGATTTCTTCTTCTTGGCCATGATTGCAGCCCCTAAAGGAAAAGGACAATGTCATCGAATAAATGGACTGAGTATTCCTAATACAAACACAAAGTACTTGTATTTAATCTACAATAGGATTTTCAATAAAAAAAACGCAACAAGAGCAACAACAAAACTACAATGAAAACTAAACAACTTAAAGAGTTGTTTTCACAGAATGCACTGATGGCCATATTGATATTTGCCAAATGCACAGATAAAGGCATCCAACCACTGCCACTGTCAATGTCGTAGCCGCTATTTCGGTATCATTCGTTGTTGTATCCTTCGTAATGGACAAGATACATTCAACCAGAGAGCAACCGCAATTGCTTGCTACTGTAGCGGCAGCTGCTAATGTTTGCCATTCATTGCCAAGAGATACACTTCACATAACGATGATGCTTTTGTTGCCACCACACACACACTCACGCAAATACTGAAATAAAAATTTTGTTTTACATCTACAAGAGTTGCAAATGCCAGTCATATAAACTTAGAGAAAGAAGGCGAAGAATAAGAGAAGACGTAGAAAATATTCCCAAAAGTATTCGTTAGATGTACTCATGTTCTCAGAACATATTATGAAGTGTATTTTAAGTGCACGTACAACAACCAATGTATAAAAAAATATGTGCATACATTATATAAATGTATGTATCTTTTTTTGTGTGGGAAAATAGTTTTTAACAGCATGGGGTTTTGGAATTGGAAATATTGGTTTGCCTATTGGTTTACCCTACAACACTATGTGGAAAGGGTATTATATGTTGGTTTGGCAAAAATTCATGTAACACTGCGAAATATTCGTCGGAGACCCCCCAAAGTGGTATACCAATCTTCATATCTCGACGAGATAAAGCGATTTTGATATGTTTGTCCGCCCTACTCTCCCTCCCTCCGTCCGTCCATCCATCAACTCCAGGCCGCAATTATGGACCGATCGTCACGAAATTTTACATGGAGAATATACACCTTAAGGTTATGATTTTTATACAACCACGTATTCCTGTATGATATTTGATGAGTTTTTACCTAAGATCACATAAAATCTTAATTATAAAATGATTCGATAAAAAGAACTTCCGCACAAAAAGCTTTTAAAGTTTTTATTTTTCAGAAAATTTGAAAATTTTTTGAAGTCACTATAAGCAGATTTTTAACTGAAAACAAGGCATATAGGCACACGACATAACCAAAATTTAATTTTATCATCGTATTATATATTATATATAATTTTAAATTGCGCATAACTTTATTTCATATATCATAAAAAATTAAAGTAGTTTGTGCGGGACCTTTTTTTATAATTAAATAGAATAAAAGTTCTTTTATTCGTTAATTTTCCATATCATAGAAATTAAAAAAAAAAAAAAAATCAAAGTGGTTTGTGCTGAACCTTTTTTATATTAAAATGGAATGAATGTTATTTTAGGCATTAATAGACAAAATTTCATTCATTCTCACTACAGCAAATCATTTTTGAGAGAAAATGTCAAAAAGTCATAACCCTATTATTATTAAGCGGGTGAAATGGATCAAAAACATAATTTTTATCCAATTTTGTAGCGGATCTGTAGGTCACAATAATAGTCAGATAATATTTACAGGGTTAAATGAAGCACAACTTTTGTGTGAAAATTTTTAATATATGTACAGTTTAAATCTTTGTTTCTGAAAGACAAATTTCGCCCACGTGAGGTATATTTGGAACACGATATCTCGATGTTTCCTTACTTACTAACTTAGCTGGCCCATTACAGAACATTTGTTCCATAGACTGAACTAAGAAAATTCTCAATTCTCTCTGTTTAGTGCTTGGCTTTTTGGAATTCCGCGCCTGGTCATCTCTTCATCTACTAGTTTACGCCATCTATTCTTTGGCCTGCCAACTCTGCGTGCACCGCCATGTGGCTCGAATTGATACGCCTTTTTAGCGGGTTCATCATTGCTCATTCTTGTTATATGGCCTAGCCAACGCAATCGCTGCATCTCGATACGTTTAACTATATTGATGTCGTTGTATAGCAGATACAGCTCGTGGTCCATACGATGTCGATATTCACCGTCAACGCAGATCGGTCCGTAGATCTTTCGAAGAATTTTTCTCTCAAACACGTCAAGCACTGCCTAATCTGCTTTGTTTTTAAATTGCTTACTTAAGCCAAAGTAGCATCTGTTGGCCAATACAATTCTTCCTTTTATCCCACAACTGACGGCGGTGCCGAGGTATACGAAGTCTTTTACTACATCAAAACCAACTTCAACAGTTGGTCCGATCTCAATGGACGCATTGCGCGATGACACCATCAGCTTAGTCTTCTCGCCGTTTACCGCCAGACCCACTTTAGCAGACTCTCCTTCGACCTTCACAAAGGCATCGGCTACTTATTTTACTGATCGTCCCATGATGTCTATATCATCAGCATAAGCAAGTAACATGTGGCTATTGGTGTAGATTGTGCAACTTCTTTTGACGTTAGCCTCTCGCATAACCTTTTCTAGCAGGATATTGAAAAGATCACACGAACGGCTGTCTCCTTGCCTGAAACCTCTTTTGGTACAAAACTCTTCGGAGTGGTTCTTTCCTATTTTAACTGAAGATCTTGTGACAGTTAGAGTCATTTTACAAAGCCGAATGAGCTTTGCGGGGATAACAAATTCAGACATTGCTTGGAATACCTTTGAACGTAGCGGGCTGTCGAAGGCTGCTTTATAATCGACAAAAATGTGGTAGGTGTCGATCTGTATCTCTTGGGTCTTCTCCAGGATTTGCCGCAGGGTAAATATCTGGTCAATAGTGGTGTGCCAGTTCAATCCAATTATTTCGTTGACCATGGGCTTTAGTCGTTCGCACAATATCCCTGACACTATCTTGTAGGCGATAGGGAGAAGACTTATGTCCCTATAGTTGGAGCATAAAGTCTTATCTCCTTTCTTATGGACGGGACTCGGGATGCTCAGGTTCCAATCGTCGGGTACGTGTTCTTCCTGCCAGATGGTGCTAACTAGCTGATGCATCAGCGTGTCACCTCCGATTTTAAACAGCTCGGCTGGTAGGTCATCAGCTCCTGCTGTCTTATTATTCTTCAGCCGGTTTATTGCTGTCTTTACCTCATCTTGGCCGGATGGTATATATTCAATACCATCTTCTGGGATTGGATCTGTGGTATCTTCGTCGACGTCGCTACTATTGGATACCAACAATTTGGAAAAATGCTCTTTCCATATCCTGAGCACGCCATCTGTATCTGTTACCAGATTACCTTGCTGGTCTCTACAGGAAGATGTGTCAGTTCCAAAGCCATCAGTTTGATGTTTCATTCTTTGGTAGAATTTTCGGACTTCATTCTGTCTCCTGTACATCTCGATTTGTTCACACTCCCGCTTTTCCATTTCTCTCTTTTTCCTGCGGAAAAGACGTTTCTCCTCTCTCCTTTTCTCCCGATACCTCTCTCGTGCGCTACGCGTTGCTACTGATTGTAAAGTAGCCCTATATGCCGCATTTTTCTTTTCGGTAGCAGCACTACGCCCCTGGTCATACCTTGGTGGAGGTCTCTGGTATCCAAGTACTGATTTTGCGGCTGTTTGCATGGAGTGGGCAATGTTTTGCCATTGTCCTGATATGTTATCTGGACGAGGAGTGCTTTGATTAAGCAGTTGAGCCAGTTGAGTGGAATATGCTGTGGCTATCTGTTGTGATTGCAGCTTACCGATGTCCAACTTCCGTGTTGTGTCTGTTCGCACTTTGTTTGCTACGTTTAATCTACGTACCTTTGCTGCAACAAAGTAGTGGTCCGACTCTAATTTTTGTACCTCGGAACGATCGTACATCCAACACGCTTGATGCATTTCTTCCATCTATCACAACGTAATCAATTTGATTCCTTGTTCTTTGATCTGGCGACAGCCAGGTGCCTTTATGAATATCGAGATGCTTAAATCTGGTGCTGCTAACTACCATGTTTTTTGCCGCTGCGAAGTATATCAGTATACCAATTTTGGCATTAAAATCGCCTAGAATAATATTAATGTCATGGACAGGGCAACGGTCACAAGTTTCTTCTAAGCGCTCATAAAATATATCTTTGGTCTGTTCGTCCTTGTCTTCAGTGGGAGCATGAGCGCAAATAAAGCTGATGTTGAAGAATTTCGCTTTTAATCGAATTGCAGCGAGCCGTTCATTCACTGGGGTGAAGCTGGAGACCAGATGTTTTAACCTCCGACCAACTACAAATCTGCAACCGAACTCATGCTTTGTGTCATGGCAGCTATAATACAGTGCGTCACCCTTAGGTGTTGTTGTGACGCCTTTCCCAATCCATCGTATTTCCTGTATGGCAGTAATATCGGCCTTGTACTTTTCAAGTACTTCTGTCAATGCGTAAACTGCACCTTCTCTATAAAGAGTACGAACATTCCAGGTACAGATTCACAGATCATTGTCCTTAAAACGTTTGCGGGGTTCGTCAACTTTAGAGGGGTTTCGACCTTTCCATTGATGCCAATTATGTTGATGTACGAGTTTAGATAACAGAGCTACAGCCTAATTATACAGTTATTTGTTTGTAGTGTAATCATAAAGACGGTAGTGGTCACAATAATACTTCAATACTCACGATGAAGAAGAAGAAGATGCCTACAATTTTGGACGATGATCTGATATTATTTAGCGTAAAATGGACCATTACTTTTGCATGAAAGATATAAAAATTTAATTTTTGTCCATATTTTAATTCCTGAAGGGCATACGAGGGACACTGAAAAAACCTTCTCGCATAGGCAACTCGCAGTGTCGCCAGGCGTCATTTGACATTTTTTTTGGAAAGTTTGACAGTGTTTAGCCTAAGCGTACTTAGGACAGTTTGACATGCTGCACTCGAATGAAGTCATTGGATCCCCAGTCAGGGCTGTACGGCGCATCAATTCTACGTTTTGTCCGTCGTCGGAGACCCTATAAAGTATGTTCTTGAGCAGCATAAAATTCTAAGTCGATTTAACCATGTCCGTCTGTCCGTCCGTCTGTTTAAATCAAGATACAGCTCGCAATTTTTAAGATCGAGCTTTATAATATGGTATAGAAAGTTCTATTACTAGTAAGATGTTCGGTATTGAAAATGGACTATATCGGTCCACGCCTTCATATAGCCCCCATAGAACGGTACCGATTTAATACGGTATGATATTTATTCATCGTCATCATCATTATTTGTGGATACAGGTTCAAGTCTTCATAAACCCCCAATAGAACGGTACATCACTATTATCGTTACATCACTATTAAGTTTGTGACCTCAATATCCCACCGAAATCGCTGAAGCTAGCTATTTAGTCTTTGTTGGCGGCGTTAAACTTACCACCTGAAATTTGCCGGTATAGTTTAAAGGCTTCACATAACCTTCATAGAGCAGTGCCTCCTGATTTTGGGTATTTTCAAGGTTAGGGCCTCAATATCCCACAGAAATGGCTAAAATTTGGTTTAAAGTATTTGTTGTAGGTATAAAACTTTCCGCCTGAAATTTGTCGTCATAGGCCCACGTCTTCGTATGGCCCCCATAGAACGGTACCTCCCGATTTTCGGTGTTTTGAAGATTGCGGCTGCAATATCTAGTCTTCGTTAGGGGTATAAAACTTTCCACCTGAAATGTTTTCGTATAGGCCCGTGTCTGCATATAGCCCCCATAGAACAGTAACTCCTGATTTTAGACATTTTGAAGATTGCCCACCAAAATGGCAGTAATTTGGTATTTAGTTTTCCATGGGGTATAAAACATTCCAGAAGAGAATTATCAGTATAGCTCCACGTTTTGATATAGTCCTCATGGCATGTAGTCTTCGTTGGGTATATAGAGCATTCCTGCAAAGAATTATCGGTACCTCCCGTTTTGCGATTTTTCAACAATTTTATCAGCATTTTTCTACAAAATTGGGTAAATTCGGTAGATATTCTTTGTTGGGGATATACAGCATTCCTGTCAGGAAGCATCGGTATAGGTACACATTTTGAAGTAACCCCATGGAAGGTACCTTCCGATTTTGAGGATTTTGATGGTCTTCGCCACATTATTTAACCGAAATGGTTCATGTGATATTTAATAGTCGTTGACGTTTTGCCGCTGGTCGATTCTGAAATTGTATAACACAATGATGTTGTGTTGTGATATACTCCATGATATATGATATACTTCAGTTAGCAGATTCCACTTCTCCTAGGAATAAGTCTCGACGTCACGCTGAACTTAGTACCTTCATAAACTAAAAGAAACTAATTGTTCTATTTTACTTCACTTCGGTCCGGCCGAAGTTAACGCTGTTTTTGCTTGTTGAAAGTATATTTTTTTCATCTATTTTCGTAACAATTTAGTCATATGTAGCTCATTCTCTAGATGACGTAGACACCTAAGAATACCGGTTCTAAAAATCGGTGAGAAAATTGATCTACAGAAATTGAAAATTTGTTTAAAACGAATAAATTTAAATTTTAATCACATTTATTGGGGGTTTTAAACATTTAAAAATGTGCACGGTAGTTAAACCTAAAGACATTTCCTACTTGTAAAGTTGATTAATTTTATGTAAAAAATATTATTAACATTTCTTCTTTTTTTGTATTGCAGGTACGTAATGGTTGTTTCTCAGTTCTTATCAAACCCCATCATAAAACAAATGTAGTTTCCTATTGGCATAGGTGAGTTTACGAGATTTATTCTTGAATATAAAATAAACACTACTGTCTTAAATTGATTTTTTCACTAATCCTTTTTTAAATTATCTATATGAATTTCTAAATATAACAGAAAACTGTACTAAACCTAACTGCAATTTTCCTCAATTTTTCAATATTTAACAATTTACAAAAATAAAGTGAAAAACAGCTTCATGTGTCTTGAGTGTGTAGTAAATGTTATTTTTGAATTATTCAATTTAAATTATCCCTCCTTTTAACAAAAACAACCACCCAGCTCTTACGTGGTGATAACGTGAGATATGTATAATATGCAACAGCATCTGTCTGTCACATATAATACAAAATGCAACAAAACCACACCTACATAAAAATCGAATTTCAATGTATTTTTCCAAAAAGAGGATTATCTGTAGAAAATGTTACACAATAGCATCTGTGCCACCCACCCTGCTTTATCCACTTTTACACACAACAAAACCCCCAAAAGAAACAAGTGAAAGTTCGAGTGCAAAGCAAATTTCTTCTATTAAACAACAAAATAAAATCATCATCAAATAGAAAAGAAGATCAAGTGGATAGGGTAAGGGGATTAAAAGTAGATTTAAATAGCGCATCCAAAACACTTCAATTGTAATTTGTCTGATGATTTACTCTGCTTAAAAAGAGATTTTTGTTTAGAGCTTACCATTTTATCCCAATAGCTAGCTGGCTGGTTGGTATGTTGCAATCAAATTTTTCAAATAGTTTATATTTTTTTACAAAAAAGCGAGATATCTACCATAGCACACTCCCATTATTCCCACTATACAAACACACATACTTGAGTATACTATAGAAGAACCGTAAGTACACAAATGTATAGAAAAATAAGCGATGCATGCCTTTAAACCCCATAAAGAACTACCAAATCGACCAGAACTGCTGTTGTTGATTGTTTGCTGTTGTCGTTCCGTTATTGTTAGCTTGAATTTGTGTGTGAGAGAAATGAATGCAGAGGGGGGATAAGTGGTTTCAAAAATAGTTTTTTAGTGTGTGGTTGGTTACAGCTGGATGTCGCAACGTGGTTAAAAGTAATTTTAAATAAAATTTGTCTACCCTGATTTTGTGGTTTTTTAGAATGAAAATGTTGTTTATTAAAAAGTTTTTTTTGGTTACTATGAGGTTGCTTTAAATCAATAAAATATAAAATAAATAAAAAAACAAATTAAAATAATTAAGTTACAGTGTTCTATTTATAAATTCACTAACAACTAGAAAATAATTTTTTCTTAGCCTCAATATTCTTATTCATGATGGAATCTCTTAAATAAAACGTTTGCCGTTTAATTTCGTCACCATTATTAATTTAAATTCAATCGTTTTATTTGAGAGAAGAATATACCTATTGAAGCTAAGCGACAAATTATGTTCTAGTTTTAAGTACATTTATAAATAAAACACTGAAACTTAAATTTTAAAGTTTCTGTACAATTGCGAACTCCAAATGCCAAGTTTCAGCCAATTCGGGCTAGAAATGAAAATAAAATCCTTAAAATACCTGAAATCGGGTGGTACCGCTATATGGGGGATATACCAAAACCTTGATCTATTTCCAACATTTTTGGTGGGACAGTTTCTGTACCATTTGGAACTCCAAATGCCAAGTTACAACCAATTTGAGCTAAACATGAAGATAAAATCCTGAAAATACCTGAATTCGGGTGGTACCGTTATATGGGGGATATACCAAATCCTGGACCTATGTCCACAATTTGTGGTGGGTCTGTTTCTGTACCACTGGGAACCCCAAATTACAGACAATTTGGGCTAAAAATTAAGTAAAAATCCTCGAAATACCTGAAATTGGGTGGTACCTGTAGGAAGAAATAGACCCATATTAGTTTTGGTTTCATATTCATATTGGATTGGTCAACTGCAGCTGCGTGGAAAATGAGTTACTAGATTTGAACTAAACGGACACCAAAGCAAGTTAAATATATGTATAACGTTTGGATTTTGTTGTTGTAGCAACACATATGCTTGTTTCTGTGTAATTTCAGAATACAGGTAAATGGTTATGCTGGGCACTTAAAGAGATTCAGGGTATCAAGTGCTTCCAATCCACATACGGGCGATGTTTTGGGTACCGTGCTATCAATACAGATCCAATTCAAATTGAGCCAGCGTTACCATTCTGATCTTTACTAGACTAAATGTTTGCATACCAGATTCGCGGTGGAATCACCACTGACCAGAATCAGGATCAATATCAAGTGAAACCTTCTTCAGCGGCCAAAGTGGTGTACAACGTGGCACAACATTTGGTTATGACTTTTTGACCTTTTTCACAAAAAATATTTCCTGTAGCACGGATGAATAAATTTTTGCCTATTAATCACGAAACCAACGTTTATTCCATTGAAAAATCGATTGAATTTTTATAGCCTCAGCACTTATGGTAACGAGGGTATATACACGTACACTTTCATACGGGCAAAATGTGCCTTATCGAAATAATGGTTTTAGACCCCAAGTATGTGTGGACGAAATGTGTTTCAGACAATTTGGAGTCGATTGAGCAATGTCCGTCCGTCTGTCTGGCTGGAGTGCACGATAACTCTCGAACGGATCAATCGATTCGATCCAAAATTTGGCTTTCGCAATATTTTGTCTAAACTTCGTTCAAGTTCGAAGATGGGTTATATCGGTCCACTCCTTCCGGTACCTCCCCCACAAAAGTTCGAAAATGTTCGGACAATTTGTACGTACGATAACTCTTGAAGGGAGTAACCGATTTGGTCCATATTTTGCAAATCGTGAAATGTCTACCAGACTTAGATGAGTTTCCAATATGGACCCAATCGGTCCACTCCTTCGGGTACCTCCCACACAAAATTTGGGATAAGTTCAGTTTAGGACCTGCTCTCGAATCGCTTTGATTTTAGTTTTAGCTACTTGTATTCACTGTCCCTTATACGACGGTTTCATCAGGGGCAAGTCCACACTTCCTGAGAAAATAGCCCCAAAGTTGGAAAAAATCCTATGACACCGTGTGAGGTGGTTGGAGTGCAAGTTAACTCTCGAACGGATCTGCCGATTCGCTCCAAAATTTGGCCTTAGTAATATTTTGTCTAAACATAGTTTAAGTTCGAAGATGGGTTATACCGGTCTACTCCTTCAGGTACCTACCACACAAAAGTTCAAAAATGTTCGGAAAAATTGTTCGTACGGTAACTATTGAAGGGAGTGGCCGATTCGGTCCATACTTTACACATCCTAATATATATATACCAGATATAGATCAGGTTCAAATATGGACTATATTTGTCCACTCCTTCCGGTACCTAACCTTTGAAAAAAAAAGCGTTTACGATGTTTAAATGATTCTCAGAATTGAAGCAAATTAGAGAGAAACAGATATTATGTCAGTTTGGTTATCTCATGCGTCTCTATCACTTTACCAATATTTCAGGCCTTTGACAAAATATCGGTAACCAACGACAAGCTGAGGACACATGTCAAATACCCGACTTTGGATTCATCCTAGTTGCTTAAGCATTAACATTGATATTCCATTCTGGACGAATGGTTTCATTGATTTTTTGCTTCGGATGACATCAGCAACATCGTAAATTGTAGTGATCTGAAATCTGGTCTGAAATGGATCTCAACGGCGTAGCACACTCCTCGCGGTCGGGCTACTCAGGGGGTGTTTTATAAAATGTCGATTTAAATAATACGCGCATCCTTTCTAATCTGTTACTGCCACGTCGTTGTAGGTAATAAGCTTTATAACGGCCTGTACAATTAGACACTGCTGGCTTCCTAGCGTTTAGTAGGCGAACCAATTTTTCAGGCCCGTTGTCGAAAGTACTTACAAAACCCCCTACTAATCCATTACTTTAACTGGGGCATGTCGCACTGATTTACTACTTATTTTATGACCACTATGTTAATGTTAGAAACGCTACAGTGGCATCACTGTAGACGTAACTAAACAGATCTCACATAAACCTGGTTCCCTCATTATCACTTCCCTCTATTTCTCTTTCTCTCCTTCTTTCTCTCTGTTGTGCTAAAAATTGAAAACTAGCACTTGGGGCCACAACAAGAGATTGGCACAAGCAAAAGAATTTTATTGCAGAAACAACCCCACAAGAGGCAACAAGGGACAAGAGAAATAGGGAGAGATCACTACAAAAACAGTAGTTATTGTTTTCTTTTGTTGCGTACGGCGAAAATATTAGATTTTGTTTGAGACATAAAAAAGTGAATTTTGGCAAAAGCCAACATATTAAAAATTTAATTTAATAAAGGGAAGGTTAATTGTAATTGTCAAACTATTAGAAAGAATTAAAAGAATAAAACTGGATGTAATTAAAACCAAAAGTATCGATGTGTGTTTGTTCGTGGGGAAAAGTGTCTTGCGCTATACAGCGAGGAGTGGTGTTGCCTCAGACGAGATTTGTTGCCTCATAGAAGGAATTTGTAAGTGGGAGTTGGACAGACTCCGTAATTCCCCGAGAGACAAAGTTCTGGTAGACCGTGCTGACCAGGAAAGAGGCTTTCGTGGTGGTCAGCATTAGCTAGTTGGGTGAGTGCCCCAAACACACTAGAGTAACTAGTTATTCTATGGTCACTGGAAGGTAAACAATAACCTAAAAAATATTTTTTTATTTATAAATCAGTTTAGGTGGAATTTATTTTCTATTTCAACACACTTCATATTTTTATTTTATTTCGCTATTTGCTGGACTTAAACACACGAACTTTTGCTTTGTTGCCGAACAAACTACCCAGCAAACCAATCGTACCGATATCGTAACGAAATCGGAACAAATTTCGGACGTTGCGTCCGATATCTGATCCGAAATCGTAACGATATCTTAACGAAAGTTGTATGAAGTGGTTGACATAATTTCGGAACGAAATGTCGGAGCGAAATCGAATCGATTTCGCTCAGAATTCGCAACGAAATCGGAAGAAAATCCTTGGGAAATTCGGAATTCGAATTTCTTCCTCCGAATTTTCGTACAGATTTCTGAACGATTTCGGAATAATGTCGTATGAAAATCGGAGGTACCTTCCGAACTTTCGTAAAGATTTCTGAACACTTTTGGAATAATTTCGTATGATTATCGAAGGAAAAATTTTTTCTCTGATGCCTCTTTTTTATTGATAAATTTTCTTTGTTATGTTTTTTATTGGAAGATTATAATTTAAAAGATATCTAATGATTTTCACTGTTGTTATCATTGTGTAGTTATAGTAGAACAATGTAAACTTTGTGTACGAATATGTTGAGTCTATCAGCACTAGTTTCAATTATTATATGTTGCATTTATATTTAAAATATTTAAAAAATGTATATGCGAATTTTATAACCAACCATTTTGTTTTTCGGCAACAAACTAAAATGTTGCTTGTTAGATATATACAAAAGGTGGTTGTTGTGCGAAGGGAAATTTTTTTCCGACATATCGATCCGAATTCGTAACGAAATCGGAAGAAAAACATTAGCAAGTTCGAAGGGAAATTTATTCCGACATTTTCTCCGAAATCGTAACGAAATCTGAACAAATTCCCCTACGAAAAATCGTATAGAAATCGATACGAAATCTGAACGATTTTGCTTCCGAAATTGTTTCGATATGTCGGACATCCGACATTTGGTTTGCTGGGTACATACTAGGCCACGCACACGAACATTAAGGGTTGTTAAAACGCTTACATAAGCACCACCAAATATTCGATGTTTTGTTTAACAAAAATTACCCGGCCGACGGTGAGCGTTGAACACACAAGCCTCTGATTTGACGTCGGACACACTAGCCCTGTGCCATCTTACTCATAACTTAGTAAGGAGTAATATAAGTAGTTATTTTTGTTTACATTACTTGGTTATGGGTTACATAATGACTAACGGATCCGAATATTTGCTGGGTACCGCCAATTCGTTTTCCAATGGTTCAGAAAGGTATGATCGTCAAAGTTTATGAATATAGGTTATCTTTTAACGAAGGCGATGATGTGAAAGTATTCTGACCCAAGCGAGAATATGGGTTATTATGAAAAAGCATTAAAGTTGCCTTTTTGTTATATATTTGCTCGTTGTACTCTCTGGCCAGAATGTTAAAGTTTTTGATGAACAATTCTGATCGTTCCGTTTTCGGTTGCAGATGTGCAGATGATGAGCCTGCTGTGATGATAAATTTTTGTCACAGCATCTTACACCGGTTTTACTAAGCAAAATTATAGGTTTCCAGGATACGTCATTTATCAGACCAGGTGCCACAATGGTGATGTCTGGTGAGCTGCACCCCTCTTCTCTTATTCTCGTAGGAGCGTACACGTTCACCCTTCAAATATGGAATTATCAATTTGTTCGGAAATTTCTGTACGCCTTGCTCATTGCCTAGGACGCAATGCTGGAAAATTTTATCTTATTCCGGGAATTCGACCAACAGGTATATAGCGATCGACTTCAGATGGCAGCTACACGAGAATCTGCTTTTCCAAGGTTCAAAGGTTATGAAATCGAGTTGCCTTTTTAAGGTTAATATTTAAGGTTAATATGACCTACGATGTATAACGAGTGGTTTTATCGAAGGCTGAGGTTAGCTCAGCCTCTGCCAGGGTCGACTCAAGGACCCACAAACCTTAAGTAAATGAGACACGATGTTTCATTTATATTACTTCGTAAGCATACGATTCAGACAGTATGGAGATTAGCTGATGTTGTAGTATATGCTGGTAAAGTTGGGAAAAAGCTTCGAATTTGTCGGTAGCAAATAGGCGGTAATCGGCTAATACCAGATGGGGTTGGTCGTCGATAACACTCCGCTCGGCACCCGTGAGATCAGCAATTCTCTATCCTCACTCGGCAATACTCGGAATGGCAATACTCGGGTCGGTAGTTTACGATGTTGAGGGTATCGCACGGCTCGGTGTTATTCGGATTGCTATCGGATCGGTAGTCTTCGGGTGTTGGGTTCGGCTCGGTAGTCTTCGCTGTGGAGTTCGGTTCGGCAGTCTTCGGTTTGTTCGTATTCCAATTGCTGCTCTGTAAAGAAAAGAGTCGGGTATAGTTAGACAACAGAACGAACGAATCGACAGGAGCGAACGAACCGACAGGAGCGAACGTATCGCAAAGTCGATGGCTGATGTAGTCCTCGGTTTAATGGAATAGGACTGTGGACAATGCCACACGTATTCTCTTTCACGTCGGTTAACGCCAGCACTCGACCAATTCAGCGACGAAAACTAAACATCTTATCTATCTGGGTTTACGGAGTGAATGAGAATTATTTGTAAGGCGAGACAACCAGGAAATACACTGAAGTTTAAATAATGTATGAATGGAGTTGTAATTATGCATGAAGTTGGGATTATGCATGCACTGATAAGGTAGTTTTCTATTGATACTGGATGTTATATCTGAGGGGCGGTTTTGCAATGTAGCGGTCACGTTACAGATGGAGTGCCAAAGTTCCCAAGTATCAGATATTGATTACCCTCCAAAAGCTACCTACTGTCAGGTATTTTACGTAAGGCACAGCTTTTCATCGGTGCTGTGTAGGAGCGAGCACTTCCACATCACCAGTTTCTTATATTGCTGCCACTAAAATCTATTCCATATATAGGACACTACAGTCAATCTCAAGCGAGATCAACATGAGCTAATACCGGAGCTTGTAATTGTACCTAGCCCTACCCTAGCCCATCTCCGAGTCATGATTGTCAAAAGTTCATCTTTCTTGTTAGCCATAATGTCCTGCCCTGCTACCCAACATAATCGGTTTCCCAAAGGTGTTCCTTACTCTAGGGTGACTTCACATTTAATACAAAATTATATAATGGCTTTAAAAGCTGCTTGGTTATATAAAAAGACAGTCAAAGTTCTCAGCTTGGCAAAAACTAAAGTTGTTTTTCTTTTTGTACTACACCTTTTTCAGATGTAATTCGAATTATTTTAATTGTAATTAGAATTATTCCATTTGTAATTCGAATTATTCCATTTGTAATTCGAATTATTCCTTTTGATTTTATTTGTAATTTCAAATAAAATAATTCCAATTACAAATGGAATAATTCGAACTACAAATGGAATAATTCGAATTACAAATAGAATAATTCGCATTACAAATGGAAAAATTCGAAATACAAATAGAATAATTCGAATTACAAATGGAATTCTCAGATTACAAATTAAATATTACGAATACCAACTAAAATGTTTCGACTTACATTTTAATTGTAATTCGAAAATTCTATTTGTAATTCGTAACATTTCATTTGTAATTCGAGAATTCCATTTGTAATTCGAATTATTCCATTTGTAATTCGAATTATTCCATTTGTAATTTAAATTATTCCATTTTTAATTCGAATTATTCTATTTGTAATTTGAATTATTTCATTTGTAATTCGAATTATTCCATTTGTAATTCGAATTATTTCATTTGTAATTCGAATTATTCCATTTGAAATTCGAAATATTCTATTTGTAATTCGAATTATTCCATTTGTAATTCGAATGATATTATTTGTAATTTCAAATAAAATAATTTAATAGGACTTGCGGTTTCTAAGCAAAATCGTAAAAACCTAAACAACCCCAAAGAATGTCAACTTGAATCGCGATTTATTTAAAAAGCGCTCCGGCCATTTTTTTTGTTTGATTTTTCTCAGCTATGAACATTGTAGTTTCAGAATTTGCAAAAACTTCCTCAGTGTAAGCACCTTCCATTTAAATTTGATTCAAGAGCACCGTGTTTTGGTTGGTGGTCGTTTCCCTAATGTCTGCATTTATCATTCCACTTTCCATAATTTCATGTATCTTATTTCTCAGGGTTTCCGGCTTATGAACAAGAAGTGAATTGATTGAGTAAGTCCGGAAGGAAAATAGGTTAATTAGCATGTAGCCCGTCGCGATAAAGTGCCCAGATATTGCTGGGGGTTTACTACAATATATGTATATTCTTCTTCATCGTTTCTATTCATGTGTCCAAATATACATTGTGTTGCCGATGATCCCTATCATCCGATTTGAATTTTTATCTTTGCCACAGTGCAATGGTGCATACTGCAGCACATTAGTGCAACACATGCATACACACATACATAGTGGTAAAATGTATTTCAAGGATGTACAGAGGTGGTGGTGGATATCACAACAGCTATTGGTGTATTGGGTATTGGCATAATGCCAAAATCTGCACTGCAGCTATTACAACAACACAGACACGGGATATCAAAAACAAACCAATACGGCCAAGAATGAACAAAACGTAATGCAGCAGAAGAAAGTATTAAGTTCTGGGTTACAAGGCCCTATTGTATGGATGATGCAAAAAAAGGCTGCATTGAATTGAATTGGAAGAAAAACAAAAAATGAATGAAAAATGTCGACTTGAGTGTGAGTGTGCGTTCGAATGTGTCTGTATGCCGGAAAAACATTGCTGCACGTGTGTTCAAAACTACAGAGTTCAAGAACGTTTCTCTGTCACATGAATGAATGTACTGTAGTGACTGCTACTCACACAGGCATATACTGCTGGTGCTATTGTTATTGGTTTGGTTTGCCAGAGTACTTGTCTTCATTCATTTTAATTGTGTTTTTTCGATTTTGTAGAGTATAGACCTCCCGCCAACAATGACAGCCTGTAAAAAACTTGTATCTTTTCAATGTTTGTGATTTTTATTAAGAGAAAAAACTGAAATGGAAACAAAGTTTTTCTTTTGTTGTTCGTTTTTCAATAACAGCTTGGAGGCAAAATATGCGTAAAAACTGTTGTTCGAAATTGAATTGAAAATATGGAATTGTCATCTGATGATTTATAGGAAAAGTTTAATGAAAAATTCAAAATTAATTTCTACTAAAATAAAATGAATAATAAAATGTACCATCTCTAATATTAAAAGTTCCAAACCATTATTCCATTGAAAACAGTATGCAATTATCAATTTGATTTCAAATCAATTGGAAATTTCCTCTCAAGCCTTGCACTTGCCAAATAATCACCAATTTACCCCAAATTTGACAACCTTTGGCGAATTTGCATTATTTGATTAGTTCACAAATCTTTCGACCTAATGCAAATGTCAAACAAATTTAAGCCGTATGCCGACATTTGATTTCAATATGCATTTTTCGTATTTTCATCACATAACACAATCATTGTTGATTCGATAAGGTTCAAATTATTTCCGCTTGATTTAACACTACTGTCAACAGCCTTTTTTCATGTTCTTGCACAATCAATATCCAATTTGCTTGCACAAAGGATAACATTATCCTGGCAACGAATTGCAATGCCAATCAAAGGGATTATCACAGAAACAAAATTTAACACTTCATTGCATTGCAAAATCCTTTGTCAACAAATTGGTTTCACGTTTCAGAATTTTTGTTTTTTAGTTTGGTATTTAAATTTACTATATTGGAATTAAATTCCACTCAATTGCTGTGGCATTATAAATGAAATATGGAAAGAAATTATTTTAACCCCAGCAGGTGGGCAAGTTGAGACAAATAAACGCGGAAAAAGTATGTATGATGATATCGAAACCCGAGGTTATATAACACCGACATAAAATATAATAAAAATATATTATATATATATAAAATATAACATATAAAATATATAATATAAAATAAACAATATGAAATATAAAAAATATAATATAAAATAAAAAATATAAAAAATAAAATAAAAATTTAAAATATAAACTTTAAAACATGAAATACAAAATATAAAAATAAAATACAAAATATATTATATAAAATATAAATTACAAAATATGAAATATATAGTATAAAATACAAAATATAAAATATGAAATATAAAACATAAAATATAAAATACTAAATATAAAATTTAAAGTATAAAATATAAAATAAAAAATATGAATATAAGGTTTAAAATATAAAATATCTATATCTATATATAAACAAGTACAAAAGTATCAGTCAGCTTTGCTGAAAGAGATATACCCTCTGCCTGTGTATATTGAAAAAATGTTTTCCCAAAAAACGTATGTATTTAGAGGGGATTAAAAATTTTGGATTTATGAACCGATAAACATGTTGATTAGGATTAAAGATCAAAAGTTTTGCGGAGGATATACTTAAAGGAATGGATCGACATTGACTGGACCTCCAGCCAATACATATGGTGCCATAGGGGGTTTTTACACCCTTCGGGCTGTAAAGAAGTATGGACTTGCCCCTGAAAAAAATTACCATCGTAATTGAGGCAGCGAATGCAAGTTGCTTCAACAAAAATCAACGTGATTCGCATGCAGGTCTTAAAGTGAACTTATCCGACATTTTGTGTGGGAGGTACCGGATGGAGTGGATAAATATAGTCCATATTTGAACCTGATCTATATCTAGTAGATATATTAGGATGTGTAAAGTATGGACCAATTCGGCCACTCCCTTCAAGAGTTACCGTACGAACAATTTTTCCGAACATTTTGAACTTATGTGGGGGAGGTACCTGAAGGCGTGGACAGATATGGCTTATCTTCGATCTTAAACTATGTTTGGACAAAATATTACTGAGGCCAAATTTTGGACCGAATTGGCAGATCCGTTCGAGAGTTATCTTGCGCTCCAACCACCTCACACGGTGTCACAGGGGTTTTTTGGGGCTATTTTCTCAGGAAGTGTGGACTTGCCGCTGATGAAACTTGTACGGTCGTATAGGGAGCAGTGAATACAAGTTGCTTAAATAAAAATCAAAGCGATTCGAGAGCAGGACCTAAACTGCACTTATCCCAAATTTTGTGTGGGAGGTACCCGAAGGAGTGGACCGATTGAGTCCATATTCGAAACTCATCTAAGTCTGGTAGACATTTCACGATCTGTTTGTCTGTTTTTTTTTTTTGTTTGTGCCTTATAGACTCGAAAACCGCTGAACAGATCTTACTGAAACTTTTAGGGTACATTGCTGCATAGCCTGGAATGAAAATAAGCTATATCATTTTTTGAAATTTAGCGTTGATCTGGAGATATAGCATCAAAATCGGAGGTACCTCCAAAAAAATTAGATTTTGTATGCAAATATCTTTAGAACTATTACAGATACAATCTCCAAATTTTGTATGTGTTACGGAATATTGATGTCAGTCGGCTTTGCCGACAGATATATACCCTTAGCCAATGTGAAGTGAAACTTTCACCTACGGACAGATCGAATGTATTTAAGGTCTCTTCAGAATTTTGTGGCCCTTTGAACTTGCCGACAAAAATGTGGATTAGGAATTAACTGAACTAAGACACAAATGTTGAATTTTTGTGGGGGAGGTACCCTAGGGAGGACCGATATGGGCCATTTTAGAAGTTAAACTAAATGTTGACAAAATATTAGGAGATTCAAAGTTTGGACCAAATTGGTTGGTTAAAATAATATCGTCCTAGCATTTTAGTGACATTTTTTAAATATTGATAAGAAATACCGGAAGTTGTCGACCGGTATTGCCCCATGAAACTAAGTTTGGATATAATATGACGAAGAACAAATGTTGGACCAAATAGGTTATCGTGCTCTCCGACCGCCACATATGGTGCCATAGGGGGTTTTTACACCCTTCGGTATGTTTGCTCAAGAAGTATGGACTTGCCCCTAAAAAAAACTTTTACCATCGTAATTGAGGCAGCGAATGCAAGTTGCTTCAACAAAAATCAAAGTGAATCGATATCAGGTTTTAAAGGGAACTTACCCGAAATTTTGTGTGGGAGGTACCGGATGGAGTCGACAAATATAGTCCATATTTGAACCTGATCTATATCTGGTAGATATATTAGGATGTGTTAAGTATGGACCAATTCGGCCACTCCCTTCAAGAGTTACAGTACGAACAATTTTTCCGAACATTTTTGAACTTTTGTGGGAGAGGTACCTGAAGGAGTGGACCGATATGGCTTATCTTCGAACTTAAACTATGTTTGGACAAAATATTACTAAGGCCAAATTTTGGATCGAATCGGCAGATCGGTTTCAGAATTATCATGCGCTCCAACCACCTCACACGGTGTCATAGGGGGTTTTTGCAACTTTCAGGCTATTTTCTAATGAGGTATGGACTTGCCCCTGATGAAACTTGTACCGTCGTATTAAGGGCAGTGTATACAAGTTGCTAAAACAAAAATCAGAGCGATTCGAGAGATGGCCCTAAACTGAACATTTCCGAAATTTTGTGTGGGAGGTACCCGAAGGAGTGGACCGATTGAGTCTATATTGAAACATTATCTAAGTCTGGTACACATTTTACGATGGGCAAAGTATGGACCAAATCGGTTACTCCCTTCAAGAGTTATCGTACGTACAAATTTTCCGAACATTTTCGAACTTTTGTGGGGGATCTTCGATCTTCGAACTTAAACTAAGTTTGAGCAAAATATTACGAAAGCCAAATTTTGAACCGAATCGGTTGCTCCGTTCGAGAGTTATCGTGCGCACCAGCCAGCCAGACAGACAGACGGACGGACATGGCTAAATCAACTCCAAATTTCGTCCAAACATACTTGGGGTCTAAAACCATTATTTTGATGAGGCACATTTTGTCCGTATGAAAGTGTATATACCCTCGTTAGCATAAATGCTGAGGGTATAATGAGCAAATACTTTCTGAAAAGCAAATAGCGCCGTAGGCGAAAATATTTTTGAAAACAATCGAGAGATTTTCTTAACAAATATCTTCACAATTAAAGAAAATACAAACATTTTATAAGACTATGCAAATACTTTGAAAATCCATTAAAACAAGTAAAAAAGTGTCAGTCAGCTTTGCCGACAGAGGTATACCCTCAGCCAATGTGAATTGAAACTTTCATCTACGGACAGATAGAATGTATTTAGCGTCTTTTCAGAATTTTGTGGCCCTTTTCCAACATTTGAACTTGCCGACAAAAATGTGGATTAGGAATTAACACAAATGTTGAACTTTTGTGGGGGAGGTACCCTTAGGAAGCACCGACATGGGCCATTTTAGAAGTTAAACTAAATTTTGACAAAATATTAGGAGATCCAAAGTTTGGACCAAATTGGTTGCACCATTCAAGTGATATCGTCCTAACATTTTAATGAATTTTTTTAAATATTGGGGAGAAGTACCGGAAGTTGGGCCTGTTCCCGTACTTTATAAAGTGGTAAAAGTCGTAAAAGTTGTAAAAGTCGTAAACGATTTTCATATATATTTTGTGTACGGGAACGCAAAATGTGTAAAAGTGGTAAAAATTGTAAAAAATTTTAGTTCTGGAACAGAGCTTAAGTTTGGATAAAATATGACGAAGACCAAATGTTGCACCAAATCGGTAGAACAGCTCGAGAGCCACATATGGTGACATAGGGCTTTTTACACCTTTTGGGATGTTTTCCCATGAAATATGGACCTGCTCCTGAAAAAACTTTTACCGTCGTAATGGAGGTAGCGAATGCAAATCGCTTTAACAAAAATCAAAGTGATTCGAGAGCAGGTCTTAAAGTGAACTTATCCGAAATTTTGTGTGGGAGGTACCCAGAGGAGTGCACAAATATAGTCCATATTCGAACCTGATCTATATCTGGTAGATATATTAGGATGTGCAGAGTATGGATTACATCAGTCACTCCCTTCAAGAGTTATCGTGCGCATATTTTTTCCGAAGATTTTTGAATTTTTGTGAGGGAGGTACCTGAAGGAGTGGACCGACATGGTTTATCTTCAAATTTTGGACCGAATTGGCAGATCCGTTCGAGATTTATCTTGCGCTCCAACCACTACACACGGTATTATAGGGGTTTTTTTGCACCTTTCGTGATATTTTCTCAGGAAGTATGGACTTGCCCCTATGAAACTTGTACCGTCGTATGGGTGACAGCGAATACAAGTTGCTACAACAAAAATCAAAGCGATTCGAGAGCAGGTCCTAAACTGAACTTTTCCGAAATTTTGTGTGGGAAGTACCCGAAGGAGTGGACCGATTGAGTCCATATTTAAACTTCATCTAAGTCTGGTAGAACTTTCACGATATACAAAGTGTGGGCCAAATCGGTTACTCCCTTCAAGAGTTATCGTGCGTGGAGTGGACCGATATAACCCATCTTCGAACTTAAACTAAGTTTGGGCAAAATATTACGAAAGCCAAATTTTGAACCGAATCGGTTGCTCCGTTCGAGAGTTATCGTGCGCACCAGCCAGACAGACGAACGGACATGGCTAAATCAACTCCAAATTGTCTGAAACACATTTCGTCCAAACATACTTGGGGTCTAAAACCATTATTTCTATGAGGCACATTTTGCCCGTATGAAAGTGTATATACCCTCGTTAGCATAAATGCTGAGGGTATAAAAATAATTTTTGATTACTACTCCAAATTAAGAAAAAATGTATAAATTGAAAAATTTAAATAATTATGATGCATACAAAATGTCTTCGTCGAAAAACGTAGTATGGTAAACATTTTCTGAACTGCTACTGACATAATTTCGGGCATAATATGGTTTTCAAATAATTTTGTGGATACTTCGGCATAGGTTGGCACTTAGGCCTTCTAAAATGTATAATTCCGCTTACATTCTAACTTCTACTCTATAATTTATAACAATTTTTATAATCATTAATTTCCAATTTAAGCAAAGAAATAATTTGGGACATAACTCCCAACGAATTTTGGGGGTTATGTCCGCAAAGCAAAGCGGACATAACGCCCAAAATCATTTTGGGAGTTATGTCCGTGGGATTTATGTCCGTGGGAGTTATGTCCGGGCACTCAAATTTTTAGAAACAAACTTTTATCAATAATGAAAATTGAACATGAGCTTCCGTTCATCTGTATGTCATGCACTTGTGATAATGTGTGTCTGTACATTTATTTGATGAAGATAAGAAATTCATTCTGGTTTTTGTGGGGGCAATTTAATTGACCAAAATAGCTGGGCAAGTGAAGTAGAGCTGTAAACACTTCTTAATGAAAGAAAAATACATAAGTAATTTATTTAATTGAAAAGAAATGTTGGCAGAAAAAGTTATTTCCTTTGAATAATTTAAAAGTCTTTTTCGATAAAACGATTCGATTTCAAATTCGTTCGAATTTCTACTAAACCCCTATTGTTGTAGAAAATGTATGTTTCATTGAAAATAAAAACAATTCAAATATTTCTCAAAAAACAGAAGTTTGGTAGTAGTTCGAACGAATTTGTATTCAAATCGTCTTAGTGAAATAGGCCATAAGTTTTGCTGTTCTTCTCTTACTCCATTTCAAAGCCAATGATTTTTGCCATTACGCAATTTATTTATTTATATTTTTTATAATCAAAGCAATTACCTGACATGTTGGTTTGAAATGCATTCCTAATATTTAAACAACACTTACACCGACACTCATTTCGTCAGGAAAGTTTGATATAAACAAACAGAACGCCTTCTTGTCTCCTTGTCTGATAGTTTTGCTAACCAAACAAGTGTAGATTCCGGTTGAATACTTTTTGTTTGGACTTCCGAAATGAGTTTGGTATCTGATGTATCGTAGGTTTTCATCCGCTCCCATGTATCATCTGGTTATGTGTGTGTGTTCGGTGAGTCTGTAATTTTGTGTTTGTATAGACGAACGAAAGTTTTACAAAGTCATCATCATGCCAATCAAGGTTTATGTTCATATATCGTTGTTGTTGTTGCGTTTGTGAGTGTACTGCTGCTGTAATGTTATAAATTGTCTGTGAACGAGGTATAAATCGGTGTGTGTGCAAGTAAATGAATGTGTGTACATTTAGTCCTTCCTTCCCTTAACGTTAACCAAACGGTAGTTGATTATTAATTCATACTTTTTGGCCAGACCACCAGACAGATTTGTGCAGGATTCTTGTTGACTTCATGCGTACGAACTGTTTATTTTGGTACTACATCTTCCTGCCTTTGGTCCACACAACAGAACACAAATGAATGAATAAAATCGTTGGCCACTTGTGGCAGCCGGAGATGTTAGTCTTCTCGGAGGAAGAATTAATTTCTTACAATTTATGTTTCATACTTTCCATCACGGGAATAAATGGCAAACTAAGCCATCTACGATGTGGGGGCCTGTAAAATTATTTACTAACTTGAAATAATGCCATTAGAGAATTGTGTCGTCGTCATCGTCGTAGTCCTTGCTATCATTGTCAACTTTGTCATTACCGATCTAAATGAACGTTCTAAGCATTTAATGACATATTTAATGTGTGACACAGACATGATGAGGTTTGACCTGGTATCTATTTATCTTACCATCTGTTTGCCTGTTACAGTTGTGATTGCGATTGTGTGGTGTATCTTTGCGGTGCAGATGTGAGTTACATTCTGGTTTTTATGGTGGCAATTAAAATCGACCAAAATAACCGTGCAAGTGGGGTGACCGAGTGAGCATGAACTGTTGTGCTACCATCGTAAAGATTTGTAAACAATTCTTAATGAAAGATAAATACAAAAGTAATTTATTTAATTGAAATAAAATGTTGAAAAGGGAAAGTTATTGCTACGAATAATTTAAGTGGTAACAAATTGATGAGAAATGTATTACCAAATGGAATACTATTTATACGATGAAATTGATTTGAGGCAAGATTTTTTAAGGGCTTTATTTCAGGGTTCAAATTCGCATTTTAAAGAAAGCTAGTAAAAAGGAATCTGTCGGCTTGGCTGACAGCTAAATGCTTTTAAAGCAATAAAAAGAGTGATAGACCTAAACGTCTTATGAACAGATTACTAATTTTAAAAAGAAATAATATTTGTCTTGGGTGATGGAAGGAAATTTGGAAGTTTCTGGAGTAAATTTTAGGCATTGGTGGGGTACGTATCGAAAAGACAATGTTTGTATGTTAGTATGTATGTTCCGTATAGACTCAAACACGGCTGAACCGATTTTGTTGAAGATTTCAGTGAATGTACAGGGAACATCCTTGGTGAAAATAGGCTATATTTTTTTTGAATTTCGGAGGGGGCTGGGTCCCTCCCCATGCCCTACTTAATTAATCAATGGTGGTTGTGTCTCCGACCCTAGGTACTCATTTGGAGTCTAAAGACCCGACCCCTCCCACTTTTTTAATATGTTATATATTCAAAACTGCTTAGCCGATTTTCTTGAAAATTTCAGAGAATGTATAGGGATGACCAGTGGTGAAAAAAGGCTAAATATTTGGTTGAATTTCGGAGGGAACGGAAGACCTGCCCTAGGCCCTATTTTTGCAAAACTTACGAACGTATCGGTTAAAAAATTAATTTACAAGGCAACGGTGATTAAAATTTCCGACCCTAAATACCTATTTGGGGCCTAAAAACCCGACCACGCTCGGTTTTTTATATATCTTATATCTCTGGAACTCTGGTATGACCACTGGTGAAAACGAGGTATATTTTTTTTTAATTTCGGAGGGGGCGGGGTACCTAACCCCAGGTAGTATTTTTTAAAAACGCTGTTTTTGCAAAACTCATCTTAAGGAAACGGTGGTTGAATGTCCGAACCTAGGTACTTATTTAGGGCATAAACACCCGACCATGCCTTATTTAAATATTTTTTTACTCTGAAACTTCTGAACCGATTTTCCTGAAAATTTCAGAGAATGTACAGAGATGACCCCTGGTGAAAATAGGCTGCACATTTTGTTGAATTTTTAAAAAACACTATTTTGTAAGTCTTGCGAACGTATGAATTTGCAATGATGATTGTGTCTCCCATTCTAGGTCCTTATTAGAGTCCTAAAGACCCGACCACGCCTTTCATGTAACCGATTTTCATGTAATTTTCAAATGATGTACAGGGATATAACCTGGTGAAAATAAGAAATATATTTTGTTGAGCGGGTTTGAAAAATTAATTCGATGGACAATGATGGTTGTGTCTCCGACCGAGACACTTATTTGTGGCCTTAAGATCCGACCTCTCCAGCCTTCCAAAACGATTTCCGTGTCATTTTCAGATGATGTACAGGGATGGCCCTTGCTGGAAATAGGCTATATATTTTGTTGAATTTCCCCTGTGCCCCATTTTTTAAATGCGCTATATATAAAAAACTTACGATCGTGTCCGTTGCCCCGCTGGTTGTACCCTAAGAGAGTTTGGACCAAATTGGTTGTCACGTTCATGAGGTATCGTGCATAGCATTTTAATGACATTTCTAATATTGGGGGGAAATTACCGGAAGTTGTGGACCGGTATTGCCCATCTTCGAAAAGGCCAAATTTTGGACCACTACATATGGTGCCATAGGGCTTTTTTATACCTTTCGGGCTGTATTCCAAGAAGTATGGACTTGTCTCTGAAAAAACTTTTACCGTCGTAATTGAGGCAGTGAATGTAAGTAGCTTCAACAAAAATCAAAGTGATTCGAGTGCAGGTCTTAAAGTGAACTTATCCGAGATTTTGTGTGTGATCTGCCGGCACGAGTAGACAAATATAATCCATATTCGAACCTGATCTATATCTGGTAGATATATTAGGATGTGTAAAGTATGGACCAATTCGGTCACCACCTTCAAGAGTTGTCGTGCGCACAATTTTTCCGAACCTTTTTGAACTTTTGTGGGGGAGGTACCTGAAAGAGTGGACCAATATGGTTTATCTTCGAACATAAATGAAGATTGGACAATGCTAAATCAACTCCAAAATGTCTGAAACGGATTTCGTCCAAACATACTTGGGGTCTGAAACCATTATTCCGATGAGGCACATTTTGCCCATACGAAAGTGTATGTACCCTCGTCTGCATAAATGCTGAGTGTATAAAAATAATTTTATTGTTGTTATCAGGACGACAAGGACTAACTTCGCTGAAAAAGTCAAAGCGATACTTACATTTCGCCCAAACTGCACTTAAAATAAAAAGGTTGTCATTGTGAGGGAGGTTGCCGGACGAGTTAACCGATATAGTCGTACTTGGAAATTGATGTATGTACGTCTGGAAAAAATATATCACTATATCACCCCATCAATCCTGGGCTAAAAGGAAAATAGGAGCCGCAACAACTAGATCTTAATTGCGCAAATAAATCTCTCGATTGCAGCCGCAGCTGTTTTTTACCCGCAGCCACAGATGGTGGCTGTATACTCAAATCAGCATGATTTGTTTGCATTCAAGTAGATATTGCATCGACCTCATGGTGTGCTGACACACTGGTAAGATCTTAGCCTCCTCAAGAAAGTGGTCCACCGAATGTAGGGGGAGACATCCTATTGCAGTTCTCCGTTTTATACATTCTTCCACACTGGTGTCTTATGACAGTTCGACCTATTGAGTTGTATGTGGTTAACAAAATGTTTTGCTAACCTAGAATTAGCTAGGACTTCAGTACCTTGTTCCTACTTGTCATCTTATGTAACCCTTCGAATGTGACATCTAGGCCTTTGGGGTTCGAGGCTCATGCGGTTGAGAATGGACTATGATGCGGTTATTTTCACATTCCTCGCTTGAAAGAACTCATCAAGATCAATGAGATACGCATTTAGCCTAACACAACTGGTATTAATGTTGGGGCCAGAGGTCATGAGTGTACAATCATCCACATACGTCATTATCTTAATGACTTCGAGAGGGTGTGGAATTGCAATAGAGGAGGTATCGCCCCTCTCCTCTTCACTCAACGTGATTTGGACTTCTGGTTTCTGAAATCTACGTATGACTGGAAATTACATATATTTATATGTAGTTGGTGACCCAACGTTTCAAACACGGCACGAGGGCGGTACTTTCGACATCCTCGAACAGCAAAGCATAGAATTTAAGCATCGACAAATATGTATGGATTTCCACTTGTGCATGGAGTACTGTTGAGGGTACTATGCAGTGCTCCACGCACAAATGGAAATCCACACATATTAGTCGAGGTTTAAACCAGAACAGGTGTAACTGGAAATTTAGGGGGGCATTGAACCTTACTAAAGCCTTTAACACAGCTTGAGTACTGTGGGTACTATGCTGCTTCCGCAACTAGTGTTGATGATCAGCAACCGTAAACTGATCAGCAACTGTTGCAGGGGAGCAACACCTCTATAATCTTTGCTACATATCGGCCTTGCGATTTTTTGACCACCCTGCCCATTTGTCATACTTCGGGAGCTATTTGGGTGGCTAACGATAAACTGACTACTTTTGGCTCTCGATAAGTTGAGAACTTTGTCGCTATATATATAACATCGGTGGAATTGGTTGTTTTCTAACGGGTTGGTTGTTATGAAGTTGGATGGCCTATATAAAGTGGTTAGGATAGATAAATATGTTAGGCGAACTATAACAATTTTCTTTTTTTTTTTTTTTTTTTTTTTTTTTTTAAATTAAAGTTTTTGCCTTTTTAGGGGCGAAGGCCATTATTTGTGAGATTTAATTAATTTTAATTAATCGAGCTTTTTTATGACCTAAGGAGATTACATTGAAAAATTGATATCTAGCGAAGTCCTACACACACACACATCAACCACTATGCGACGATCGTTTCGTTAGCTGGTTAGGCTAACATCATCAGGCATATTAATGTGTTGTTGTTGCTAGACAATTTTCGCCATTTGGAGCTCCTATTTATACATCCAAGATTGCAAATTTTGCATTTGTGAAGTTCAAATTGCAGCTTTTTATTTCCAAAGACGACTCATTTGTCCCCCTTCTATTCCAGAAATCAATTTTTTCAATGTTACATTCATATTACAGTCGATAGCTTTTTTCCATCGTAGACTGTATATATGTCTTTCAAATCGAAAGATTTTTTAAGTGGATTGTGGTTTAGAACGCTAAGACGTCAGCAACATTGTCTGTTAGTTGGCGACGACCCAGGTTCGAATCCCAGCCGGGCTCAGCTGAATGTTTTTATTTTAAAGTTTTTGCCTTTTTAGGGGCGAAGGCCATTATTTGTGAGATTTAATTAATTTTAATTAATCGAGCTTTTTTATGACCTAAGGAGATTACATTGAAAAATTGATATCTAGCGAAGTCCTACACACACACACATCAACCACTATGCGACGATCGTTTCGTTAGCTGGTTAGGCTAACATCATCAGGCATATTAATGTGTTGTTGTTGCTAGACAATTTTCGCCATTTGGAGCTCCTATTTATACATCCAAGATTGCAAATTTTGCATTTGTGAAGTTCAAATTGCAGCTTTTTATTTCCAAAGACGACTCATTTGTCCCCCTTCTATTCCAGAAATCAATTTTTTCAATGTTACATTCATATTACAGTCGATAGCTTTTTTCCATCGTAGACTGTATATATGTCTTTCAAGTCGAAAGATTTTTTTAAGTGGATTGTGGTTTAGAACGCTAAGACGTCAGCAACATTGTCTGTTAGTTGGCGACGACCCAGGTTCGAATCCCAGCCGGGCTCAGCTGAATGTTTTTATTTTAAAGTTTTTGCCTTTTTAGGGGCGAAGGCCATTATTTGTGAGATTTAATTAATTTTAATTAATCGAACTTTTTTATGACCTAAGGAGATTACATTGAAAAATTGATATCTAGCGAAGTCCTACACACACACACATCAACCACTATGCGACGATCGTTTCGTTAGCTGGTTAGGCTAACATCATCAGGCATATTAATGTGTTGTTGTTGCTAGACAATTTTCGCCATTTGGAGCTCCTATTTATACATCCAAGATTGCAAATTTTGCATTTGTGAAGTTCAAATTGCAGCTTTTTATTTCCAAAGACGACTCATTTGTCCCCCTTCTATTCCAGAAATCAATTTTTTCAATGTTACATTCATATTACAGTCGATAGCTTTTTTCCATCGTAGACTGTATATATGTCTTTCAAATCGAAAGATTTTTTTAAGTGGATTGTGGTTTAGAACGCTAAGACGTCAGCAACATTGTCTGTTAGTTGGCGACGACCCAGGTTCGAATCCCAGCCGGGCTCAGCTGAATGTTTTTATTTTAAAGTTTTTGCCTTTTTAGGGGCGAAGGCCATTATTTGTGAGATTTAATTAATTTTAATTAATCGAGCTTTTTTATGACCTAAGGAGATTACATTGAAAAATTGATATCTAGCGAAGTCCTACACACACACACATCAACCACTATGCGACGATCGTTTCGTTAGCTGGTTAGGCTAACATCATCAGGCATATTAATGTGTTGTTGTTGCTAGACAATTTTCGCCATTTGGAGCTCCTATTTATACATCCAAGATTGCAAATTTTGCATTTGTGAAGTTCAAATTGCAGCTTTTTATTTCCAAAGACGACTCATTTGTCCCCCTTCTATTCCAGAAATCAATTTTTTCAATGTTACATTCATATTACAGTCGATAGCTTTTTTCCATCGTAGACTGTATATATGTCTTTCAAGTCGAAAGATTTTTTTAAGTGGATTGTGGTTTAGAACGCTAAGACGTCAGCAACATTTTCTGTTAGTTGGCGACGACCCAGGTTCGAATCCCAGCCGGGCTCAGCTGAATGTTTTTATTTTAAAGTTTTTGCCTTTTTAGGGGCGAAGGCCATTATTTGTGAGATTTAATTAATTTTAATTAATCGAACTTTTTTATGACCTAAGGAGATTACATTGAAAAATTGATATCTAGCGAAGTCCTACACACACACACATCAACCACTATGCGACGATCGTTTCGTTAGCTGGTTAGGCTAACATCATCAGGCATATTAATGTGTTGTTGTTGCTAGACAATTTTCGCCATTTGGAGCTCCTATTTATACATCCAAGATTGCAAATTTTGCATTTGTGAAGTTCAAATTGCAGCTTTTTATTTCCAAAGACGACTCATTTGTCCCCCTTCTATTCCAGAAATCAATTTTTTCAATGTTACATTCATATTACAGTCGATAGCTTTTTTCCATCGTAGACTGTATATATGTCTTTCAAATCGAAAGATTTTTTTAAGTGGATTGTGGTTTAGAACGCTAAGACGTCAGCAACATTGTCTGTTAGTTGGCGACGACCCAGGTTCGAATCCCAGCCGGGCTCAGCTGAATGTTTTTATTTTAAAGTTTTTGCCTTTTTAGGGGCGAAGGCCATTATTTGTGAGATTTAATTAATTTTAATTAATCGAGCTTTTTTATGACCTAAGGAGATTACATTGAAAAATTGATATCTAGCGAAGTCCTACACACACACACATCAACCACTATGCGACGATCGTTTCGTTAGCTGGTTAGGCTAACATCATCAGGCATATTAATGTGTTGTTGTTGCTAGACAATTTTCGCCATTTGGAGCTCCTATTTATACATCCAAGATTGCAAATTTTGCATTTGTGAAGTTCAAATTGCAGCTTTTTATTTCCAAAGACGACTCATTTGTCCCCCTTCTATTCCAGAAATCAATTTTTTCAATGTTACATTCATATTACAGTCGATAGCTTTTTTCCAGCTAACGAAACGATCGTCGCATAGTGGTTGATGTGTGTGTGTGTAGGACTTCGCTAGATATCAATTTTTCAATGTAATCTCCTTAGGTCATAAAAAAGCTCGATTAATTAAAATTAATTAAATCTCACAAATAATGGCCTTCGCCCCTAAAAAGGCAAAAACTTTAAAATAAAAACATTCAGCTGAGCCCGGCTGGGATTCGAACCTGGGTCGTCGCCAACTAACAGACAATGTTGCTGACGTCTTAGCGTTCTAAACCACAATCCACTTAAAAAATCTTTCGATTTGAAAGACATATATACAGTCTACGATGGAAAAAAGCTATCGACTGTAATATGAATGTAACATTGAAAAAATTGATTTCTGGAATAGAAGGGGGACAAATGAGTCGTCTTTGGAAATAAAAAGCTGCAATTTGAACTTCACAAATGCAAAATTTGCAATCTTGGATGTATAAATAGGAGCTCCAAATGGCGAAAATTGTCTAGCAACAACAACACATTAATATGCCTGATGATGTTAGCCTAACCAGCTAACGAAACGATCGTCGCATAGTGGTTGATGTGTGTGTGTGTAGGACTTCGCTAGATATCAATTTTTCAATGTAATCTCCTTAGGTCATAAAAAAGCTCGATTAATTAAAATTAATTATATATAACAATTTTCTTTTTATTAATTTTCTCATTGGAGTTGAGCTTGATGATCGAAGTTTTTTTCCAAGTTAAAAATGAAATCCGAAGATTCGAAACCACCAAACCACCAAATTATGTGACCTGGTTCCTCTGTTAGGAGGAGTGGCTTCTCTGTCAACGAATTTTATTTTCTCAAATGCAATGTATTTTACAGCGGCGAATATTTTTCCGTTCAATCTGTATGTTTTCCATGACAAACGTTTTTTAGACGTCGAAAGACATAGGAAGAAGTAAGAAAATATCAGTCAGCTGTGCTTACGGAAATATACCCTCAGCCTCTGACCATAACAGAAGCAAACTCGATGATTATGCCGTATATACAATATATTGCCTTAGTATCCCGAGATTGCCTCGAAAAACGTGGAATCTGGAGGTACCGTACTCATTGATATATACCAAAAATGTTTAGTATGCAAACTTCCAATTCAGAGAGAACTCGAAATATTAAATTATGTTAAACTAAGTTTGGAAGGTATTTTCGAAAATGTTTGCGAGGTATCTTGTGCACTAGCCAGTTGAGTATCTGCCGGCATGGTTTTTTGAAGCTTGTGGGCCATTAACTCTGGAAGTATGGACTTATTCCGTGAAAATAATGTGCCCTTGTAAAGGGGGCCGCTAGAACAACATACTGAAAAATATTTCAAAACTATTTGAGGGGAGCTCCTAAACTGCACTTTTTCCGAATATTGTGTGGGTGGTACCCGAAGGAGTACACCGATATAGTCTATATTCCATTCTGATACATGAGTGGATAAAATAATACGATGTGCAATGTTTGGACCAATCAGAAAAACCCTGCGAGAGTTATCTTGCGAATTTGCCATATTTTATGGTGCCGCCAGGTTCCTTGAAGCTCAGGAAGTACCCAGCAAAATAAATTGGAAGTAGTGCAATGTGGACTAGTTCTGTCACGGCATGTTTTGATGCAGTTCAACCGGAGTCGTGAAAAAGGCACTCCAGTCCTCACATTTTAAACGCATTTGGATGCAATCCAAAGAATCACATCCATTTGTCACATTTTAACAACATCCGGATGCAGTTCAGCGGAGTCGTGAAAAAGGCACTCCAATTCCTCACAATTTAACAGCATCCGGATGCAGTCCAAACGGAGTCGTGAAAAAGGCACTCCGTTCGCTACATATTATTAGCAGTTGTTAGAGATCCCTACATGTATGTACATAAATCAGTTTGTACATCTCTACAGGCAGCGGTATACATTTTTCAATAAGAGATAAGCGTGTTAATATTTTCAAACATTTGTTAATACAAACTAAATAATATTTCATTTGTGAACATTTTTCCGGTAACTTAAGAGAAGAAAATTTGCGAATGGAGTACTGTTGGAGTACATGTCGAAATCTTAACTGGTGATGGGAAGACAACCCATTTAGCAAATGAAGCAAAAACAGTTCAGCTTGGAACAAATGGAGAGCGGAGGAAACAACCATGTTTGCGATTGAATTCAATGGAGAATTTTCATAATTTGTGTTAATCTAATAAAGTTCTTAATATTTTTGTTTTACACAAATAATGCATTTTATTTGTTCTGGCATATTTTGTAATGGCTTGCACAATTTCCGCAGAATGCCTGTATCAAAACACGTGCTTTGGACTGCCTCCTATTCTACCCCAAAGTGTTAGTTAAAATGCAATGCCAAAGGGTCAGTTAAAATGCAGTGCCAGAGAGTCAGTTAAAATGCAGTGCCAAAGGGTCAGTTAAAATGCGGTGCAATGGAGTGCCTCTTTCCGTAGTCACGCTCTTGTAAAAATCATGAGTGAAAATGCATAATTTGATGCACTTCCATATCACTTGTACATATCATTTAACTGCCTCTTTGGAGGCAAACTTTTTGCTGGGTATGGAAGGTACCCGAAGAGTGGGCCGATATTCAAAATTAAACTAAGTACAGAATTTTGTGGCTCTTTTTGGACATTTGAACTTGCCGACAAAAATGCGGATTAGGATTTAAGTTCAAAATGTTTCGAAGGAGGTACTTGAAGGAATGGAGCGACATAGTCCATTATGGAAGTTGATCTTATTATGGGGGTCATATCTTTTCGATTGATATAGCGCCCACTAGTCACTTTAGTGGGTCATAGTATAACTTTTGGATTAGTATGCCAGGAACCATGGACTTGTCCACGGAAAGCAAAATCTCGCTGTAAACGGGACCACAGCGAACAGCATCGGTATACATTTCCCAAGGATCTTTGAACAGACCCTAAACTGTTAAACTTAGGGTACCTCACCCCTAAGTAGAAGGCCCATATGGCCCATTTTAGAAGTTAAATTAAATTTGGACAAACCATTAGGAGATCGAAAGTGTGGACCAAATTGGTTGCCCCGTTCAAGATATATCGTGCATACCATTTTAGTAACATTTTTTAAATATTGGGGGTAATACCGATATTACCCATCTTCGAACTGAAACTAAGTTTGGAAAAAAATATGACGAACACCAAATTTTGGACCAGATCATGGGGATTTTTTGCACCTTTCAGGCTATTTTCTCAAGAAGTATGGACTTGCCCCTGATGGGGGCAGTGAATACAAGTTGCTACAGCAAAAATAAAAGCGATTCGAGAGCAGGATCTAAACTGCAGTTTTCAGAAATTTTGTGTGGGGGGTATCCGAAGGAGTGGACTGATTAAGTCCATATTGGAACCTGATCTAAGTCTGGTAGCTGTGGTGTAGAGCAGTTACTTAGTTCAACTCCCAATAGTTTAGCTGATACCGTTACATTTTATTGATTTTGATGCCCTGGATGGATTTATTCTTATGTGGTCTATTCAACAGATAAATTCTACTACTACTGCTAAAGACAACAAGGCCAAGTTCCTATTCTTTTTGCGATAAAGGTCAGATAAATGCAAAAAATTTAATTTTAGCCCGGTTAAGAGGAGACCATAAAGTACGAACTGGATCTGACAGGAAAAAACCTCAAAATTTACTTTAAACAAGTAAAAAGTCGTTAAGTTCGGCCGGGCCGAACCTTTTTATACCCTCCACCATAAAATAGTCTTAATTAAAATGGAATAATTAGGGTCCTTTCACAATTTCAGGTAGAACAACTTTTCGACAATGGATAGACTCCTACTGCCTCCCACTATTGCTTAAATTCCACTGTGAACACAAATGTTGGGGCAGAGATAATTCCTTTTGGTGATGAAAGCCCTTGGTGTGTGTATATTAAAAAACCCCGAAGGACAGATGCGCCGTGAGTCGAACTTCCGCGTTATGGCGTGATGAAGTTTTTGCAAGAGACCCTGTAAGCCTTCATGAATTAGCATTATATCTTTGTTTGTTGTTTTTGTAGGGCACTTAAGCAACAGTGAACAAAGATACAACGGTAATTCCTGATGGCCCACAGGGTCTCTAACAAAAATTTCATAACGCCATAACGCGGAAGTTCGACTCACGGCGGATCTGCCCTTCGGGGTTCATAATATACTCACCAAGGCCTTTCTTCCCCAAGAGAAATTTTCCGTGCCCAGACTTTCACCTCCATTTTGTTCCACAGTGTTATCTAATCTAATCTAAAAAATTGGTTCAGCTAGGTGAAAGGTACCACCTACGGGGCTATATCAAAGAGTCAACTTATCTTTAAATTTTTAAGCGGAAAAGTTTTAAAGCTGCAGGGAACTTCAAGAGTCAAATTGAGGATAGTTTCATCAAAACAATGTAGACCCTCAAAAATGGACTCATGTTGACGAATTTTAGTGAAGAAATTTCGTGACCACTGAAAATTACCGAAAATCGAGGGGGGGATATACCAAAACATGGACCTATATTGACGATGTTTCGTTGGAGATGTTTTATGCCCACTGAGAACTTCAAATGTCAAATTACAGCTATTTCGGTTAAAAACTGTAGCTAAAATTCTCAAAATACCGAAAATTGGGAGGTACCGTTATATGGGGGCTATACCAAAACATGGACCTATGTTGACGATGTTTAGTGGAGATATTTCATGACCACTGAGAACCTCAAATGGCAAATTACAGCTATTTCGGTTAAAAACTGTAGCTAAAATTCTCAAAATACCGAAAATTGGGAGGTACCGTTATATGGGGGCTATACCAAAACATGGACCTATGTTGACGATGTTTCGTGGAGATGTTTCACGACCACTGATAACCTCAAATGTCAAATTACAGCTAGTTCGGTTAAAAATTGTAGCTAAAATGCCCAACATACCGAAAATCGGGAGGTACCGTTATATGGGGGCTATACCAAAACATGGACCTATGTTGACGATGTTTGGTGGAGATATTTCGCGACCACTGATAACCTCAAGTAGCAAATTAGAGCTAGTTCGGTTAAAAATTGTAGCTAAAATTCTCAAAATACCGAAAATCGGGAGGTACCGTTATATGGGGGCTATACCAAAACATGGACCTATGTTGACGATGTTTGGTGGATATATTTCGCGACCACTGAGAACCTCAAATAGCAAATTACAGCTAGTTCGGTTAAAAATTGTAGCTAAAATACTCAAAATACCGAAAATCGGGAGGTACCGTTATATGGGGACTATACCAAAACATGGACCTATGCCCATATCCTTTGGGATATAAGTTTGTTGATCACTAGGAACCCTAAGAGCCAAATTATAGCTAATTCGGGCTGCAAATGTGGCGAAGAACGCCAAAATACCTCAAATCCGGAGGTACCGTTATATGGGGGCTATACCAAAGAGTGGACCCATATAGCCCATCTTCGAACTTGACCTGCCTATGGAAAAAAGACCCTCGGGTGCAAAATTTCAGCACTCTATCTCAATTATTGCGGACGCTAGAGTGATTACAACAGACGGACAGACGGACGGACAGACGGACATGGCTAGATCGTCTTAGAATTTTATCCTGATCAAGAATATATATACTTTATAGGGTCGCAAATGATTAGTTCGATGTGTTACAAACGGAATGACAAACTTAATATACCCTCCATACTATGGTGAAGGGTATAAAAAAAATAGTTTTAGTCCGGTTTAGAGGAGGCCATAAAATCCGAACTGGATGTGACAGTACAAAACCACAAAATTTACTTTCAAAAAATGCATACTAGAAGTGGTTTGCATTTTCAGTGTTGCATAGTGTTATTTTACTTGGATACATTGCCATATTTCCTTTTTGATTACTTTGTAATCGCTTTTACCGACATATTTTTTTCGCGAACTAAAAATCAATTTAAATGTCATTTTAAAGGTCATATTTAAAAAGCCCGCCTTGATTCAGTAAATTCAAAAAAAGCTATTTCCAATTGCAATTTAAAACATTGAAAGAAAAAAAAGAAAATGCAATTGATTAATAATTTAAAAATTGAATTATTGATTAGTCGTTGTTAGTCGACATTGTAACCTCCCTCACACACATCATAACCATTCCAACATCAAGGCTGATTCTAAAGTCTGGTTCTTTGTTGGGAGCGAACGTGTGTCGGGCTGAGTGTAATGTAATGCAGGCCAAGTAAACATTTGAAGAAGATACTAACCTAGAAACAACTACAGATAACAAGAACAAAACACACATCCATACATATCAGAACATCCTGCAACCCACTTGTTCTATGTATGTCGTGGTCTCCATCACCTAAACTTCAAGGCATTTTGTTGTAATTTCCTTGACTGTGTTCTTCATGTTCACGAATGTGAGTCAATGTTTGTTTGAATTTGTTTGTTTGCTTGCTTGCTGTGTGTGCAGTGTTGCTCTATTACCTTGGGCTGGTTATGTCTCTGTTTTGTCATGTTTCTCTTCTCTCTTCTATTCTGCTTTGTCTGATTGCTCTCTTTTCCATCCAATATGTGTGTTTTTCTCAGTATTCTAGTATAATTCTAACACCAACAACCAACCAGAAAATAAAAAAAAAACCTTGAGCCTGAAATATTGTTAGAACTTTTGGTTGAATTCTCTGCTCTTGTAGTTGCCATTGTGAACGTTATACACCGTCACCGACAACGACGACGACGACGTTATCATTATAGCCGTTATTACTGTTGTTTTTACAGTTTTTTTTATTTTTTATTTGCAGTCGCAATCGTGTTATCCGTTCAGGGTCTTTTGACTGCTATTTGTCCTTTTTTATTGTTACTGTCGTCGTTTCGGTAGTGTGTTTAAAGTGGAAAACGTGTGACTTTGACAATGATATTGTTTATAGTGTCATTACATGGCTGATATTGGGGCAAATATAAATGATGATTTATGAATGATTTTTTTTTGTTTATTTTTGATTTAATAAAACCCTTTGTTGGACAAATAGTTGCAACCAATGATGTGATTTTTAATTAAAGGCACCTCAAATGATAATTTTTATTTGTGTTATATTAAGTTACAATTTATATGAAACCATTTAATATCCTTTGTAATTATTATAAAATTTCTCATTATAAACTTCCAAGTATGCAAATGTCACCCTCACATCTACGAATAACATCATCATTAGTCTGCTAATGATAACCACATTATTCCATTTAAATAAAATGTTTTCCAAACTATTTACAAATAAATTAACATTTTGTACAATCACCCATTGCTTTGTGCAGCAGCAACATTCTGTTCTTGACATTGCAATCATAGAAGATGGATTTTTGTTACAGTTTTGCTGATTACAGAATTAGCATAATTCTTAGAAATGTTCCAAAACTGCTACACAAACAACAGTTTTACACAAATTTTGGTGGAAAATGCTTACATTTAACGACAAGCCACAAAACCACAGCCGCTGTGGCCTTTTGCGCCATAAAATAGTTGACCTTCTGACCATTATTTTAATAACTGCTCAAAACCAAAAACAGAGTTTTTCATAGTTTTTGTCAGTATAATTTGATGATGACCATGTTGGCCATCAAGGAAAATGAGAAAACGAATGGATTAAGTAATAATTAATAATAAATAATTGTTCCACAAACATCCCAGATGGGACAAGGGAGACTTCTCTCATATCAATGAGTGCACGCCGATTCATATTAGCTCAATGATATGGGACCTACTTCTTATTGCCGAGTCCGAACGGCGTGTCTTACGACACCACTTGTAGAGAAGTTTTTCAAGGCTTAAATACTCAGGAAATGTCGCCAATATTACTGAGGGGGAATTTTGCCACCGTTGAAAATTTGATGTTGCTTGGCGGCCTGGGATTCGAACCGCCGACCTTCTGAGTGCAAGGCGGACATGCTAACCATTGCACCACGGTGGCCCCAAGTAATAATTTTGGTAATGCAAAAATTATGAAAAAAGTAAATCAATTATGATAATTGACCGAAGTTTTTAAAAATAGTTCTTTGAAGAGGAGTATATATACACAGTCTTACATAAGTATACGTACGCCCCATAAATCTCGGGTTTTAGAAAAAGTAAGGATATTTATGAAATTCCAAGTACACAGGTTTATTTCGTCTCACTAATAGACAATATTTAATACAACAAAAGTATATTCCGTAATATAAATAACGGTAAATTTTACAAAAACCAAAAAATGATCTTACAAAAGTATACATACGCCCCCTGATTCAATTGGTGTCCAAGGATTATATAACACCATATTAAAACACAATTCAAGGTCGTCTGTATGTAATTTGAGCCAAGAATTCCGAGGAATCTATTAACTTCCTGAGATATCCCAGGAAAAATGTGAATTTATCGACACCCAGGAAGGTGTGTTATGCACAAGGTCAACTAAAAAGCTTTCTAGGATATCAAAATCTATAATCTGACACTAATATTGTGGCTTTTGTATACTCAATTACCTAAAACGGAAAGAAATCGGCAAGGGTCCGCTTTAACGAGCTATACAAGAAGTTTGGCATTAAATAACGGAATTTAACACCCAAAAATTATTTTTTATCTTTAAAATATATCTCGGACACCCAGACACATTCGCCAATACAATGAAATGTATAAAGTTTGCAGCTAATTCCATAAATTGTACGATAATACTCATATTTCCTTGGGGCGTATGTATACTTTTGTAAGTATCATTTTTTGGTTTCTGTAAAATTTACCGTTATTTATATTATGGAATATACTTTTGTTGTATTAAATATTGTTTATTAGTGAGACGAAATAAACCTGTGTACTTGGAATTTCATAAATATCATTACTTTTTCTAAAACCCGAGATTTATGGGGCGTACGTATACTTATGTAAGACTGTGTACATCAAAATAGATAATTTAGGCTGGTACTTTTAAAAATTGTTGCCTTAAATTTAAGATGAATTAAATTCAATTTTCTTTTTTACTTTATCGGCAGGGATAACAAGAGGAGCGAATATTCAACAACGGCCAGTCTATGTTAATAAAAACTTTATTTCAGAATTTTATAAAAAAACAAGTAAGCAAATGTTATAGTTGGACGGAGGCGACCATGTGATACCCTACACCACTATCCCTGCAATTAGCTATTAGCACATCAAAATTCCTGCATTTAACAAATGAAGTTATTGTGAGAAATTACTTCGTGGAATCTACCGTGTCCTAAGACTCTACTTGTAAAGAAGTTGTTCATGGCTGAAATACTCCGGAAATGTCGGCAACATTACTTAGGGGTATTTTTCCACCATTAAAAACTTTATGTTGCTTGGTGAAAAAATCCATTTTCATTTATGCGTAAGGAGACTGTGAGGCACCAACACCGCCTTCACTAAAATAATATACAAAAAAAACTTTAACGACAGCTACACCGAGTACAATTTCGAAAAAGTGGCTAAGCGACCCCATGCTCAATATATCTATTAAAATCCAATTGGACAATTAATACGCTGAGGATCTACGTAATTTGCAATAATGCCGGAACTGGGAATTTCTCTGTCATTTTAGAGACAACTTGTAGCATGGAAGGAAACTGTGGTTCTCTACAAAATCCCACTATATATTAGGGAGTAAGCCCGTTATCTAGCAGACACATTATCGCAATTTGCATCAGTGGAAGCGTCTGTAGCTCTTTTTTCATATGTGGGCTACTTTGCCGGTATATGAGGGGGACTAAAAAATCTTCAACACGCAGTGTCGCCAGGCATCATTTGACATTTTTTATTAAAGTTTGACAGTTTTAAGCCTAAGCGTACTCAGGACAGTTTGACATACGGCCATGTGCTGTTTACAGTGAATTGAAAAAAAATCACTTTGCAAAAATGGAATTTACTTGTGAACATTTTCGTCCTATAATTTTTCACAAATTTCGACATGGATTATCACGGCAAGAGTGCATCGATCAAATTAAATCTGTGTATATCGATAAAGGGCCATCCTATATAACTATGAAAAACTGGCTTAATGAATTCAATCGTGACCGATACTCGTATCTATGGGCATTTGTTTCACCAACTAAGACTTGATAGCGCATGAACACCTGGTCGCAAAAATTGATTTTTCTCGCTGTACTCAGCAAAATTGGCCCATCGCTCAAAAAAAGGCTCTTGTGGATTTGTGCAAAAACAAATTGCACAAAACGATCGCCGTGCTTCAAAGGATATTTGTAAGATAGCCAAAGATGACGAATCTTGGATCTATGCTTAGGAGCCCGAACAAAACAGAAATCGACCATTTGGGTCTTCGAAAGCAAGCACAATCCAAAGAAAGTTGTTCATGAAAGAAGACCTTCGAAGCAAATGGTCCCATGTATCTTCGACCAAACTGACCGTGTGGCGACTATACGGTTTAAGATATGTAGGACGGATAATTCTGAGTGTTACACTACAACTTGTTTGCCTGAAGTCTCCTGAGTAATTCGAAAAACGAACAATAGAAATCGAATCGTTCTGTATCATGACAATGCGAGCTCTCAGACATCGATTCAAACCAGCGCCTGTTTGACCGGACAAGACGTGGAATTGATGGGTCATGCGCCGTACAGCCCTGACTGGGGATCCAATGACTTCATTTGATTGCATCATATCAAGAAAGAATGGCGTGGTCAACGATTTTCGTCGGCAAAAGATGCTGTAAAAGTGTTCAAAAACCATGTTTTGGAGGTGTCTCTATCAAGCCACTGAAAACAACCCAACACATGGTCACATGTCAAACTGTCCTAAGTACGCTTAGGCTAAAAACTGTCAAACTTTCCAAAAAAAAGTCAAATGACACGTGTTGCCTAGGCCAGAAGGTTTTTTAGTGCCCCTCGTATGCCCTTCAGGAATTAAAATAGAGACCAAAATTAACTTGTTATACCTTTCATACAAAAGTAATGGTCGCTTTTACGCGCTATATAATATCAGATCATAGTCCAAGCATTATAAGCATCTTCTTCGAACTAAACTCTTACTTCGTGCAGAATTTCGTGATGATTGAGCTGTAATTGCGACCTCTAGCGTGTTTATGATTACACTACAAACAAATAACTGTATATATTAGGCTGTAGCTCTATTTATCTGACCTCGTACATCAACATAATTGGCATCAATGGAAAGGTCGAGAGATCATCTTCCAAACATAACTCACGTGGACGAAATGTGTCTTCCAGAAATAAAGATTTAAGCTGTATATTAAAAATTTTCACACAAAAGTTGTGGTCCATTTAACCCTCTAAATATTATCTAATCATCATGTAAATTTGCAAGCTTCTTCTTTGTCATATACTCTTACCTTATTTAAAATTTCGTGGCGATCGGACTATTATTGTGATCTACAGAGCCGCTGCCAAATTGGATAAAAATTATGTTTTTGATCCATTTCACCAACTAAATATTTCACGATCATCATCAATAACAATAGGTGTCTATTCGGGTCTGAACCCGACCTCCATGTAAAATTTCGTTACGATCGGTCCATAATTGCGGCCTGGAGTTTGATTACAATTTATAATGGACAGACCGACGGACGGACGGACACCCATCTCAAAATCGCTTTATCTCGTCGAGATATGAAGATTGGTATACCATATAGAGGGTCTCCGACGAATATTTCGCGGTGTTACATAAAATTTTCCCAATACAAACTTATAATACCCTTTCCACATAGTGGTGTAGGGTATAAAAACAAACAAAAAAACAAATAAAAGAGGGCTATAGTCGGACATGGCAGATCATATGATACCCTACACCACTTTCCCTAGGGACCAGTTTTCCACGGAATTTGTTGCATCAATACATAGTTTTTCAAAAAAAATTAAAATTTGTATTGAGAAAAAACACCAAATAGCCATTACACTACTTTTTAGCCAAGGGTAGCACAAAAACTTCAAGACGCTGTACAGTATTCCAATTAGCATCAATTTAAAAAAATGGGAATTTCCATATCATGACTTCGAAACTTTTATAGCATGGGTGTAGATTTGTGCAATCTAGTTCATACACGCAGAAAAAAAAATCAGCTGGCATCCATCCTGGCATCCATGTATATACTAGGCTATAACTCTGCTATC
Source organism: Musca autumnalis (assembly GCF_047663935.1). Lineage (NCBI taxonomy): Eukaryota > Metazoa > Arthropoda > Insecta > Diptera > Muscidae > Musca > Musca autumnalis. Next base: position 290,160,425 of record NW_027411644.1, on the reverse strand, counting down.
TGACAACGTACATTAACATACTTGGCATCAATGGAAAGGTCAAAAGTTTCTTATCTAAATACAACACTCATGTAGAACATATCTTCCAGAAATAAGGGTATAGTCAGTATACAAAAAGTTTTACCAATTTTCCCACCCTTAGTATTACGAGCCCTAACCACTATTAATTCATATATCAGGTATTTTTTCACTATTTAACATGAAACTTTATTAACATCAAATGTATGTCTAAAGAGAAAACATTTTCATAAATTTTTGTAGGACTCTTTTTTTAGCCACAATAATGAACTGGTGATTTTTTAATCTATTGGAAAGTAACTGTTTCCTGTAGATCGATTTTCTTAAAATTCCCCTTTAGTCCCCATACAAAATACTATAAAAAATAGAGAGCGGCCAGGAGCACGGGCTATAGTTAACCAATCGTCATAAATTTTGGTAGAATTTTTTTTTTTTTGTGTTATCCACAACAATGAACTTTTAAAGTGTTTACGTCGATTGGACCATAATTGCGACCTTTAGAGAATTTTCGTGAACCTTTGGCCCAAAACACACATTGTGGTAGGGTATAAAAATTTATTAATTTCTTTAATGGAGTTATTATGGTGTTGTATGGATAAGTTATATCTAGCGGATTCCCCAGTCAACCAAAATGCTAATATCGTTTTGTATTAAAGCTTTTTCTATGAACGATTAAACGATCGTAGCATATTCCTTTTTAAAATAAAGGGGTGTTATTTCACTTTCAAAAAATCGAAAATTTTCTTATTGGATTATTTTGAATATGTATAAGTAAGTTGTGAGTGCCACCGTTGTGCAATGGTATACACACCCGCCTTGCACGCTGAAGGTCGTGGGTTCGATTCCCCGGCCAAGCAGCATCAAACATTTTTCAACGGTGGCAAAATACCCCTTTGTAAAGTTGGCGACATTTCTTGAGTATTTCAGCCATGTAAAACTTCTCTGCATGTGGTGTCTTAGGACGCGCTGTTCGGACTCGGCGATAAACTGTAGGTCCCTTATCATTGAGCTAATATGAATCCCTTGTCCCTGCTGGGATGTTTGCGGAACAGTTATTTATTATAATTAACTTGTACAAATTTCAAAATTTCGACGCTAAACAATTTAAAGGCATGATAAGTATGTGCTTAATAAGCTCACAAAATGTGTGGTGATCGGTCCATTCGTTTTCAATGGGAGTGCTGTTGGAGTACATGTCGAAATCTTAACTGGTGATGGGAAGACAACCCATTTAGCAAATGAACAGTTCAGCTTGGAACAAATGGAGAGCCGTGGAAACACGCATGTTTGCGATTGAATTCAATGGAGGATTTTCATAATTTGTGTTAATGTAATAAAATTCTTAATATTTTTGTTTTACACAAATAATGGATTTTATTTGTTCTGGCATATTTTGTAATGGCTTGCACAATTTCCGCAGAATGCCTGTATCAAAACACGTGCTTTGGACTGCCTCATATTCTACCCCAAAGGGTTAGTTAAAATGCAATGCCAAAGGGTCAGTTAAAATGCAGTGCCAGAGGGGCAGTTAAAATGCAGTGCCAAAGGATCAGTTAAAATGCAGTGCAATGGAGTGCCTCTTTCCGTAGTCACGCTCTTGTAAAAATCATGAGTGAAAATGCATAATTTGATGCACTTCCAGATCACTTGTACATATCATTTAACTGCCTCTTTTGAGGCAAACTTTTTGCTGGGTCAGCATTTATGCTAACGAGGGTATATACACTTTCATACGGGCAAAATGTGCCTCATCGAAATAATGGTTTTAGATCCCAAGTATGTTTGGACGAAATGTGTTTCAGAAAATTTGGAGTTGATTTAGCCATGTCCGTCCGTTTGGCTGCCTGAAGCGCCGGATAATTCTCGAACGGATCAACCGATTAGGTCCAAAATTTGGCTTTCGTAATATTTTGTCCAAACTTAGTTTAAGTTCGAAGTTGGGTTATATGGGTCTACTCCTTCCGGTACCTCCCCCACAAAAGTTCGAAAATTTTCGGAAAATTTGTGCGCATGATAAATCTTGAAGAGAGTAACCGATTTGGTCCATACATTGCAAATCGTGAAATGTCTACCAGACTTAGGTGTGGTTCCAATATGTACTCAATCGGTCCACTCCTTCTGGTACCTCCCACACAAAGTTCGGATAAGTTCAGTTAAGGACCTGCTCTCGAATCGCAACTTGTATTCACCACCCCCTACTCGAAGGTAAAAGCTTCATCAGGGGCAAGTCCATACTTCCTGAGAAAATAACCTGAAAGTTACAAAAAACCCCTATGACACCGTGTGAGGTGGTTGAAGCGCATGATAACTCTGGAACGGATCTGCCGATTCGGTCCAAAATTTGTTCGTAGTAATATTTTGTCCAAACATAGTTTAAGTTCGAAGATAAGCCATATCGGTCTACTCCTTCAGGTACCTCCCCAATAAAAGTTCAAAAATGTTCGGAAAAATTGTTCGTACGGTAACTCTTGAAGGGAGTGGCCGAACTTGTCCATATTTCACACATCCTAATATATTTACCAGGTATAGATCAGGTATGGACTATATTTGTCCACTCATCCGGTGCCTCCCACACAAAATTTCGGATAAGTTCACTTTAAGACCTGCTATCGAATCACTTTGATTTTTGTTGAAGTCACTTGCATTCGCTGCCTCAATTACGATGGTAAAAGTTTTTTTCAGGGACAAGTCCATACTTTTTGAGCCCGAAGGATGTAAAAAGCCCCTATGGCACCATATGTAGTGGCTGGAGACACACTTCCTTAATGGTCAATCCATACTTTTAAGTATCTCCTCCGCAAAACTTTTGATATTTAATCCTTATCAACATTTTTGTCGGTTCATACGCCCAAAATTTTTAAAACCACCTAAATACATACGTTTTTTGGAACAAAACATTGTTTCAATATTCACAGGCTGAGGGTATATCTCTGTCGGCAAAGCCATACTGATACTTTTTTACTTGTTATCTATCAATTTCATCTTCTTATCTCGGCATTGGAATATCTTCCCTTTTCAAATCTCTGAAATCTATGCCATTCTGTATTCGCAATCCTTCTTTTAACTAAAATATTATGACTTGAATACGAGGATGATGAGTCTTAAATAACGACATCCTTCATAAAATATTTTACCATTCTGAGAACAACCTATCTTCCGTCTAAACATTTGTTATAGCTTGTACAACTCTGGTACTTCATATATGATCCCCAACTGTGGGATATTATTAGCAAAAAATATGTAGCTACTGGTATTAATTAGACTATCGTGTCCATAGCAGAAAATATCTGTGTCCTCGAAGTCAATTCAGGCAAATATAAATAAATAAAAATCCCATCTTTTCAGAAATAATCCACAAAATGTAGCAATGAATATCATGACTGTGGGCATTTCATTAACATATTGAAATTTTTCAACACAATAAATGTAATTTATACCAATAACCTTGGTCGTTTGATTGTCTACAAAGCCTTCTGACTTCGACAACATGAGAATAAAGAACACTCACGAATATTTTGACTATGCAGTGAAAACTACTTCTGATTCAAAAGGGAATTTTATACAAGAAATAGCAGGTGCATCTTACCCACAACATATTACTCATAACATAACAACTAATGTATGAATGATAACGTCACAACTTTACGATGTTATATCAAGAGTCAAATTTCTAGATTTTAAGTTTCCCACAACATTCAATTTGTATGACATATGTTCATACCTAATGCATTTGAATATTCTTGGGTCAGATATACCCATCACAAATACTTTTTCGATACCTCCATTGTGTCCTGGAACTTATTCTTGCGTTTGTAAAATTCAAAATCCTTTTCCCGCGTATTTGAAATGTTTAAGCAATTTCGTCATCATATTGATTCAATTCATCTTGATTTGATACATTGAGTTGATCCAATCCACGTTCAGCATGATTTAAGTTTTTTTCAAATATCATTATAATCATTTCTAAGGCATGTACATTAATGCAGTGCTTAGACATGAATCAAACAATTTCACATAGTGTTATTAAATATTTCTAACACATTTTATTAGATACTAGCAAAATGCCCGCTACTTCGTAAACGGAAAATGAATAATATACAAATAAACAATATTTAATATGGAGAACACTGAAAATTTTGATGTACTAATACCTATTTGAATTGATATTTAATTTACTTCAAGTACTGCTCGTACACGTTTTGTTCGAATTTCAAGAAAAAAAACCTCTACAGTTCAACAGCGGTCTACATTTTAAATTCCAGTCCATGTTTTATTAGAACGGTATGGGTATTTTGAACATTTTATCCACATTTCCAACCGAATTTTGGAATTTTAGATATCAAAATGTAGAAAACCATTATTCAGAAGATGCTACCCTATATAACAGTTAATTTTTGAGACATTTTATTTTAAAATTACTTCCTTTTATCCAAAACTATATCCTAACCACGAATTTCCAAAACTTCCTCTCTATCTCCACTCTAAACGTCAACTGCTATACTAACAACGAATTTCACTATTTCAGCTCTACCCCTTTACACAATAACAATTTGGACCAAATTCTGTGCCATTTAGAGGTAGTTTACACTATCTATCAATGTCATATGACACGAAATAAAAACATTCCATATCTACCCACGCAGACAATGTGGAGACGTAATTTTATTAAATTTTTGCTGGCGTGGACGCACAAAGTAAATGGCGTAAGGAAAATCCCAATATTGCACATATATTGATGGAAAATTCCATGTCATATGACATTTACATATAGTGTAAACTACCCTTAGTAATTTTCGTACACTTATTGTACTTATATCCACAACCACATCCATACCTCAACCCTACACACCAACAGCGGCTATAATACCAAATATCCGAATTCCACCTCTATTCGTAATACCATTAATACTTTTCGTATGAAAGTACGAATTTCAATAACTATCTCCAACAGTAATTGCGGATTTCAGGATTCCACCTCTATCCGTCCACCCAAATGTAAATTGTACCAAATTTAGTACCATTTATTACTTTTCGTACCCATAAGTACGACTTTCCAAAACTTCCTCAATCCCACACTCTAACAGTAACCTTAACTCGAAATTTCAGGACTCCAGCTCTATTCGTTCACCCAAATATAAATTGTACCCAATTTAGTACCATTTAGTACTTTCCGTACCCATAAGTACGAATTTCCAAAACTACCTCAATGCTACACTCCATAAGTAACCTTAATTATAAATTTCAGGTTTCAGCTCTATCTGTTCACCCAAATCCAAAATGTACCAAACTTAGTAGCATTTAGTACCTTCCGTACCCATAAGTATGAATTTCCGAAACTACATTCTACACTCCATAAGTAATCTTAATTCCAAATTTCAGGATTCTAGCTCTATCCGTCCACCTAAATTTAAATTGTACCATATTTAATACCATTTGCTACTTTCCGTACCCATAAGTACGAATTTCCAAAACCACCTCAATCCTACACTCCATAAGTAATCTTAATTATAAGTTTCAGGATTCCAGCTCTATCTGTTCACCCAAATCCAAAATGTACCAAACTTAGCACCATTTAGTACTTTCCGTACCCATAAGAACGAATTACCAAACCAAGTATAAATTGCACAAAATTTAGTACATTTAGTACTTTCCATACCCATAAGTATGAATTTCCAAAACTATCTCAATTCTACACTCCAAATTTAATTAAATTCCAAATTTCAGGATTCCAGCTCTATCCGTTCATCCAAATCCAATTTGTACCAAATTTAGTACCGTTTAGTACTTTTCGTACCCATAAGTAAGAATTTCCAAAACTTCCTCAATCCTTCACTTCATCAGTAATCTTAATTCCAAATTTCAGTTTCCATGTCTATCTAAATCCAAATTGTACCAAATTTGGTACCATTTAGTACTTTTCGTACACATAAGTATGCATTTCCAAAACTACACCCATATCGTACGCTTCAACGGTAATCTAAATTCCAAATTTTAGGTTTTCAGCTCTATCCGTTCACCCAAATCCAAATTGTACCAAATTTAGTACCATTTAGTACTTCTCGTACACATAAGTACGAACTTCCAAAATCATTTCCTTATATCAACACCACTTCCCAACCTTGATTTCCATACCAAATATGAACATTGTAGCTATATCCGCTCAAAATATACATATGGTACCAAATTTAGTAACTTTTCGTACACTTATAGGTAGAATTTCCGAAAACCCTTTGGTACATCTTTCTAACTCTCCATCAGTTACCCTCATTCCAAATTTCAGAATTCTAGCTCTTCCCGTTTGCCTAATACAAAGGGTACCATATTTAGTACCTTTTAGTACTTTTCGTACCCTTCTAGGTCGAATTTCCAAAAACCCAGCCTTATCTCACCCCTACACACCGACAGCAACCCACAGTCAAAATTTCAGCTTTCTAGCTTCAGCGGTTTCGTCTGGGCGATGATATGTCAGTCACTCAGTCACTCACTCACTAAGCTCTTTTATATATATAGATTTGAAATCTGAGGTTCTCTTTAAGAAGAAGATATTTCTTTTAAAACATGTTTTTATAAAACCATCCAGAAATACGACGTTTTTAACGTTTTCTCCATCTTTTTCATTGTGTTCATTGGAAACATTTATTCTTGTTTCAAACAAATTATTTTTAATTTTGTTATAGCCATTTGTACCATACAATAAATAAATTGAAATTTTTACACTCTCTGTCGTCTAATGAAACCTTTCATATAAACCAAAGACAACACATAAAAAACTCGTATCAACGAAAAGCAAACAATATCCCACACACATTCAAAAACATTGTTATTTTCATGCCCATCTGGTTATTACAAATATGACCTTTGTTTGGTGCATAGTTTGCATTTAAGTCGATTATATCAGAAAACATTTTCATTTGACTAACATCTCGATCAAGGACACATCAAACATCTGTCATATTTCGTTGTCTTTCTTTGCTCTCTACTTCATTAGGGACCAAAAAAAGAAAAAAAAAAACATTGCAAGCACAAATATGTAATATGTTCGCTCTGTTTATCTCTTCAAGGCCATAACATATTTGGCTGCAACAACCACACACACTCACACATGACTAGCTAATGTTATGTCATAATTGTAATATTACATTATATGATATTCCCATTTGTATAATTATTTGAGATGTCAATCACTTGAACGTATACTTTGTAGAGATAATTAGATATAACACATACGTACCAGAGATACTCTGTAAAGATATTAAGATTACTTATACGCCATAGAGTACTTGGAAAGAATTTAATTGTAATTACTTGGCATGAATTTGCCGCCTTTCCCATAAAATGTGAGCCTTGTGTTTTATTTTCCTTGGAGATATTTGGGCTTAAGTTTCTTTTTTCTTGCTTTCACTTTATGGTATAATGATTATACAACTTATTGAAGCATATATACCAGAAAACAGCAACAACAACAAAAAAACAAACAAAGCCAGACACTAGTGTGATTATTATACGGCTGTGGCCATTGCTACCACAGATAATGTCTCTAATGCTTATGTTCACATACGAGGTAAGTAAGTGAGACTGTTCCCTACTGTGTTACCATCAAATACCCTTTTAATTAGTGTCAATCAAATACAAAAGTGTTTCTCTCCAAATGCACCGACGTAGCCAGGGGGGGGCCGAAATGATTTTAGTTCCCATCGTATATTAGCTTATGTTACACATTTTTTAATTTTTGAGTAAAATTCTAAACTGTTTTAAATTGTTCAAGAAATATGTAAAGTATTTGGAAGCATTACATAGAATTATTTAACTACATTGGTATACTTATTGTCCAACATATTTGAGCAATTTTCCGCATAGTTCTTGTTAAGTTCTAAGGTGTTGTTTAAGCGTTTAATCGGAATTTTAGGCTGACTTTAAGTGTTACTGAGTTCAGAACAATACGTTTATTTGTATTTATTGAACGTTTGTAACATATTAGGTCCAATACTTTGGCTTATAAACAACATCCAGAAAAAACCATTTTTGCGATATTTTGTTTTTGAAATTTTTTATAATTCAAATTCCAAATCTGTTGCCCCGTTCAAGAAAAATTGCTCATACCACTTTAGCAAAAATTATTGAAATTTGGGGGGAAAAATACCAGAAGAAGTCGACCGAAAAGCACCATCTTTAATTTTGTATATATAAGGCTCGCTGAAGTATTGCGATAAACAAAGTTTGGACCAACGCAGTATCCGGATCGAAAGTTGTCGTGCACATAATTGCCTTAGGTGTTCTTTACATCTTTCGGGCCATTTTGTCTGGAAGTATAGACTTGCCTCTGAAAAACTTGTACGGTAGTAATAGGAGCCCCGAGAACACTTGTTGCAAAAAAGCAAAGCGTTTCCAGAGAGTTTTTATTTATTAATTTATTTATTTCATATTTTTACTTATAACTCAATTATTAGCATAAAGGAAGTGAAGCCATGACCATTGAGGTCTTAAGCTTACAGAGAGATCTTAAACTGCACTTCGCTGAAAATTTTTGAAATACTCTGCGGAAGTTTGCCGAAAGAGTAGATCGATATGGCCCATCTTCGAAGTTGATCAAAGTATCACGAAGGCCAAATTTTGGACCAAATCGGTTGATATTGTCAAAAAAGTTCTAAAAACAAGATAAAATTGGCCAAGAAGTCTTTCTCCATATGAACTAAAAAATAGTATTGAAAATTATTTAATCAGTAGAATAAGTCTAAAATAAGGTTTACATCTTTGCTAAATAGGGCATTTTCGCTAACATAAACTTTCAAAATTTTGGTCAGGTGGGCCCCCCGAAATGAAATCCTGGCTACGTCCCTGCAAGCTGGGACAAATTTCAAAGGGATTATAAACGCTCAACAGATGATGAACAAAAAAGAGACTTGTGTATGTGTATTATTAAGATAATTACGGGTAAATGATTTCAGGAATGTAACATACCCTCAAGACTCTGTGAAATATATTTTAATTGTGAAAACATGTATCCGAGTTAACATTGTCAGGTGCTGTGGATATATTACGTTAAAGTACACTTTAATTATTGTATGACTTTAATTGAAATTCATTATTTTTATTTATAGTTTAGTAGTTTAGTAGTATATTTTTATTTATATTTTCAAAAAACAGTTTTACAATTTTTTTTGTTTAAGCAATATATGTAAGAATTAAATAAAAATAAGATATTATTAATTATTTACTAGGGCACTGGCTAGTAGCCGTCTGCCTAATGATTTAATGTTAATTTTAGCGTTTTGAAGACTTGAAGTTTGTAAAAGGTTATAAATTAAATTCAGCTAATAATTGATTTATATACTGAAAGCATATCATTATAAAATTTGCCAACTGGCTCCAATTTACAACACAACCATTTAAAATGTTTATTAGCTCTTCTTCGCTAAGCAAAATCTTTTGGAAGATCATGAATCTAAATTCTTTTAACGATGGACAACGACATAAAAAGTGCTGCAAGTTTTCAACTTCCATCATATTGCACAGCGAGCACAGAGGGTTTCTATTAGGTTCGTACATGTTATAATTCAACTTAATCATATCGCATCTTGCTTTAAAAATCGACATTTTCTCTTGTGCTTTTAAACAAGATGAAATGTATGTTTGACCTGCAGTTGGATCCAATTTTGCATAGAAACGGTTTGTTTCATTTGCTTTATTTACATTAATACTTTGATATTTTGATATTATTGTGTGTATTAGATGGTCAATCTTCACCATTGATTTGCATTTGTTGCTGTGTGGATCAAGCATCTCAATAGAATTTTCTATGAAAAGTGCTTTTACATCTTTTGCCCAATAAATCTGGTTTTGAATGACTTTGTTAGCTAGCTTGTGCGGTAAGCGGTTGGAATTATAATCATAAAGTACTCGAATTATATAATCCAGATGTTTTTTAAGAGCGGATATGTGACTATTTTCAGCACAGGTTTCCAGTCTTAATATGTAGGTAGGTGTAAAATTAGGCAACAATAAATTTTTTTCCAGAAATAAACATCTAGTTTGTCAGTTTCTTCGAAATTTGAATATCCCCATATTTGTGAGCCATATTGCTGTAGGGATCTACATACCGCTTTGAATAACTTCCATTTCGCTGTTATAGATATATTTTTACTGAGCAAAATTTTCCACGTGTAATTTACACTATTTTTTGAGGCATTATTTCTTGTTTGAATATGTTTCTTAAATGAGAGCTGTGGGGATAAAAGCATGCCAAGGTATGTAAATTCCGATGTAATGGTTATCAACTGATGCTTATAATACCACTTTTCCTTTTGTGCAAGTTTTCCACCTTTTCTGAAGACCATTATCTTTGACTTTTCCAGATTAACTGATATATTCCATGTATCGCAATACACTTCCAATTTATTTATCATCCGCTGTAAGATTTCCACATCGTTTGCTAATATAACTATATCGTCAGCGTATAGTAATACCCTTATATTGAGTTCCTCCATTATTACACCGCCGCCAATGAATTCATGAAGGTCATCTAAATACAATGCAAACAGGAGAGGTGACAACAGACATCCTTGTTTAACACCCGTCGAGGTGGTAAAGGTTTCGGAGAGTTCTTTGCCTGTCCATACACAAAAAGTTGTGTTTTTATACACGCTTTCAATAAATTGTGTTAGTTTCGATGACACACCAATACAATTTAATTTATATAACATAGACCTTCTGGACACATTATCGAATGCTGCCTTAAAATCCACAAAGAATGCATAGGTTTTCTTATTCTTATTCCAATTCAAATGTACAATGGAAGTAAGGTTAAATAAGTTGTCGGAAGTTGAATAGCTTCTTCTAAAACCTGATTGATACTCGCTTATCTTTTGATGTTTCTCAGTTCAGTTAGTCAATCTTTCATTTATTAACCCCATCATAATCTTCGGTAAACAATTCATGAATGATATACCCCGGTAATTCTGGGCTTGTGTGTTATCGCCTTTTTTATGTATGGGATATATAATGCTGGTAACGAAAGTGTCATCTACATCTCCCTTGTTGAAAAGACTGTTACAGGATTTAACTATCTCCTGAAGAAATGGGTCAGGAGCATACTTGTAAAATTCGTACGGGATACGATCTTTCCCAGGGGCCTTTAGTTTCGCTTTTTTCAGCACATTCTTTAACTCTTCTAAGGTAATTGGCTTATCCAAATCATCATCAACTATTAAATTAGGGGCATATTGTATATCTGGTGATTTTTGGGGGGGATTGAGCAAATTTTCAAAATAGGTTTTCAGTTCTCTTCTTGGAACACTTATTCTTGTTTCATCTCTATTTTATTTATATAAATAACAAGTAAAAACGCATCAGTCGGCTTTGCCGCAGAGATATACCCTCAGCATGTGTGGATTAAAATACTTTTTACCCAAAAAACTTATGTATTTAGGGGGGTTTGCAAAATGTTGGGCGTATAACCCAATAGAAATATGGATAGGATTAAAGCTCCAAAATTTGCGGGGATATTCATACAGAAGGCTTTTTTACCATACTAGCCTACGAAAAATATAATATCGCTGTAAAAAAGCAATCTAGGAAAACCTTCGGTAAAAATGTCCAAAAGATGCTCGAACAGACCCTTAACCACACAAAAGTGTTGAACATTTGTGTGGGTGGTACCCCAAGAATTGGACAGATTGGGCAAAAATTTGAACATAAACTATGCTTCGACAATATTTAGAGATCCAAAGTTTGAACCATATCGATTTTCAAATTTTTGTGGGGTATGTACGGAAAGTGGTGGACCTATAAGCACCACCTTCGAATTTTATCTAATATTCGAAAAAATATAACCATATCAAAAGTGTGGACGAACGCAGTATTCGGTTCGAGCACTCCAGCCAATACATATGGTGCCATAGGGGTTAGTTTACAACTTTCGACCTGTTTTCTCAAGAAGTATGGACTTGCCCCTGAAAAAACTTCTGGTGTTGTAATTGAGGCAGCGAATGCAAGTTGCTTCAACAAAAATCAACGTGATTCGAGAGCATGTCTTAAAGTGAACTTATCCGAAATTTTGTGTGGGAGGTACCCACACGAGTGGACAGATATAGTCCATATTCGAACCTAATCTATATCTGGTAACTATTTAGGAAGTGTAAAGTATGGACCACATCGGTCACTCTCTTCAAGAGTTATCGTGCGCAGAATTTTTCCGAACAATTTTTAACTTTTGTGGGTGAGGTACCTGAAGGAGTGGACCGATATGGCTTATCTTCAAACTTAATCTGAGTTTGCCCAAAATATTACGAAGGCCACATTTTGGACCGAATCGGCAGATCCGTACGAGAGTAATCTTGCGCTCGAACCACTACACAAGATGTCATAGGGGTTTTTACACCTTTCAGGCTATTTTATTATGAAGTATGGACTTGCCCCTGATGAAACTTGTACCGTCGCATGAGGGGCAGTGAATACAAGTTCCTACAACAAAAATCAAAGCGATTCGTGAGAAGGTCCTAAACTGAACTTTCCCGAAATTTTGTGTGGAAGGTACCCGAAGGAGTGGAGCGATTGAGTCCATATTTGAACCTCATAGATATTTCACTATATGCAAAATATAGACCAAATCGGTTACTACATTTAAGAGTTATCGTGCAAAAAATTTTTCCGAATATTTTTTAACTTTTCTGGGGGAGGTACCGGAAGGAGTGGACCGAAATGGCTTATCTTCGAACTTAATGTATGCTTGGACAAAATATTACGAAGGCCAAATTTTGGACCAAATCGGTTGTTCCGTTCGAGAGTTATCTTGCACTCCGACCACTACTCCCGGTGTCATAGGAATTTTTTCCAACTTTCAGACAATTTTCTCTGGAAGTATGGACTTGTCCCTGATTAAACTTGTACCATCGTATGGGGAGCAGTGAATACAAGTTGTTACTACAAAGACCAAAGAGATTCGAAAACAGGTCCTAAACTGCACTTTTCCGAAATTTTGTGTGGGAGGTACTAGAAAGAGTCATCTTCGTCTGCTAGAAATTTCACGATGTGCAAAGTATGGGCCAAATCAGTTACTACCTTTAAGAGTTATAGTGCAAACAATTTTTTCGAATATTTTTTACCTTTTCTGGGCGAGGTACCCGAAACAGTGGACCCATGGAGTCCATATTGAAACCTCATCTACGTCTGGTAGAAATTTCATGATGTGAATAGTGTTGACCAAATCGGTCATTCCCTTCAAGAGTTATCGTGCGCATAAATTTTCCGAACATTTTAAATTTATTGAGGCAAAGATTGAAAATGTTTTTGTCACTTGGTTCCATCTGATTTACACTATTTTACATTTGTATCATAAGTGTGGATATAGAACAAATCGACAAAAGTTCTATTTTTTAAAAATTTTCTATAACTTCTATACTTCAACAGATATGCCTCTATATTTATGCATTATTTGCGATTATCTTAAAACGGGAAAATGGCGTATGGAATACTTAAGCATGACACCGACGATATGATATTCAGTAGAAGGCTGAAACTGTGTACTTTCTGTTTGAAGATACAATTTTCTTTAAAATTTGTGTTAATGCGGCATATTGGATACAACCTAAGAAATTTTGTTTACAAAATTATAGTTTTATATTTTAGTCTTTTACAAAATTGTCTGACTTTGTCTAAAATTTTACCACCGGAAATATATTCAGAAAAGAGTTTTAAATCAACTACATAATATACCAAGTTGCGATTTTTTGCATTTTGTGAGTTATATCACCTTTTTGTAGGTGACCTACTTGCGGAAAAAATAATTTTGTTTTTAGTTTTTGGTTTGGTGAAGGAAATATTAAACACAAAGAGCATCCGCTTCGAACTAAAAAGACATTTCTTTTCAGAGATATACCCTCAGCCTGTGTATATTGAAAGAATTGTTTTCCAAAAAACGTATGTATTTAGAGGGTTTTAAAAATTTTGGCCGTATGAAACGACAAAAATATTGATTAGGCTTAAAGAGCAAAAGTTTTGCAAAGGAAATACTTAAAGGAATGGATCGACATTGACCATTATGGAAGTGGATCTCCAGCCACTACATGTGGTGCCATATGGGGTCTTTACACCGTTCGGGTTGTTTGCTCAAGAAGTGTGGATTTGCCCCTGAAAAAACTTTGAACTTCGTAATTAAGGCAGCGAAAGCAAGTTGCTTCAACAAAAATCAAATTGATTCGGTAGCAGGTCTTAAAGTGAACTTATCCGAAATTTTGTTTGGGAGGTACTGAATGAAGTGGACAAATATAGTCCATATTTGAACCTGATCTATATCTAGTAGATATATTAGGATGTGTAAAGTATGGACCAATTCGGCCACTCCCTTCAAAAGTTATCGTACGAAAAATTTTTCCGAACATTTTTGAACTTTAGTGGGGGAGGTACCGGAAGGAGTGGACCGATATAATCCATCTTCGAACTTAAACTAAGTTTGGACAAAATATTACGAAAGCCAAATTTTGGACCGAATCGGTTGATCCGTTCGAGAGTTATCGTGCGCTCCAGCCAGCCAGACAGACGGATGGACATGGCTAAATAGAGTTTGGGTTCGAGAATTCCCGCCATGGGATTTCCCAGGAATTTCCGAAATTTTATTTACGGGATTTCACAGGAAAATTTTTGTACCACGATGGCGTCAATGTTATAGAGGCGTACTTATATTTTAGTGTTTGGGGCGATTTGTATAGAGGGAAAAAACTTAAATGGGCGCGTCAAGTTTCTGATTCCTGGGATTGTATTGAGCAAAAAAGTCCACTAGACCACATGTCTACGGTGATAATCGAGGCTCCCGATTTTGACTTGAAGTTTTTTATCCAGGTGTTTTGTACACAAAAGGTCAGCCGTGTAAATTTTCTTTATAAAGGGATTTGTTCTACCATAAGAAGAACGCCCCATATCGTTCTATCACATCTATGCCCCACGAATCTGATTTGCCATAGCCCCGAGAATTCAAGGGGATCCCGGGAATAAGAAATTTTCATTCCCGATTTCCCGGGAATAAAAATGAGTCGGGAATTCCCAAACTTTATGGCTAAATCTACTCCAAATTTTCTGAAACGGATTTTCTCCAAACATACTTGGGGTCTAAAACCATAATTTCGATGAGGCACATTTAGCCCGTATGAAAGTGTACTAACAGCCTGTTCATGTATGTCGACCGAAAGGTTTTTTGCGCTTCGGAAGTGGAAAAAAAATCATTTTCTGTTCATGTAAACGCCTTCGAAGCGAAAATCTATGCGACCGATAAGCCATACGAAATAACACGTAAACGTACACTTTTCCATTAAATTTGGGTTCATGTATTTCGAAAGTACTGTCTCTTATAGAAAGAGAATGTCAAAATCAGCTGCCGAGTAGAACGTAAACTCGCGAATAACACCGAAAATCTTAAAACAAATAGACGCAACACATTCTTGAAACAAAATAAACATTTTATAAACACATTTTAATGCCGGTTACATTCAGTATTTTGAAGAAATCAATTAAATAAAATAATTCAAAATACCGACACATTTTATTTTCTCAAACAAAACAAATCACACATATTCCAATGTTTGTATGTATATGTGAATTTTGTTTTTATTTCTCATTTGCCTCTCATTAATAGTGGTATAAATGTATTTCGCATAGGATACGTAACGGCAGTAGCACGATCGTTAGCGACATACATGAACGCATTTTTAGACGGAAGTGAGGGACTGCTTTCCTTTCGTACGGGTTTTCGTGCGACATACATGAACAGGCGGTTACTCTCTTTAGCATAAATGCTGAGGGAATAGTTAGCAATCATTCTATATGAAAAAGTCAAAATAGCATATTTTTTAGGTACGAGGTTTATTTTTTCCAAACTATTTTCCAAGTAGTAGCGAGGACGACGAAGATACCACAGATCCAATCCAAGAAGACAGCAATAAACCGACTAAAGAAAAACAAGGTAACAGAGGCCGCTGGCTTACCAACCGAGCTGTTAAAAACCGGAGGCGACACGCTGATAAGTGTATGCATCAGCTAGTTAGCACCATCTGGCAAGATGAAACGTACACGATGGCTGGAACCTGCCGACGACATTGGCATCATGAGTCGATCGGTAAAAGAAGTAACCGATACTGATGATGAAGTCGAAATAGGATCTGCTAAAATGGGTCTGGCAGTAACCTGCGAAGCGAAATAGAACTCGGACTGTGCAAGTTGATTCATATAATTTTAAGGTATTTAAAGACTTTGTCTACCTCGGCAACGACATTAACACAACAAACAACATCCTTCTTGAAATAAGAAGAAAATTTGTATTGGCCAACAGATGCTAATTTGGCTTAAGTAAACAGTTAGAAAACAAAGCCACATCTCGTCAAACAAAAATAACACTTTACAAAACTCAGATACTACCGAAGCATGGTACTTACGCATGCAGATAAGGTAGTGCTTTGTGTGTTTGGGAAAAAATTCCTTCGGAAGAACCCCGAAATACAACGATTGCGTTGACTAGGACATGTCATAAGAATGATCGGGCCACATGGCGGTATACGCAGAAGTGTAAGGTCAAGAATTGGAAAAGCAAATCAACAAATAAAGAGGAATGGAAATCTTAGTTCGGCTTATAGGACAAATGTTCTGTATAGGGCCAACTAAGTAAGTTTATATGTATAACTCCAAATATATTATAACTCCAAACTAAATGTTTTAAATTAATTTCTCGTTCGAATCGAGGTTAATGACCAATGGTGCAAGTGAAAGCCGAAGATTCGAACCCACACAACCACCACTATGTGACATGCATGTTTCGCCTTTGGCAGATGGTCTTCAGACATATCGGCAGTGTAGCGGCTTCTCTGTCGTCGAAATTTTTTTCATTCAAATGTATTTTTTGTTTTTACAACAACAATGGGTAGTTGCCCACGTCCTTGAAAACACACAAGAAAAAAGTTGTTGTCACGACGCGTTAGCGTTCAGAGCCAAACTTATTATTTTAAAAGGCAGCGCTAAGCGTTTGTCATGAAAGCACAAATAAATGGGCAAATACCCATTGTTGTTGTAAAAAACAAAAAATGCATTTGAAAGAAGAAAATTTCGTTGATAGAGAAGCCGATATGTCTGAAGAGCCTCTGCCAATGGCGAAACATGTATGTCACATAGTGTCTAATTTGTGGGTTCGAATCTTCGGCTTTCCTTTTTAACTTGCATCATTACTCATTAAGCTCGATTTCAACGAAAAATTAAATAAAAATTAATATTAAAAATTATCTTCGCCCTAAAAGGCAAAATTTTCAAATAAATGTTTTAAAGTTTATATATTATTCAGGATGTTCAGATTCTGTTCTTATGCATATTATTTTATGCATATTTTCTCTCGTTAACTATCAGAATTACAATACAGCTTCAACATTTTGTATAAATCTCACAATAAATTTACCTTTTTTTATTAAACAAACATTACTATTTATTGCTCTAGTAATCCAAATAATATACTATTTTTAGCTCAAATGTAAATAAGAACTTTATTCGTATTACAATTTCATTAAAGTTCAACATAAATGAGGAAGCTGTGAGCATAACTTAGCTAAGAAGGACTCTTTTGCATTCCATTCCAAGAGATAATTTATTACATCATATCAACAAACAAAATAAGAAATTCCCTGCAAAAGATTGGCGACAACAAAAATGTCACGTCTTTATTCCAGTGTGTGTGAGTGTGCGGGTGTGTGCTCTTGTATGTGTAAGTTGTGTTTATTTGTTCCACTTACTTTTCATCTTCATCTTCTGGAATTTGAAATGAAAACAACAAATTTCCACATAAAATTAAATTTGTTAAAGGCAACAAAAAGAAAATCTAGATCAAATGCAACAAAAACGAAATGTGTGACGTGGAGGCATTTGTGTTTTTATTCCCTTATGAATGGTGTTTTAGAGTGTACGCTCCGCTAGTTTGTTAGGCATACCATTTCATGGAAATCCACTCATTCATCCACTCCATTCATTTTGTTTGGTGTGCTGGTTTCCTAGTTACACACTTCCACAATTTAATTTTGACTTCTATGAGAATTTACAAAAAACAAATAACCTTTACAGCATAAACAAAATTATGCTGTGTTGTTTGCGATTCTCCGCGCTCTTTTTTTTTTTTTTTTTTGGTGTTCTCCATTGAATGAAGGAATGTTGGAAAAACATTCTGCTTAAATTGAAATTGTTGCTACGCTTAAAAAATATTTTTTAGTAAAACTGTTTTTATACCCTCAACATTTATGCTAACGAGGGTATATAAACGTTCATACGGACAAAATGTGCCTCATCGAAAAAATGGATTTAGACCCCAAGTATGTTTGGACGAAATCCGTTTCAGATAATTTGGAATTGATTTCGCCATGTCCGTACGACTGTCTGTCGGGCTGGCTGGAGCGCACGATAATTCTCGAACGGATGAATCAATTCGGTCCAAAATTTGGCTTTCGTAATATTTTGTCCTTACTTACTTAGCTGGCCCATTATAGAACATTTGTTCCATAGACCGAACTAAGAAAAGATCTCCAATTCTCTCTGTTTAGTGCTTCGCTTTCAGGAATACCGCACATTGTCATCTCTTCATTCAGTTGTTTACGCCATCTATTCTTTGGCCTGCCAATTCTGCGCCATGTGGCTCGAATTTATACCCTTTTTAGCGGGTTCATCATAGCTCATTCTTATTATATGGCCTATCCAACGTAATCGCTGCATCTCGATACGTTTAACTATATTGATTTCGTTGTATAGCAGATACAGTTTCTGGTTCATACGACGTCGATATTCACCGTTAACGCAGATTGGTCCGTAGATCTTTCGAAGAATTTTTCTCTCAAACACGCCAAGCACTGCCTTATCTGCTTGCGCAAGTACCCATGATTCGGAACCATACATCATCACGGGTAGTATCAGTGTTTTGTAAAACGTTATTTTTGTTTGACGAGTTGTGGCTTTGTTTTTGAAGTGCTTACTTAAGCCAAAGTAGCATGTTGGCCAATACAATTCTTCTTTTTATTTCACAATTGATGTCGTTTGTTGTGTTTACGGCGGTGCTGAGGTATACGAAGTCTTTTACTACCTCAATATTATAAGAACCAACTTCCACAGTCGGTCCGAGCTCAATGGACGCATTGCGCGTCGACACCATCAGCTTGGTCTTCTCACCGTTTACCGCCAGACCCACTTTAGCAGATTCTCCTTCGACCTTCATAAAGGTATCGGTTACTTCTTTTACTGATCGTCCCATGATATCTATATCATCAGCTTAAGCAAGTAACATGTTGCTATTGGTGTAGATTGTGCCACTTCTTTTGACGTTTGCCTCTCGTATAAGCTTTTCTAGCAGGATGTTGCAAAGATCACACGAAAAGCTGTCTCCTTGCCTGAAACCTCTTTTGGTACAAAACTCTTCGGAGAGGTTCTTTCCTATTTTAACTGAAGATCTTGTGTCAGTTAGTGTCATTTTACAAAGCCGAATGAGCTTTGCGGGAATACCAAATTCACACATGGCTTGGAATACCTTTGAACGTAGCGGGCTGTCGAAGGCTGCTTTATAATCGACAAAAAGGTGGTATACATTTAATACCATCTACTGGGATTGTATCTGTGGTACCTTCTTCGACTTCGCTACTATTGGATACCAACAGTTTGGAAAAATGCTCTTTCCTTATCCTTAGCATACTATCTGTATCAGTTACCAGATTACCTTGCTGGTCTCTACAGGTAGATGTGCCAGTTCCAAAGCCATCATTTTGATGTTTCACTCTTTGGTAGAATTTTCGGACTTCATTTATCTTTATCTATCTTTTCTTACGTTTTTCATAGTAGGCTGTTTTTTTCAAGGGGAGGGTTACTAAACCGACGCCCAAACCCAAGTTTTTAACGTTCTTATGGGTGAACGCGCGGCACATATTAGCTCACTACCTTTAACGGGTGTTAAAGGCAGTTCCCCAGGTGACACCACGGGGAGGTCAGTGTCCACTTGAGATGAAAGAGGCACAAGATAAATTCTGGGATCTGCAATGTTAAAGCCGGTCAGGACCGTTCCTTGGTATCTTCCATCCCCCACGTCACGCAATATTTTCTCATAACTTAGTTTATGTTCGAAGATGGGTTATATCGGAACACTCCTTCCAGTACCTCCCCCACAAAAGTTCGGAAAATTTGTGCGCACGATAACTCTTTAAGTTAGTAACCGATTTGGAAATTACTACTAGATTTAGATGAGGTTGTAACATGGACTCAATCGGTCCACTCCTTCAAGTACCTACCACACAAAATGTTGGAGAATTTCAGTTTAGGACCTGCTCTCGAATCTCTTTGACTTTTATTGTAACAACTTCTATTCACTGTCCCCTATACCACGGTATAAGTTTCATCAGAGGCACGTCCATACTTCCAGTGAAAATAGCCTGAAAGTTGCAAAAAAAAATCCCTATGTGACCGTGTGTAGTAGTTGGAGCGCAAGTTAACTCTTGAACGAATCTGCCGATTGTGTCCAAAATGTTGCCTTCGTAATATTTTGTTCAAACTTAGTGTAAGTTCGAAGATAAGTCATATCGGTCCACTCTTTCACGTACCTCCCACACAAAAGTTCAAAAATGTTCGGAATAAATGTGCGCACGATAACTCTTAAAGGGAGTGACCAATTTGGTCCACATCCCAATATATTTACCAGATATAGATCAGGTTCGAATATGGACTATATTTGTTTACTCCTTCAGGTACCTCCCACACAAAATTTCCTATAAGTTCACTTTAAGACCTGCTCTCAAATCACTTTAATTTTTGTTAAGCTACTTGGATTAGCTGCCTCAATTACGACGGTAAAAGATTTTTCAGGGGTAAGTCCATACTTCTTGAGAAAACTGCCTGAAAGTTGCAAAAAAAAACCCTATGTCACCATATGCAATGGCTGGAGAGCACGATAACTTTCTACCTGATCGTTCAAATTTATTTTCAGTTCGAAGATGGGCAATACCTACTTAAATAATGTCACTAAACACTTGAACCGGACAACCAATTTTGTCCAATTTTAGTTTAACTTTTAAAATTGTCCATATCGGCCCTCCTCTTAGGGTACCTCGCCCACAAAAGTTCAACATTTGTGTATAAGTGCAGTTTAGTGTCTGTTCGAAGATACTTTGGAAATGTATACCGATGCTGTTCGTTGTGGTCCTGTTTAAAGCAGGGTTTCGGAGTCGGAGTCTAGCAAATTTTGCTGGAGTCGGAGTCGTTAATTCTACTGGTGTCACGCACGTTGATTTATGTAGATGTCTGCATATTGTACCATTTACTTCTTTGTTTTCCGCTAAGTATGTCCGTAACATATCATTGTGGGATGTTGCCTCATGAAGACGGAACTCATGCATTTTGAAAACAGCGAAATTTCGCAGCCTCATAGCATTATTAGGTAATTTTTAATAAGGACTCGACATTCCAAAGATATTTTTATACCCTCAGCCTTTAGGCTAGAAAGGGTATATACACTTTGATACGAAAAATGTCTCTCTGGCTGGATGGTGCGCAAGATAAATCTCAAACGGATCAACCGATTCGAACCAAATCTTGGGTCTCGTAATATTTTGTCCAAACTTAGTTTATGTTCGAAGATGGACCATATCGGTCCACTCCTTCGGGTACCTTCCCCACAAAAGTTCAAAATGTGTCTGTAAAATGATGTGAACGATAACTCTCGAAGGGAGCATTCGATTTTGCCCAAACTTTGCACATCGTATTATTCCTTCTAGATATGTATAGATCGGGTTCGAATATGGAGTATATTGGTCCACTCCTTCGGGTACCTCCCACTCAAAATTAGGTTAAAGTGAATTTTAAGAGTTCCTCTCGGATCATTTTGAAATTTGTTTCTGTAATTTGTTTTTTCTTGCGGAAGTCCACACTTCCTGAGATATGGCTTAAAGTTTCAAGAAACCCTGATGACGATACATTTTTTTCTTACGCAAGTCCATACTTCCTGAGGCACCAACCAAAATGGCAAATCCGCAAGATAATTCTCAGACTTTGCACATCATATTATTTTATCAAGCCATATCAGGTTGGAATATGGGCTATATCGGTCCACTCCTTCGGGTGCCTCCCACACAAAATTCGAAAACAGTGATGTTTACGAGCTCCTCTCGCATCGTTTTGATTCTTTTTTCAGTAGGTTGTTCTAGCGGCCTCATTTTCAACGGTACAATCTTTTTCCGGAGTAAGTCAATACTTCCTGATATAATGGTCCACGCACAAAAACCCTCCCGGCACATACTAAAATGGCTAATGTGCAAGATAACTCTAAAACTTTTCAAAAATTTATTTCAAACTTAGTTTAACGTTATTTAATTAATTGGGTGCCACCGTGGTTCAATGGTATACACACCTGCCTTGCACACATAAGGTCGTGGGTTCGATTCCTCGGCCAGGCAACATCAAAACACTTTTCAACGGTGGCAAAATACTCTTCAGTAATGTTGGCGACATTTCCTGTGTAATTCAGCCATATAAAACTTCTCTACAAAAGTGGTGTCTTAGACACGCCGTTCGTACTCGGCGATAAGTCTCCCTTGTCCCTTATGGGATGTTTGTGGAACAATTATATAATATAGTCCTTTTGAAGAAGTTTAGTTGTTAAAAATGTTTGGTATATGTCAATGATTCGGTATAGTATGTAATTGTTGTGTTGTGTTTGTTCTTTTTTTTTGTCAGTGGCTAAGGGTCTATCTCCGTCGGTTACTTTCTTACTTGTTCGCTCTAATTTTTATTCTAAAATATTCTAGTATAATCTTATTGGCTAAGTTAATGTAAAGTCGCTCTCCCTAACTCTATTTTGGTTTCAGGTAAAGCTTTTTACTACTGAGACCCTTCCCTCCATATATTCCCATCTCCTATAGCTTTTCTTTACTTTGAGTTACAAAACAAAAAGAAAAGAGCAAAAACAAAAACAAAAGAGCTATAAAAATCAACTTTATCATGGAATGCAGTCGTTGCCTAGGGGGGACATTTACTACCGTCTGGAAATCTTAATGATGAAACGCATAAAGTTTAACCTGATGACGATGATGACAATTATGAGGACAATTAATACGATTCTGTAAACTTTATAACAAACATAACAAAGAGGAGAGATGATAAGAACAACGGTTAACAGTAAATTCACCGTGGATAACTTAAATCCTTCGCCATTAATTTCTAGCATTTCTGTTCTCTGTGGGTCTCAAAGAGCATCACATTTCCCTCGTGGACATCTTGCAGACAGATAGTAAATTAAATTAAATTAAATTTATTTTCAAATTAATCTTCAAGCTCTTGAGTACAGTTAATACGACACATTCTTTTTTTCGAAAAAATATTGACAATAAATTGTTCTTTGAAACATCTTCAATTTTATTTCACTTACATGCGGGAATTCAAATAAAACACAATTACTTTTGCTACAAGCATAAATTCTGTAACTACCAGGTCATTGTCCTGGTTACGTAAAGGTCACAATTCCCACTGCCTCGAAGCGACAAGTTCATGACAATTGAATATAAACTCCAACAAACAATAGCAGCACTCTTATCAATTTATCTGCTCCATTTTTATTTTATATTTATGTTTAGTAAAGCGGAGCGCTTATGTCATGATGTTTGTCATAAAAACAAAGTGACATCACAGTTTTATATAGACTGTCATGGTAAACAACAAACAAAACAACTAAAAACAATGTAATAAAAAGCGATAACTTACATATATAGTTTTATGAGATGAAAGACTTTTAATCCTTGGCAAAAACACACACAGTTAGGTACGTTTGTATATGTTCACAGTTGTAAGATGTACGTATGTTGCTACTGTATGAAGAAGAAACGCAAATTTAAGCTTTAAGTCACTTTTATTTAAAAATGCGTACTTAGTTTGTCCCTGCAGAAATAAACAATTTTCCATGTCTATGATTGAAGTTTTTTCAATGAACAGGAAATGGGATAAGATTTTATCAATTTCGTGAAGTTAGCCAACTAGCGCAGTCAAAATAGACTTGCGTGTAAGGGGGAAATAGCAAAAATTCCCACAAAGCTGAATTGTGTTGGAGAGCTAAGGTTTACCATTAGAAGCTAGGACGATCCCATGCGTGCAAAAAAAGTTATTCGGGTTCAAAGGTAATTTTTGGAGACATTATTAAACGGTATTAAATGGTAATATATAGCAACTAAAAGATGCATATTTAAGAATTGTCTACATGAATGGTATTTATGATTTTTAAAAATGGCTTACCATTTTCGAGATATCGCGATCTAAAGGTCAAATTTAGGTATTTCCATAAGCTTTCAAACGATATCCACTTTGCAGTAATCGGTTCAGTAGAACCGGGTCTAACCCGGTTTTTAAATCTGGCCTTTCGGGTGGAATAACCGGCGAACCGGATCCGCCGCCCATTAAAATTATATTTTTCCGTAATCAGAGCAACAAACCCTACCTTCGGACAAAACTTCAAAAAAATCAGAGAGTTTTGTTGGGGTCGTTCCCGTTGGGCTTTCGATTATGCATGTGGGTTAAATGCGCTATTTTTGCATAAAAAGACTCTAACATGGAATAACTCTACTAAACACACTTCGATTTTGTTGGATTTTTTTTTTTTAAAGATAGGTATAATTTCTCTCTTCAAGTAAACATATATTTTTTGGGGGGACAGACCCGGTTATTTCGGTTATTTTAGCCGGTTCGTCTGAATATGTGGATATTTCCCTTATAAGTGCATAAAACCCATGTGTTTTTTAGAACAGCTTTATGTCAAGAATGGTTCCTTCTAGGAAAAAAATTATAAAGACCAAACTTGTAAATAATTTTTCTGTCTAAAATATTTACTTTAGTCACTTTTTGATTAAATCAACCGTTTTCAAAAAATAACTCCAAAAATCTATAAAACCCTTAAAATTGGACCTTTGACCCCGAATAACTTTTTGCACACATGGGATCGATGGGGACTTTTAGGGCGTTGTTAGACGTAAAAAAACACATTATACCCAGGTCAAGAAAGTTTGGTCTGTAAAAGTAACTGCAAAAATTGGGAGAGAATAATATTGTTTCCCTATTGGGAGTCCAGCTGGATGACTAAACAAAACATACAAATTCAATCAAAGCAGCACCAAAAGCCAAAAGCGTCAAACGAGGGCTGTACGATATCTTTCTGGCCTAACAATGAAAACGCGAATATAAATATTTTATTTAACAATAGTTTTATTTTTTCATGCGCTCAAACCAATTGTTGCAGCACTTTTTCCACTCCGATAGAGACACCTCCAAGACATGGTTTTTCAACGCTTCAACATCATCTTCTGGCGACGAAAATCTTTGACTACGCCTTTTCTTCTTGATGTTCGGGACATAAATGGAGTCATAGAGTGCCAAGTCAGGGCTGTTTGTAGTTTCAAGATTCGTCGTTTGTGACTTTCTCGTAGGCGTCGTTTGAAGCACCGCGATCGTATTAATTCACAATTTCTTCTCACCAATCAATACCTTTTTTTGAGGGATTTTAGATTGTGCTGGATATATTTTGCGGCCAGGTATTCATGCAATATCAAATGTTATCATTTACGCACAGCTTAATTATACCCTACACCACAATGTAGAAAGGGTATTGTAAGTTTGCTTTTCGAAAAAATGCATGTAACACCGCGTAATATTCGTCGTAGACCCCCATGTGGTATACCAAGATCCATATCTCGACAAGATAAAGCGACCAACATGTCCGTTCGTCCATTAAAAATTGTACGCACGCTACCGGCCGCAATTATGGACCAATCTTCACAAAATTTTGTATGAAGGTCAAGTTCGAGATCGAGAAATATTTAAAATTTACAAAAATAAAAGTTTTACCCAATTTTGTAGCGGCTCTGTAGGTTGCAATGACAGTCTTATCGGCACGAAATTTTATGTAAGGTTTGAGTTTACGAAAGAAAAGTAGCTTGCAATTTATCGTGATAAATGTTTGCACAAGGTAATAGTTTTGGTCAAGGATAGTGCCAAAAATTTTTGATAATGATCGGATAGTATTTAGCGTGTAAAATTTACCATAACTTTTGTGGGAAAAATATCCAAATTTAATTTTTAATCACTGATTTAAATTCTGGGACATATTCGGACAACTTACGAAAGCTAAACTTGACAAGTAACAAAGTAACAGTCGGCGACAGTCTATATGAATTGAAACATTCATCTGCGGTGTTTTCAGAATATTGTGGTCCTTTTTGGACATTTGAATTTTCCGTCAAATATGTGGATTAGGACTAAAGTTCAAAAGTGTTGCTGAGGAGGTACATGAAGGAATGGACCGACATAATCCGTTATTGAAGTGGATCTTATTTTGGGATCAATATAATTTCGATAGATTTTGCGCCCACTAGTCATCGTATAACTTTTGGCCAATATGCCAGGAAGCGAATTTGTCCACGGAAAACATTATATCGCTGTAAAGAGGACCCTAACGAACAGCATCGGTATACATTTCCAAAAGATCTTCGAACAGAACATAAACTGCACTTTGGCAAACATGTCGGTGTCGCCGTGGGTAGCGGCTCATAAGACATATCGGCTTTGGATTTTCAACTCTGTCATCTGCCTTTTTGTCGAAGGCAAGTCCTTACTTTTTGAGATAACGGTATTAAAGCCCAATGAAACCCTGACAGTACCAACGAAAATGGCAAATCCGCAAGATAACTCTAAAATGGAGCTTCTAATTGGTCAACAATTTGCATATCGTATTACACGGTGCACTTAAACCAATTTTAAATGGAAGGTGATTACACCTGGGAAGTGTTTGCGGTTTCTGAAACTACAATGTTCATAGATGAGAAAAATCAAAAACAGCAATGTTCATAGATTTTGAAACAGCAATGTTCATAGATGAAAAAAATTCAAAAACAAGAAAAAATCGCTGGAGGGATAAATCGCGGTACAAATATTTTTGTTCCTAGGTTTGACCATGTTTGAGATATAGAAGATCATGTAACATTTTTAGGTTTTTTTTTATAGGTTTTCACGATTTGCTTGAAAACGGTAAGTCTTAACGAAATGTGACTAGAGAAAATATTATAGCTGCCAGATTGGCTTTGGTAATTTGTTTCTAGGTTGTACCATTTTTGAGATATATAAGTTTAAGTTGGGAAACTAAAACCTACGAAAATATCATAAAGGTCAATCTTGTATAGAATTATCATAGCTACAATATTTCGATAGAACTTGCGGTTTCCAAGCAAAATCATGAAAACCTAAAAAGCCCTAAAAATGTCAAATTGAATCGCGATTTATTTAAAAAGCGCTCCAGCGATGTTTTTTTTTTTTTTTTTTTGATTTTTCTCATGTATGAACATTGTAGTTTCAGAATCCGCTAAAACTTCTCCGGTGTAAGCACCTTCCATTTAAAGTTGCTTCAAGAGCACCGTGATTATTTCAGTAATGTATCAAGTTGAAATATGGACTACATCGGTCCCGTTCTTCATGTGCCTCCCACACCATATTTTAGAAAGGGGCAGTTTGAGGACTCTTCTCGGATATATTGGAATTTTTTGCAGAAGATTGTTTTTACGGTCCCTATAACAACTGAAAATTTTTTTCCGGCGGTTATCCATACAAAAGCTCAAAAAACCTGCCGGTACATACTAAGATGGCTAGGGTGCAAGATAACTCTCAAACTTTTATAAAAATGTATTCCAGACTTTGTTTAACGCATATTAATATTTCGAGTTCTCTATGAATCAGATGTTTGCTTACAAAAATTAGTGGTATATGTCAATGATTTGTTATAGTCCCGCCCCACAGTACGGGACCTGCAAATTCCACGTATTTTAAAGTTAACTCGTGGTACAAAATGAATATATTTTATATACGGCATAATTATTGTGTTTGCTTCTTTTTCTGGTAATAGCTCCGTCAGCACAGCTGACCAATATTTTTTTACTTGTTGTGTTTTAACTTCTAGTGCGTATAATTGTTATTTATCTAAATAAGAACAAGCATACGCACTAATGTTCGTTGTGTTTACTGTTTTCAAAGATTCAAATATTCTTTTGTATGCCGACGATCTAAAGGTTTTTCGTGTTATTAACTCAATTGTTGATTGTCTGGCATTCGAAAATGACATACAATCATTACTATAGTGGTGCAAATGGAACCATCTATTTTTAAATTTTTCAAAATGCAAAATCGTTACGTTTACTCGCAAGCGTTTACCAATCTTTTATGACTATAAGTATGGAAATGAGCGGCAGTTTTCACGTGAGAACACTATGAAGGATCTAGGAGTTTATTTTGACTGCACTCTTACATTTAAAGATCACATCGATTATATAATTTCTAAAGCAAACTCGCAATTCGGTTTCTTAAAACGAAATTGTAGACAATTTTCTAATTTAAAACATTAACTGTCTTGTTTGAGTCTATGGTTAGATCACATCTGGAGTATGCGAGCCTAATTTGGAGTCCATTTTATGCTGTCGCAATAAACCGTATAGAAAAAATACAAAAAAGATTTACACGATATGCTCTACGAAATGAATTTTCGTTTGATACTATGCCGTCATATGAATTTCGCTGTCGTTGGCTTGGGATTGAGAGTCTTGAAAACCGTAGAAAACTTCAAAGTGTACTTTTTGTTAAAGACATATTAGATTCGAAAATAGATTCACCTGATTTATTAAATATGCTTCCATTCTATGTGCCCCCTCGTTTGTTAAGGAATAATCGTTTATTTGCCATAGAGTATAAAAGAACAAACTATGGGTTGAATGAGCCCTTAACGAGATGTTTACTTTTATTTAACAACGTTGCCGATTTAGTTGATGTCAATCAAAACAAGCGAATGTTTAAAAAATCTGTTCTCGAAATAATAGATAATATTTAATTTTTAATACAACGTATTTAGTATATTTAATTTTATAATAATACCGTTTGTAAGTAGTCTGTAAGAGTTTATCTCGATAGATGAATAAATAAATAAAAATAAAATCTTTTGTAGCCTCCACACTATGGTGGTTATTAAGTTTGTTTCAACGTTTGTAACCCATTGAAAAAATGATTTGCGATCACACAAAGTATGTATATTCTTGCACAGCATAAAATTCGGAGTCGATCTATGCAAATCCGTCCGTCAGATGTAACCACTTTAGCCCAATATTTTCAATATTTCGCACCTGAGTGTATTTTTTAAATAGACAGGTCCAGTTTGAAGATGAACTATTTCGGCCCATGTTTTGGTATAGCTTCCATATTACGGAATTTCAGGTATTCGATATTTGAAATACCCAGTGGTCACTACACTTCTCCACCAAAAACTATAAACTGCATATTCAGACTCAATTAGTCATAATTTGGTTCCTAGTGATCAGAAATCTTTTCAACCAAAAATTATTGTCATAGGTCTTCGTTTTGTTATAGCCCTCATATAACGGTACCACCCGATTTGGGATATTATGACGTTTTAGGCTTCATTTTTTACCGAATAAGCTGTTATTTGGCATCTTAGAGCTAAAAAAATTACTTCACTAAAATGTTGGACATAGGTCCATGTTTTGGTATGGCCCCCATATAACGGTTCCACAAAATTTAATTTTTTTTTGTATTATATGAGTGAAATCGGACGCTTTTTCACAATGAGATTTTTTATTTCCTTTATTTTTTGCTGTGGTGACGCTGCCTTTTTTTGACTAAAGGTTTCAGAGCTATCGCGCCTTGAAAAAGTGGTATTCTGTAAAAACTACATGCATATAACTTCTTTAATATTGCTAATAAGAGCAAAAAATGTTTTTTTGTATTTTTTATCAGCTATAAAATAGAAAAACATTTGCACAGAGGGCTTGGATGCAGTTTTCGCGATTTATTATTTAAAACAATTTTCTTGATTTTTTATTAATCTTCGATTAATTACAAAATTTGTAAGTCCTATTTGGTAATGGGATTCAAATGATTACTGTTTTTATATCCTCAGCATTTATGCTAACGAGGGTATATACACTTACATACGGGCGAAGTGTGCCTCATCGAAATAATGGTTTTAGACCCCAAGTATGTTTGGATGAAATTCGTCTGTCTGGCTGCCTGGAGCGCACAATAACTCTCAAGCGGATCAACCAAAACTTGGCTTTCGAAATATTTTGTCCTAACTTAGTTTATGTTTGAAGATGGATTATATCGGTCCAAAATTTGTGCGCATGATAACTCTTGTAGGCAGAAACCGATTTGGTCCATACTTTGCCCGTCGTGAAATTTCTACCGGACATAGATGAGGTTCCAATATGGACTCCTCCACTCCTTCGGGTACTTCCTACACAAATTTTCGGAATAGTTCAGTTTAGGACCTGCTCTCGAATCGCTTTGTTGTAACAACTTGTATTCATTGTCCACCTTACGACGGTACAAGTTTCATCAGGGGCAAGTACATACTTCCTGAGAAAATAGCCTGAAAGTAGTAAAAAAATGCCCCTGTGACGCCGTGTGTAGTGGTTGAAGCGCAAGGTAACTCTGGAACGGATCTGGCGATTCGGTCCAAAATTTTGCCGTCGTAATATTTTGTCCAAACTAAGTTTAAGTTCGAAGATAAGCCATATCGGTCCACTCCTTCAGGTACCTCCCACACAAAAGTTCACAAATATTCGGAAAAATTGTGCGCACGACAACTCTTGAAGGGAGTAACCGATTTGTTATACACATAACACATCTTAATATATCTGCCAGGTATAGATCAGGTTCGAATATGGACTTTATTTGTCCTCTCCTTCAGGTACCTCCCACACAAAATTTCGGCTAAGTTCACTTTAAGGCCTGCTCTCGAATTATTTAAATTTTTGGTGAAGCAACTTGCATTCGCTGCTTCAATTACAACGTAAAAGCTTTTTCCGGGGCAAGTCCATACTTCCATGGCCCATATCGGTCCTCTCTTTAGGGAACCTCCGTCGTAAAAGTTCAACATTTGTCTCTAAGTGCAGTTTAAGGTCTGTTCGAATATACTTTGAAAATGTATACAGATGCTGTTCGGTGTGATGCTATTTACAGCGATATTGTGTTTTAGGTGGACAAGTCCCTGCTTCCTTGCTTACTGGTCCAAAAATTATACGATGACCCACTGAAATGACTAGTGGGCGCGTTATCTATCGAAAAGATATGACTCCCAAAAAAATATCCACTTCCATAATAGACTATGTCGGCCCATTCCTTCAAGTACCTCCTCCGCAACACTTTTGAGCTTCAATCCTAATCCACATTTTTGTCGGCAAATTCAAATGTCCAAAAAGGGCCACAAAATTCAGAAAAGACGCAAAATACATTCGTTCTAACCGTTGATGAAAGTTTCAATTGACATAGGCTGAAGGTATATTTCTGTCGGCAAAGCCGACTGATACTTTTGTACTTGTTAAAATTCTGTTTCGCTTAAAGACAAGATAATTAAGTTCTTAAAACACCCACAAAAATATAGGAAGATCGACTTATTCCTTTTCGATCTATCGAGCTGAGGAAATAAATCGAAATAGGTATAAACTATATAAGAGCATACCAAATCATGAACCACTACCGACAACTTTTCGAGGGGAAGTTTACTATGCTATAGGAACACCTAGTACCGGATTACAACAAATTCGGTTGAACAATGTGTTGGTAAAAGTAAATTACTTCCATTCAGGATGATTCCTTACATCGGAACCAGGCGAAAACTTGGGCCTAGGGTTGCAATATTTTTAAAGTGTTTGTAGGGCACAAAATGTCAGTTTGATATATTATCTAGTATTGTTTTTGTCACACCTTCCGATGTAAGTGTCACAACTGTGCAGTGTTGTGTTTTTTCCTTTATTATTCCACTTGGGAACATATGGCTTCTACAAGAGTTTCAACAAAGGTTTATTGTGACACAATGATTTCATGAAAGGATTTATTTTGTTTGTGTAGTTCCTTCATTGCTGATCTACGCCAGGGAGTCGCCGTCTACGCCTGGGCGTCGGTTGCCCTGTGGGTTTCATTGTTGTGTGGGGTGTAAAAAATCTAAGTGGGGTTTCGACTTAAAAATAAAATGTGCGATTTAAACATCAAATGATACAAATTACAACTAAAATGTTTCGAATTACATTTGAAAAAAAGTGAAGTTTTATGTTCGAAATTTAATATGACCTATAATTCAAATATTTGTGTTTTTCTTTCAGGTAATTATACCATTAAATGTTATCGATATATGGAGGACTGAAAATATCAACAAATGGTATGTATACGTTACGTTTTTTTAAACAATGCAGATACATATCATCCATACTTTTAAGTGCCTATGCTTAAATACCATGTCCTTCTATCAGCGAAATTACAACACACAATGGAATTATATTATCTCTCTCGTTAATTACAAAACTTCTCAATTTACCTTTTTGGAAGGTAATAATAAAAACGAAAATAAAACTTAATTTTCATTATCTTATACACTTTTGTGTGTAATAAAATTTTTAAAATAAAATATTATCAGCCTTTAGGCGAATTCATGTAATGATCTCTCCTCCACCTCCCCCCCCCTTTATTTATCTTATCAAAAAAGAAATATAATTGTCAAGGCACTTAACTCAATGAATGAACGAATGAATGAGTCAACATAACAGATGGAAATGTTGGAAATGTTTATGGCAAAACTAAATTAACTTTTTCCCATTAATTTGCTCTGGCAAAACAAGGATACGTACAACACAATACCAGAAATCATAACACTGAAGCTTTTCAAAGAACAATAACAACAATTGAGAGATTTGAATGTGTTGCCTTGTTGTCTGTCTGTCTCTCATGCATTTGTTGATACAACAAATCGGCTCTTCACACCATGCATTTAATTCCAGAAAAGAAAACAACACGAATGATGAATGTTCGGAGTAAGTCAGTCATTGATGTTAACGTTTAGTGCTGAAATGAAATGAAATTGAGAATTCAATTATTCGATTTAAATTTGAAATGAAAGTTAATGAATTGAACTGAAATATTTTTAACACAAAATAATACAGGTAAAATTTGATTGGACGGTATTACCGGCAGAAATAAACCCTTAGCTAATGATATTACAAGAACAAAAAACTACTACCGTTTTTAATATAATTTTGGATCATTATTTTGAGGAGTATACTCACTTACTTAGCTGACCCATTACAGAACATTTGTTCCATAGACCGAACTAAGAGAAGATCTCCAATTCTCTCTGTTTAGTGCTTCGCTTTCTGGAATACCGCGCCTTGTCATCTCTTCATCCACTTGTTTGCGCCATCTATTTTTGGCCTGCCAATTCTGCGTGCACCGCCATGTGGCTCGAATTTATACGCTTTTTTAGCGGGTTCATCATCGCTCATTCTTATTATATGTCATAGCCAACGCAATCGCTGCATCTCGATACGTTTAACTATATTGATGTTGTAGTATAGCAGATACAGCTCGTGGTTCATGCGACGTCGATATTCACCGTCAACGCAGATTGGACCGTAGATCTTTCGAAGAATTTTTCTCTAAAATACACTAAGCACTGCCTTGTCTGCTTGTGCAAGTACCCAGGCTTCGGAACCATACATCAGCGCGGGTAGTATCAGTGTTTTGTAAAGCGCTATTTTTGTTTGACGAAATGTGGCTTTGTTTTTAAACTGCTTTCTTAAGCCAAAGTAGCATCTGTTGGCCACTACAATTCTTCTTTTTATTTCACAACTGATGTCGTTTGTTGTGTTTACGGCGGTGCCGAACTAAAGTCTTTTACTACCTCAAAATTATAGGAACCAACTTCAAAATTTGGTCCGATCTCAATGGACGCATTGCGCGTCGACACCATCAACTTGGTCTTCGGAGAGGTTCTTTCCTATTTTAACTGAAGATCTTGTGTCAGTTAGAGTCATTTTACAAAGCCGAATGAGCTTTGCGGCGATACCAAATTCAGACATTGCTTGGAATACCTTTGAACGTAGCGGGCTGTAGAAGGCTGCTTTATAATCGAAAAAAGGTGGTAGGTGTCGATCTGCACCTCTTTGGTCTTCTCCAGGATTTGCCGCAGGGTAAATATCTGGTCAATGGTGGACTTGCCAGGTCTAAAGCCGTATTGGTATGGTACAATTATTTCCATGACTATAGGCTTTAGTCGTTCCCACAATATCCCTGACTCTATCTCGTAGGCAATCGGGAGTAGACTTATGCTCCTATAGTTGGATCATGAAGTCTTATCTCCTTTCTTATGGACGGGACACAGGATGGTCAGGTTCCAATCGTCGGGTACGCGTTCTTCCTGCCAGATTGAGCTAACTAGCTGATGCATTCACCTTATCAGCGTGTCGCCTCCGGTTTTAAACAGCTCGGTGATATGCCATCAGCTCCTGCTGCCTTATTATTCTTCAGCCGGTTTATTGCTGTCTTTACCTCATCTTGGCCGGGTGGTATACATACCGTCTTCTGGTATTGGATCTGTGTTATCTTCGTCGACTTCGCTACTATTGGATACCAACAGTTTGGAAAAATGTTCTTTCCATATCCTTAGCACACTATCTGTATCAGTTACCAGATTACCTTGCTGGTCTCTACAGGAGGATGTGCCAGTACCAAAGCCATCAGTTTGATGTTTCACTCTTTGGCAGAATTTTCGGACTGTACTTGTACATCTCGATTTGTTCACATCCCCGCTTTTCCATCTCTCACTTTTTCCTGCGGAAAAGACGTTTCTCCTCTCTCCTTTCCCCCAATACCCCTCTTGTGTGCTACGCTTCGATACTGAGTATATATATATGCCGCAATTTTCTCTTCGGTAGCAGCACGACACTCCTGGTCATACCATGGATTCCTTGGTGGAGGTCTCTAGTATCAAGGTACTGATGTTCCGGCTGTTTGCATGGAGTGGGCAATGTTTTGCCATCGTCCTGGTACGTTATCGGGACGAGGAATGCTTTGATTAAGCAGTTGGGCCAGTTGAGTGGAATATGCTGTGGCTATATGTTTTGATTGCAGCTTACCGATGTCCAACTTCCGTGTTGAGTCTGTTCGCACTTTGTTTGCTACGTTTAATCTGGTACGTACCTCTGCTGCAACAAGGTAGTGGTCGGAATCTATAATTGCTCCTCGGAACGATCGTACGTTCAACACACTCGATGAATGTCTTCCATCTATCACAACATGATCAATTTGATTACTTGTTATTTGATCTGGAGACAGCCAAGTGCCCTTATGAATATAGAGATGATTAAATCTGGTACTGCTAACTACCATGTTTTTTGCAGCTGCAAAGTCTATCAGCCTTATACCATTGTACGATGTTTCACTGTTGAGACTGAATGTCCCGACTGTTGGGCCAAAGATATTCTCCTTTTCAATTTTGGCATTAAAATCGTCTAGAATGATTTTAATGTCATGGGCAGGGCAACGGTCATATGTTTCTTCTAAGCGCTCGTAAAATATATCTTTGGTCTGTTCGTCCTTTTCTTCAGTGGGAGCATGAGCGCAAATAAAGCTGATGTTGAAGAATTTAGCTTTTATTCGAATTGGAGCAAGTCTTTCATTCACTGGAGTGAAGATGGATACCAGATGTTTTAGTCTCCGACTAACTACAAATCCGCAACCAAACGCATGCTTTACGTCATGGCAGCTATAATACAGTGCGTCACCTTTAGGTGTTGTTGTGACGCCTTTCCCAATCCATCGTATTTCCTGTATGGCAGTAATATCGGCCTTGTATTTTTCAAGTACGTCTGCCAATGCGAAGACTGCACCTTCTCTATACAGAGTGCGAACATTACAGGTGCAGATTCGCAGATCATGGTCCTTAAAACGTTTGCGGGGTTCGTCAACTTTAGAGGGGGTTGTTTTTCTTTTCTTTCGTTTTTTCATAGTAGGCTGTTTTTTTCTAGGGGAGGGTAACTAACCCGGCGCCCAAACCCAAGTTTTTAAGGTTCTTATGGGTGAACGCGCGTCACATTTTAGCTCACTACCTTTAACGGATGTTAAAAGCAGCTACCCCAGATGACACCACTTGAGATGAGAGGCGGACCAAGATAAATCCTGGACTTTGCTATGTGAAAGCCGGTCCTGACCGTTCCTTAGTATCTCTCATCCCCTACGTCAGCCAACTTCTATACCCCTAATGTTAGGTATCAAAATGTCACATCTTGTATTACATAACACTGCAGGCAACATTCGTACTTAAACTGATTTCCATCGCTCCCGACTGGCATGTTGACCGTGTTTATGATTTATAAACAAATCTGAAATAACAATTTAAGGAAACTGCGTAAACAGCATTTAAATGACCATTTATGTGAATGTAAATAAAAGGAACAATCAACATTTATGTTTGCCTGTTAGCGAAACAATAAAAAATTTGAATAATTTTTCAACAAAGTTTTAACATAAATTTTTGAGCCTAAACTGCAACACCAACAACACAAATAATATGCTTATGTTACTCACACTTTGAAGTAAGAAAATTTTGAGGACCAAAAACCGCATTTCCAAACAGAAAATATGGGTAACATCTGTTTGGTCAACAAATTTAAATTAAGGAAAAATTGCTTACATTAACAAAATAAAAATAAATAAGATATGTAAACAAGTTCGGTTCTTTTGTTGCTTTTAAGAGGTCTAAATCTAAATAAGTAAGCGAAATACTATGCTTAGAGCAGCAATTCGCGTCCCTTTACATAAGGGATAGGGACATTACTTTCCTAATGCATACTTTTGGGGGTGTCATTGTGTGAGTGCATGCTTTTTCAATTGGTTGACTTGTGTGTGTGGAGAGAGAACCGTTTACTGAGAGCACGTGTGCGCTCTCTTGCCTGACGCTGCTTTACATGCGAGCAAGCAAAGAGTGCTTCACTCACACAATTTAACTCATTGAATAATAATGCACACACACAATGGCAAGGGTTTTTTTTTCAAATTTTTGTTGTTGTGTGCCGATTACTGGCTTAGAGTTTTTCAAAAATCCCAAATATAGCAAACAAACATTGTCATCTGAATATTATGTGTTATACAATAACAACTACTCACATATACATATATGTATGTATGTACATATATATATGGACGTGATATCAGCTGATATCGTTTACACTAAAATTATAATCCTATAAGCAAAAGCAAATATTTCTATTCACAATCGAAGGGAATGGGGTTGTATCGAATTACACATGGGGAAAACAATTTTGGGATTTTTGTGTTAATTAGTTGGGTAAACTTTTATACATCGATTTATGTATTTATGTTATGTTCACAAGAATCAGTTTAATGTGCCATATGCACAAAAGCATACAAAATTATGGCGAGGTTGGAGTGCTTATTCCTTGTGGGAACATAACCATCAACAATACACTTCCAGCTTTTCTAGACTCTTGTTAATTATTCCAACCAATAGTAAACTATTTAGTTATTCCTTAAACAATGATGTCCTCTAAATAAGAGACAGCTAAGGAAGCATCTAGCCAGAACAAAAATGACAAAATAGTCTTACAAGTTATGTAGTGGGAAATTGTTCCTGTCACTGAAGGCCTTAAACACCAACGTTTCGACGTACTTTAAATTTGAAAAATACTCAAACGTTAACCTTAATTCACAATTCCAAGCTATTTGGTCAAATGTGTTTGAAATCTTAACGGCGTTAAGTTCGGCCGGCCCAACTTCGGTGGGATATTGAGGCCAAAACTTTCAAAATACAGAAAATCGGCAGGTACTGTTCTATGGGGGCTACATGAAGGCGTGGACCTGTTTATACCCCGAACGAAGACTAAATAACAAATTTCAGTCATTTCGGTGGGATATTGAGGCTACAACCTTTACAATACCGAGAATAAGGAGGGACCATTCTCTAGGGGCTACATGAAGACAGTAACCTACACCAAAAAATTTCAGGTAAAAGTTCCAAATGCCACCTTTCAGCCATTTCGTGGGGAAATAATTTGAATTGGAAATGAGAATCACGGTATGTATATTAGGTGATATAAAAAGGTAATTTTTAAGGTTATATCCAGGTTTACGAAAAATAATACATTTAGTACCATTTTTGTATTACATGAACGCTAATATAAGAAGTTTACATTTTTTAAATGCGTACAATTCTGAAATTTGTTATAATAAACAACTATAAAACTACAAAAAAAGTAATAAATGGTACTAAAATTGGTATTGGGTGTATTTTTTAGAAGAATGTTTTACCTTCTGAGGACAGAAATCCCTTAACTTAAAATACCTAAAAAATGTGTCTTGCTGTTGATATGTTGGGGTGAGATACGGTTAATTTTTTGATAATCGAACTAAAGTGGTATGAATATTAATTAAAATTGGTATTAGTACAACAAAATTTTCAGTGTTCACCATTTCCATATTAAATATTGTTTATTTGTCTTTTATGTCCTTTCCGCATACGAAATAGCGGGCTCTTTGCTAGCATTATATTTTCGGATTATGTCCGAATATTGATTGTGGGTACATCCCACACAAAGTTTGAAAGGGTTGCAGTTTAAGGACTACTCTGGGATCGTTTTTAAACTTTTGACAACAGGCTACTAAAAACCTCAAATTTCAAGTAACATCTAATTCGGTAAAAAATGTAGCTAAATCCTCAAAAGTTCCTCAGAAGTTCGGTGGCTACTGAGTACCTTAAATATCAAATTACACCTATTTCGCTAAAAAAATTTTTTAGCTAACATCCTCAAAATACCGAAAATTGGGAGCTACCGTTAGATGGGGGGCTATACCTAAAAATGGACCTATATTCACACTTTGTGGTGAACAAATAGTGAAATTGCAGCTACCTCGGCTCAAAAGCTTACCTAAAACCCTCATGACCATGGAGCTATGTTCACAGTTTGTGACGGGGAAGCGTTGTGATCTTTTAGAATCTCAAATGTCAGTTCGGCTCAGAATTATACCTTTATATGTTGGACGACATAGTCCATATTCAAGCTTGAACTGCGTATGGAAAAAATACACGGGGTTCTAAAATATAGCGTTGTAGCACAATTTTGTGGAATCAGCCTAGATTACAAACGGCGAACTTGGCTAGATCGACTCAGGATTTTATCCTGATCAAGAATATAAACCTAATAATGTCGTAAATGATTATTTCAATGCGTTGATTGATGATTATTTCAATGAAAACGTGGGGCATTGTAAGAAGGTTCGCCTTGCACTCAGAAGCAGAACTTCACAATTTTCGACGGTGGCAAAACCTCTCAGCGTCATGTTGGCTTACAAGTCCTGAATATTTTAGGCATGAAAAACTTTTCTATAAATGGTATTGTAAGTCACGACGCACAGTGCTTCAGAAATCGATTTTCCTTGCCAAAATCCCCATTTTTTGTTGTCACAGATTGCTAATTTTTTACATGGGATTCGATAATAAACATATTGAAACTAGGGAAACCAACAAATTAAAGCAAAATATTGGAAGGTGTGGCCGCGGCGTGCTCCAAAAGACGAAAATTTTTTCTCGATTTTGGAACATACATACGTAATTTTTGCAAATTTCTGGAGAAAGAAACATCTATTTCTCAGAAACTATAACAGATATTGAATTCACTGTTTTTTATTTGGTAGATAGGATTGTGGCCTTTAAGAGTCGTACCGCACGGTTTACACGAAGTGAGCTATTTTTTTTTTTCAGGCACTAAATTTTACTGAAATTCCTAGTTTAATGGACAAGAACTATTAGGGAACAGCTTGGAAAAAAGTTCCGTTTTCACAGAATGATGCCCGAGAGTGTTCTCTTTCAGCTCATATACTTTTGTAGGCGTCCCGTTCCGTCCGTTTAGAAATTTTAACATTTTTTGTAATTACATAAATTATCGCTTTTTCACAGAAATAGAATTTTTTAATATATAAGTTTTTATAAGTGTTATAAGAGTTTTATGAAAACCCAAGGAGTATTTTTTTCAAATTTGGAAAAAAATTTAATTTTTCCATAAACAATTTTTTTTTTAATTTTTTGTATTTTTATCGTTTGTTTATTGGGGTTTGGTATTTATTAAATAGTTACAACATATTAAAAACTCTAAAACACTCATACCCAGCAAAATGTTCGATGCCAAGGATGCTATTGAATCATGGGTGCAAGTGATCTGGCATGTCATCTTTTTAGCATTTTCACTCATGAATTTTATGTGAGCGTGACCACCATAAGATGACATTCATTGTCGGATCCTAAGCATGTAATTTTGACCAATGCTTTGACATGGCATGACATTTTCATGTATTGTTTGGAAAATGGAAAATTCTGTATTGAAATATGATTTTCATGACAAACCAAACTCTTTATTAATTCAAACTAATTCATGAATTAACTAAAACTAATTTATCAGCATAAAATTTACACCCAAAATTACAATTTAATCACCGCCGCTGCACCGCAACAGAGTTTTTTCGTCCACTCTCAGCCACTGATTTTGTTTCATTCTACAAAAGCTTTTCTATTATCTCCTCATCACCAGTTCAGATTTTGACATGGACTCCAACAGCACTCCTTTAAGAAATTCTAGTTTGTGAACCTACATTTAGTTTGTAATTTTGTTATTCTATAACAAAAATGTTGGAAATATATACTCTTTTGTTTTGCTAAGAAATGATGTCGCTACTTGTAGGGATGTACATATCGACTTGTATGTTTGTAGTGATCTGTACAAATGATTCAAATGCTGATGAAAAGATCAGATCTTTCACGACTTCCTTTGCATGGGTTTAAATGCTAATGAAAAGATCGGATCTTTCACGACTTGCTTTGAACCAATGCGAAAAATGCCATGAAATCACGTCATCGCATAGAACCCCTTCCTTCAAATTTTGCAGGGTATTTTGATGCAAAATATGAAAAAAACTCAAATTTAAGCTTTGACCGAACTTAATGGTTTTTAATGCGTCAGAAAGTGTTATCTGTCGAACAAAAAAAGTATTATGAAAATATATCTATCCGTTCAAAAATTACAGAGTTTTGACCAGGAAAAAACGATTCTGAACCACTGTGCGGCATGCCCTCATTGATATAAGAGACGTCTCTCTTGTCGCTTCGAGGACGTTGTGGCAACATCCAATCTATTTATACCCTCAGCCTTTAGGCTAAGGAGGGTATATACACTTTGATACGATGAAAATGTGCCTCATCGAAATAATGGTTTTAGACCCCAAGTATGTTTGGACGAAATGTGTTTCAGACAATTTGGAGTCGATCTAGCCATGTCCGTCCGTCTGTCTGTCTGTCTGTCCTGCTGGCTGGAGCGCACGATAACTCTCGAACGGATGAACCGATTCGATTCAAATTTTGGCTTTAGTAATATTTTGCCCAAACTTAGATTAAGTTCGAGGATGAGCTACATCGGTCCACTCCTTCCAGTACCTCCCCCACAAAAGTTCGAAAATGTTCGGAAAGTTTGTGCGCACGATAACTCTTGAAGGGAGTTACCGATTTGGTCCATACTTTATCTAGCGTAAACTTTCTACCAGATGAGGTTCCAATATGGTCCCAATAGGTCCACTCCTTCGGGTACCTCCCACACAAAATTTCGGAAAAGTTCAGTTTAGAGCCATCTCTCGAATCGCTTTGATTTTTGTTTTAGCAACTTGTATTTAGTGCCCTCCATACGACGGTACAAATTTCTTCAGGGGCAAGTCCATACTTCCTGAGAAAATAGCATGAAAGTTGCATAAAAACCCTGAGGTGGTTGGATCGCAAGATAACTCTCGAACGGATCTGCCGATTTGGTCCAAAATATGGCTTTAGTAATATTTTGTTCAAACATAGTTTAACTTTGAAGATAAGCAATATCGGTCCACTCCTTCAGGTACCTCCCACACAAAAGTTCAAAAATGTTCGGAAAAATTGTTCGTACGGTAACTCTTGAAGGGAGTGGCCGAATTGGTCTTTACTTTACACATCCTAATATATCTACCAGATATAGATCAGGTTCAAATATGGACTATGCTTGTCCACTCCATCCGGTACCTCCCACACAAAATTTCGGATAAGTTCACTTTAAGACCTAATATCGACTAACTTTGATTTTTGTTGAAGCAACTTGCATTCGCTGCCTCAATTACGATATTAAAAGTTTTTTTTAGGGGCAAGTCCATACTTTTTGAGCAAACAGCCCGAAGAGTGTAAAAACCCCCTATGACACCATATGTTGTGGCTGGAGATCCACTTCCATAACGGTCAATGTCGATCCATTCCTTTTTGTATCTCCTCCGCAAAACTTTTGATCTTTAATCCTAGTCAACATTTTTGTCGGTTCAAACGCCCAAATTTTTTAAAACCCCCTAAATATATACGTATTTTGGGAAAAATTTGTTTCAATATACACATGCTGAGGGTATACCTCTGTCGGCAAAGCCGACTGATACTTTTTTACTTGTTATTTCTTTCTTCATTAGCGCGACCCAATTTTTATATCCTCCACCATAATATGGAGGGTATAATTAATTAATTAATTTGTCATTCCGTTTGTAACACATGGAAATATTCATCGGATACCCTATAAAGTATATATATTCTTCATCAGGGTAAAATTGTAAGTCGTCTTAACCATGTCAGTCTGTCCGTCCGCCCGTCTGTTGAAATCACGATACAGCTCGTTATTTTTAAGATAGAGCTTTGTAATTTAGTATAAATGTTTCTATTACTCCTAGAATGTTTGGTATTGCAAATGGGCTATATTGGTCCACGTTTTGATATAGCCCCCATAGAACGGTACCACCCGATTTTCGGTATTTTCAAGGTTTTAGCTTCATTATCACACCAAAAGGGCTAAAATTTGGTACGTAGTCCTCGTTGGGGGTATAAAACTTTCCCCTAGAATTATGTTGGTATGGGTCTACGACTTCATATAGCCCCCATAGAATGGTACCTCCCGATTTTCGGTATTTTGAAGGTTGTGGCCTCAATATTCCTTTAAAATGGCTGAAATATGATATTTAGTCCTCACTTGGGGTATAAAAGTTTCCATATGACATTTTTCGGTATAGGTCTAAGCCTTGATATAGCTCCCATAGAACGGTACCTCCCGACTTTCGGTATTTTGAAGGTTATGTTCAAAATAATCCATTGAAATGGCTGAAATGTGGTATTTAGTATTCGTTGGGGGTATTCAAC
This sequence comes from Musca autumnalis, assembly GCF_047663935.1. Lineage (NCBI taxonomy): Eukaryota > Metazoa > Arthropoda > Insecta > Diptera > Muscidae > Musca > Musca autumnalis. Next base: position 290,117,314 of record NW_027411644.1, on the reverse strand, counting down.
TTTACCCTCTAAATTTGTCGGTATAGGTCTACGCCTTCATATAGCCCCCATAGAACGGTACTTCCCGATTTTCGATATTTTGAAGGTTGTGTCCTCAATATTCATCCGAAGTGGCTGAAATTTGGTATTTAGTCTTCGTTGGGGGTATACAACTTTCCCCCAGAAATTTTTTGGTACAGGTCCACCCATAGAACGGTACCACCCGATTTTCGATATTTTCATATTTTAGGTGCATTATCACACCAAAAGGGCTGAAATTTGGGGATATAAAACTCTCCCCCAGAATTTTGTTGGTATGGGTCCATGACTTCATATGTCCCCCATAGAACGGTACCTCCCGATTTTCGGTATTTTGAAAGTTGTGGCCTCAATATCCCGCCGAAATTGCTGAAATTTGGTATTTAGTCCTCATTCGAGGTATTAAACTTTCCATACGAAATTTGTCGATATATGTCCAAGCCTTGATATAGCTCCCACAGAACGGTACCTCTCGATTTTCGGTATTCTGAAGGTTATGGATACAACAACCCATCGAAATGGCTGATATTTGGTATTTAGTCCACTTTGGAAGTAAAACACTTTCCGACTGAATTTCGTCGGTAGAAGTCTACATTTCGATTGTGAAAGATGTGAAGTCAATATCCCACCAAAATGACTGAAATTTATTATTTAGTATTTCATTGGGTTATAAAATGTTTTAGGAAAGAATTATTAGTATAGAAGCGTACCTCTTTATTTACGGTATTTTTTAGGTTTTAACCACATTATCTTACTGAAATATTGAAATTTGGCATTTACCCAGCAAAAATTCGGATCCATTAGTCATTACGTAACCCATTACAAAGTAATGTAAGCAAGCTTCTTTTCCCATTACAAGTAATCTGAAAAGTAATGGGATACTTCCTAAAAAAATTTCAAGGCAAACCTACTTACTTTGCTCCTCACTAAGTAATGAGGACCTTGGCACAGTGAGTGGGTGCCCGACTATAAATCCTCGGGTTGTGTGTTCAACGCTTACTGTCGGCACGCGAGTTTTTTTTTTTTTAAATTAAAAAATAACAGTTCGTGGTGCACATGTGCACTGCACATTTAAGTACTTAAGCAACCCTCAATGTTCGTGTGCGTGGCATAGTATGTAGTGTCTTTGGCTAGAAATCAGAGGGGTCGTGTGTTCAACTCGCACAACGAGCGAAATAAAATAAAGTAAAATAAAAGTAAGAAGTGTGATGAAATTAAAAAAAAAATCTCTACATCAACTGCTCTAAAAATATAATTTTTTTCAACTTACTTTTCAACTTCTAGTGGCCACAGAATAACTGGTTATTCTAGTGGTCATAAAATAACTACAAACTGAGTGCGACATGCCCTTGTGTTTTTAACTCTCACCCTCTTTCCATTTTATCCAAAAATGATTTATATGAAAAGTTATGGCGGACTGGATTTGTCGGTTCCCAACTGCTACGTTATAGAAATGTTCGACTTCTATTAGCAGGTCAAAGACTTCTTTGATTTTTGCATTTTTAAAGTTCAATCAATAAATGATTGTACATTTATTTCCTGACTATGAATTTCTGATGTCTGCTACCTTTGTGTAAAATGACTGTGTAGTAATTTTATCAATGGATGAAAACAAATCTCTGTAATTAATCACGCACACGTATACGAATCATTCCAAATTAAAACCGAAAATAGTCAATAATTATAGTTGAGCCACACCATTAATTGGTGGGTGTTAACAATCCTTGACATTTTACATTCTATCAAACTATTTAGTTTGTATGTATATTTTCACCAATTCAATACCAAGTATTAGTGACCATTTACTGTAAGCCTAAACACAATATTCATTCACTTCCAAAGCGTCATTACAATTTTTCAAACAAAGGATTTCGAAAAAAAAAATAACTAACGTTTTGAATGATGTGTGTTGACACACATAATTATTGCTGACATTTGACATTCCATGCACAAAAGTCATCATTAGGAAATATAAATAAAACGTTGTATCGTCATCATAGTGAGACCCCGGAAAAGTTGTTGTTTCTGTGTGTGCTGTTGTTGTGTTTCATTCTCTTCTATTTTCATTTCAATGTTGAACAAATTGTGTAAGGCTTGTTTGTCAATTCAAATCCCTGGTGCTTACATACATTTGTACAATGCATAATGATGAATGAATGAATGTTGAAAATCCTAGTTTTCAACTAAAAGTATTTTGTTATGTTGTAGTATGTGTTTGGTTTTTTCTTCTTCTTTCTTTTGCATAGAGTTACGCACTAATTTGAAGAGCATTGTAAATGACACAAGGGCAACAGTAGTTAGCAAGGACATATTTTGTTATTTACAGACACACATTTGTATACATATGTATGTATGTACTCGTAGTTATGTATCAAATAGGAGAGCTAAATTGAACTATTTTTGCATGCAGGCATTCGAATGTGGAAATAATGGAAACTATCAGGATATGTAAGCAATTAAAATGGAAGAAATAGAATGATTTAAGAAAGAGAGAAAGACTTTAATTCTTAAATTAATAGAGATTATGTCGATATGTTTCTCTAATTTGTTGTAAGTAGATCTGTGTAAATATTTACTAATTTACTTAGCTGGCCATTTACAGAACATTGGTTCCATAAGCCGAACTAACACAAAAACAATCTCATCATTCTTCTCTATTTGTTGCTTATTTTGTCAATTCAAGATATCGGATTTTCTGATTTCGTCTTCCACTTGTTGACTCCACTTAAGCTTTGGCCTTCCAGTTCTGCGTGTACCACCATGGGCCGTATTTAAACGCCTTTTTAGGTTCATAAGGCGTCAATTTTCGCCGTCAACGCAGATTGTGCTATAGATTTTTCGGAGAATTTTCCTCTCGAATACACCAAGCACTGCCTTGCCTGTTTGTATGGTTCGGAACCATTAGCACAGGTAGTATCAGTGTTTTGTACAGCGTTACCCAGCAAAATTTGAAGGAAGGGGTTCCATGCGATGACCTGATTTCATGCCATCTTTTGCATTGGTTGAAAAGAAGTCGCGAAAGATCCGATCTTTTCATTAGCATTTGAACCAATGCAAAAGAAGTCGTGACAGATCCGATCTTTTCATAAGCATTTGAACCCATTCCATTGATACAATAAAGATGAATTTTGTGTTTTTATTTATTCATTTTTTTTCTAAATATATAAGATTAATTATTTACAATAGGCTTGATGTTGTCGGAGACTCGAAATCACAACCAACGTTGTTAAAACTATCGTCGTAATGATAATGTCATTGCAAAGGGTTGGTGAAAATGACATGTCAAAGCATTAGTGGAAATGACATGCCAAAGCATTGGTGAAAATGACATGTTTTGAATCCAAAAGTGAATAGCATCTTTTGGGGTCCACGCTCATATAAATTTCATCGATGAAAATGCTAAAAAGATGACATGCTAGCTCACTTGCACCCATGATTGAATGGCATCTTTCGCATCGAACATTTTGCTGGGTAGTTCTGTTTGACTAGATGTGCCTTTATTCTTAAACGGCTTACTTAGCCCAAAGTAACATCTATGGGCCAACACTAGTTTTCTTCTTATTTAAACAAGGATGTTGTTTGTTGTGCTTATGATGATGCCGTGGTAGACGAAGTCTTTTACTACCTCAAACATTTTAGGTACCAACATTCGCAATTGTTACGAGATCTGTGTACGTATAAGCAAGAATCATGTGATTATTTGTATAAATTTCCCCACCTATTTAGAATTTGGCATCTCGTATAACCTTTTCCAACAGGACGTTGCAGATATCACAGGCCGTCTACTTGGTAATAAACTGTTCGGAGAGTTTCGTTCCTATTTTAACTGAGGACCGAGTGTCAGTTAATGTCATCTTACAAAGCCGAATGAGCTTTGCGGAAATACCAAAAACAGACATGGCTTGGAATAAATACTTTTGAACATAGGGGGCTGTCGAAGGCTGCTTTATAATCGACAAAATGATGGTAGATGTCGATTTGCATTGCTTGGGTATTTCCAGGATTTTCCGCAGGATAAATATCTGGTCGAGGGCGGATTTTCCAGGTGCAAAGCCGCACTCATATGACCCAATTATTTCATTGTCATTGGCTCTAGTCGGATTTAAAAAAAAAATAGATTTTAAAATAATCGTGTATTAAAAAAAATTAATAATGGTGGATTTAGTTCGCAAGAGAAGTTGTTCGAGTTTAGGTAGTGCCAAAGAAATTCTCGATGAGAGTGCTTCTTAGGACACGTATCTATTTGAGGGAACAATTGACACTTGGGTATAAAAAGTTTTTTGTTGGAAAACAAAAAAACAAGGGAACTGATGAGGATCTGTGGCGAGATGCGAAGCTATAGTCTTCCCAGCCTTACCCCTTAGTAAACATCACCAATTTTCCCACTAATAAATTAAAGTTGTTTTAATAAGATATTGCAACAACAACTATGTGATTAAGCCTGACTATTTTGAAAAGCAAATTAGAAGTCGTCATTCCAAATAAAAATGTCAACCCTCCTAAAAAAAACAATTTTTAAAATTATCGTGGATTTAAAAAAGATTAATAAGATTTAAAAAAATTAAAAAGCGTGGATAAATACTCTTGGATTAAAAAATTAATAAATATTAGTGGATTTATTTTGAAAAAAAAAAATATTTTCAAAATAATCGTTAATTTAAAAAAAAAATATTAAAAATAATCGTGGATTTAAAACAAATAATTTTGGGTGCTACCGTGGTGCAATGGTATGCACACCCGCCTTGCACGCTAAAGGTCGTGGCTTCGATTCCCCGGCCAGGCAACATCAAACATTTTTCAACGGTGGCAAAATACCCCTCAGTAATGTTGGCGACATTTCCTGAGTATTTCAGCCTTGTAAAATGTCCCTACAAGTGGTGTCGTAGACACGCCTTTCGGACTCGGCGATAAACAGTAGGTCCCATATCATTGCGCCGATTCATATTGGGGTGCACTCATTGATATGAGAGAAGTCTCCCTTGTCCCGTATGGGATGTTTGTAGAACAATTATATATTAATTTTGAAAATAGTAGTGGATTTAGAAAAAAAAAAAATAATTTTGAAAATAGTAGTGGATTTAAAAAAAACGGTGGATTAAAAAAAATAATTTTGAAGGTAGTCGGGGATTTTTTAAAAAATAAAATAATCATGGATTTAAGAAAATAATTATTAAAATAATCTTGGATTTAAAAAAAAATAGTTTTTAAAATAATCGTGAATTTAAAAAAATAAATAATCGTGGATTTAAAAAATAATAATTTCTAAAATCGTGTGTTTTTAAAAAATCACTTCTAAAACAATTGTGGATTTAAAAATAGAAAAAATTAAATATTCAAGGATTAAAAAAAATTAAATAACAGTGGATTTAAAAAAAATTAAAAAATTGTGGATTAGGAAAAATTAAATAATCGTGGATTTAAAAAAAATAATAATTCGGGGATTTAAGAAAAGTAAAGTTATCGTGGCTTTAAAGAATATTTGCAATTTGATGGTGCACTTTTGGTCCTTACCCTTTGGCGCAGTCGTGGATTTGTTAAAGAGTATTTTTTTCCAGCGTCTCTCAATCGTGGATTCATTAAAGAGTATTTTTTTCCAGCGTCTCTCAATCGTGGATTCATTAAAGAATATTTTTTCCAACGTCTATCAGTCGTGGATTTTTTAAAGAATATTTTTTCCAAAGAATATTTTTTCCAACATCTTTCAGTAGTGGATTTTTTAAGGAATATTTATCCAACATCTATCAGTCCTGAATATTTTAAAGAATATTTTTCCAACGTCTACCAGCCGTGGATTTTTTAAACAATACTTTTCCAACGTCTATCAGTTGTGGATTTTTAACGAACATTTTTTTCTACTTCTTTTAGTCGTCGATTTTTAAAAATTATTTTTTCCAACGTATATTATTCGGTGATTAAAAAAAAATTCAACGTCTATCAGTCGTGGATTTTTAAAAATTATTTTTTCCAACGTATATTAGTCGTTGATTTTTAAAAAATATTTTTTTTTTCAACATCTATCAGTAGTGGATTTGTTAAAGAATATTTTTTTCAAAGAATATTTTTTCCAACATCTTTCAGTAGTGGATTTTTAAGGAATATTTATCCAACATCTATCAGTGCTGAATTTTTTAAAGAATATTTTTCCAACTCTACCAGCCTTGGATTTTAAAAAATCTTTCCAACGTGTATCAGTCGTAAATTTTTAAAGAATATTTTTTTAACTTCTTTTAGTCGTGGATTTTTAAAAACTATTTTTTTTCCAACGTATATTAGTCGTCGATTTTTAAAGAATATTTTTTTTCAACGTCTTTATAGTCGTGGATTTTACAAAGAATATTTTTTCTAACGTCTATCAGTCGTCGATTTTATAAAGAATATTTTTCTAACGTCTATCAGTCGTCAATTTTATAAAGAATATTTTTTCCAACGTCTATTAGACGTGGATTTTTAAAGAATATTTTTTTCTACGTCTATCAGTCGTGGATTTTTTTTAAGAATATTTTTTCCAACGTCTATCAGTCGTGGATTTTTTAAAGAATATTTTTTCCAACGTCTATCAGTCGTCGATTTTATAAAGAATATTTTTTCCAACGTCTATCAGTCGTGGATTTTTTTAAAAATATTTTTTTCCAACGTCTATCAGTCGTGGATTTTTAACGAATATTTTTAAAACGTCTATCAGTCGTGGATTTTTAAAGTATATTTTTTCCAACGTCTACCACTTGTGGATTTTTTAAAGAATATTTTGTCCAACCTCTATCAGTCGTGGATTTTTTAATGAATATTTTTTTCCAACGTCTAGCACTTGTGGATTTTTTAAAGAATATTTTGTCCAACCTCTATCAGTCGTGGATTTTTTTATGAATATTTTTTTCACTCTCTAAGAGTCGTGGATTTTTAAAGAATATTTTTTCCAACGTGTATTACTTGTGGATTTTTTAAGAAATATTTTTCCAACGTCTCTCAAGGTCCCAAAATTTTTAAAGAATACTTTTTCCAACATCTATCAATCGTGGATTTTTTAAAGAATATTTTTCCAACGTCTCTCAAGGTACCAAAATTTTTAAAGAATACTTTTTCCAACATCTATCAATCGTGGATTTTTTAAAGAATATTTTTTCTAACGTCTATCGTTTGTGGACTTTTAAAGAATATTTTTTCCAACGTTATCATCGTGGATTTTAAAAAAAAATATTTTTTCGAACTTGGATTTTTTAAGATTTAAGATTTTTTAAAGATTTTTTTAAGAAATTTTTTTCGAACGAGGATTTTTAAAGAATATTTTTTCCACCTTCTATCATTTGTGGATTTTTAAAGAATATTTTTTCCAACGTCTATCAGTCGTGCATTTTTTAAAGAATATCAGTCGTGTTTGCTCCTCAAAACGACCGTACATCCAAGACCCTCTATGAATGTCTTCCATCAATCACTTCGTGATCAACTTGGTTTCTTGTTTTCTGACCTGGTGGCAGCCAGGTGCTCTTATGAATGTCGAGATGCCAAAATCTGGTGCTGCTAAATACCATGTTGTTTTCTTGCTGCGACGTCTATCAGGCTCATTCCGTTGCCAGATGTTACATTATAGGGACTGAATTTTTCGACTGTTGAACCAAAAATGTTCTCCTTTCCAATTTTGGCATTAAAATCGTTTAGAATAATTTTTTTTCCAGAAGTTCGTAAAATATATTTACTTTGGTCTGCTTGTCCTTGTCTTCGGTGGGGGCATGGACGCAAAAAAGACTGATATTGAATAAATTTAGCTTTTATGCAAATTGCGGCAAGTCTTTCATCCACTGAGGGTGAAGCTGAAGACCAGGTGTCCTAACTTCCAACTAACTATAAATCATCAACCAAACTCATGCTTTAATACAGTGCGTAACCTTTTTGATTTTTTCCTATATCTTTGTATGAATATAATACTAAACCACATAGTTTCTGCTGTGTATTACTGTGAAACGTAGCAGCGGCTTATAAATTAGAAAGTTTCATTCATTCATTTTATCCGGAGTCGGAGTCGAGTTATTTTTTTCGACTTAGACTCCGACTCCAGCAAAATTGCTCGACTGCGGCTCCGACTCAGAAACCCTGCTTATTATGAGTGAACGCTCAGTACATGTTAGCTCACTACCTTCAACGGGTGTTTAAGGCAGTTCCCCAGGTGACACCACTCAGAGGTCAATGTCCACTTGAGATTTATAAAATAATTGTTGGTCCCTAAAACGATTGTGGACAAGGGTAGTGGTATAGGTCGGCCCGGTCTCGACTGATGATAATACCAATTCACATTTAATTATATTTATTAATATTAAATATTATATAATATTAAAATATTTACTTACTACATTATCCTTTCATAATTTGACACTTAACAAGCAACGCTTCTCTATTTTTAGGTAAGCTACAAATTCAATGGACATTCAACCCAGAATTTTTAATATAACTTTGGAAAGATTTTTTGCAATTGTTCCTACTTCTTAGAATCAAATAAGAAAAGAATCTTATAAAGGTAAGAATATTACAAATAAAATTCAGTGGCAACCGCTTTTTATCCTTCAGTATGATTTTCTTAAGTAATTAAAGAAGTTAAAACAATACGGATTTTCTCTTACCTCATAATCCTTTGATACAAATCAGCTTTTTAGGAATTCATATTTCTTCTTGGGTAAATCATAACATGCTTGAAAGCAAGGACGTTTATAGAAACGAAGTATTGTTGATTCATGTTTTGTTAATGTTCGTCATTGTGAAATGGAACAATAATATTTTTTTTCTACATTACATAATGACATTTTTCCAAGAACATATTTCAGGTTAATGTGAGGTTTCGCAGTAACTTCTATTACTGAAATTGAGCTTAGTTTGCAGGTGTACTCAATATTATTGTTTTAACATTTTAAATGTGATACAGTTTCCATTTATTGCTCTTCTGATTACAAATGACATACCTGAAAATACAAATTGCTATTGATATAAAATTGTTTGAAGAAAAGTTTATTATGTAGTTTTTTTTCTTCTGTTAAATGTTTGTTGATGTTTGTGATTTTATATCTCGCTACAATTCATTGCTTAAAAAATGTCTATCACAGAGTAGATGTTGTCTTTCTTTTTCAGATTAGCTCTTTGTATTTTTAACACGCTTTACAAAGTTCTCAATTTCTTTTAAAATAGGGAGTGTTAAAAATGGAGCTACATGTAAAATAAAATATTTACAACCAGCTTTCAAATATAAACATTATCTAATCACAAGGTACACTATAATCTCAATATCACACCAAAAATTTTGGCAGTATCCGAATTGCGGAGTAGTTACAAAAAAACACATAATTTTATGTTTAAATAATAAACTAAATTAACATTTATACAATAAGAATGCTTTTATAACATAAACGAATTTATATATAATGAAGAAAAAATTATTTAGTTCGGCCTTTTCGAACTTTTTATACCCTCCACCATAAAATATTTTGAACCAATGTGGAATAAGTAGTTTTGTTTCTGGTATAAAAATACCAATATCCACAACTTTAAATGGATAAGTTTTTGAACCACAAATACATAATTTTGTTATTTCTGTCAGCTAAAAACTTGAAAATACCTCAAATCGAGAAGCACCGTTTTATGAGTCATAATGTGGGTCCATTTTACTTATTATTTGATGGACAAGTGTTTAACTTTGTCCTTTGTCCACAATTTTTGGTGGATACGTTTTTTAACCACTTTGACTTTAAATTCAATATGACATTCAAATACCATGAATAGGACGATATTGGGCTATTCCAGGCATCAATCTATGTCCACAATTTTTGGTAGATAAATTGTTTGACCACTAGGTAGAGGTACTTCCAACAATTTAGATACTCTATGCGAGTATTTATAGAACGGTAAAATTGGCATATCGATAGTATTCATAATATCGTAAGCGAAAAGCATAGAATGCAAAGGAGCTTGAAAACTTAAATAAGCAAAAGAAAATTTAATAAATTTCTTTTGAATTCTATCTAACCGATTAATATACACAACTGTGACACAAATTGGAACTCAAAATCTATGCGGTGGAAAATTCCGGTGGTACCGGATCTATCCTCCAACACTATTTGTAATTAAGGTGTTCGGCATAATGAGAGCTATTTATAGTAACTTTATTTACACTATGCAACTCTGAAAATGCAAACAACTTCTGCATTTTTTGAAAGTACATATTCAGACTACAAAAACCCTAGTAGCGTTTTCTCCTGTCAGATCCTGTTCGGATTTTATGGCTTCATCTAAACCCGGCTAAAACTACAGTTGGCAATATTGTAGCCCTAAACTAGTTGAAAATATCTTTTGAACAGAACACGGAAGAAAAACTCCATCTAGTTCATCCTAATCGATAAAATATAGGACTTTTACATAACTGTCTAAATCCTGGTCAGTATATGCAAACCTATTGGGAGTTGAACAATGTAACCTTTTGCAAAAATCTTCCAAATAAAGTTCTCAGCAATTCTTCAGAACATTCTGAAACTCTAAATAATTCATGTTGCTTCAGCGGTATTTTTACAATACGTATGTATTTCAAAAACAGTTCACACCAACAATTTATTCTAGCATTTCGGATTTCACCACACTATTGACATATTTATTAAATCGTCGTTGAAAAATATACTGAAAACAACGTTATAGAGGCATTTCTGAAGAGTTGTGTATTACATTTCAGAGAATATTCATCGAAAAGAAAACATTAAGAAAAAATTAACGATTTTCGATATTTTATAAAATTTTATTCAATAAATGTTTCGAGTTCATTATTTCTCCAAATATTTTATTCTAGCCCAGAATTTCTTTAAAAAGTCAATATTTAACCATGTGTAGATGGGGCTGGATCTGACACAACAAAACCCAACTAGGGTTTTTGTCGTTTGGGTCTGTACTTTTAAAAAAAATCCTGACCCGCCATTTACAAATGCCAGTATTGGCAAGACAATAGCAAAAATACAAACTTTTTATACCCTCAGCATTTAAGCTAACGAGGGTATATACACTTTCATACGGCCAAAATGTGTCTCATCGAAATAATGGTATTAGACCCCAAGTATGTATGTCTGGCTGGCTGGTGCGCACGATAACTCTCGAACGGATCAACCGATTCAGTTCAAAATTTGGCTTTCGTAATATTTTGTCCAAACTTAGTATAAGTTCGAATATGGGTTATATCGGTCCACTCCTTCCGGTACCTCCCCCACAAAAGTTCGGAAATGTTCGGAAAATTTGTGTGCACGATAACTCTTGAAGGGAGTAACCGATTTGGCCCATATTTTGCTCATCGTGAAATTCCTACCAGACTTAGATGACGTTGCAATAGGGACTCAATCGGTCCACTCCTTCGTGCACCCCCCACACAAAATTTCGGAAAAGTTTAGTTTAGGGACTGCTCTCGAATCGCTTTGATTTTTGTTATGCCAACTGTATTCACTGTCCTCTATACGACAGTACAAGTTTCATCAAGGGCAAGTCCATATTTCTTCAGAAAATAGCCTAAAGTTGTAAAAAAATACCCCGTGTGTAGTGGTTGGAGCGCAAGATAACCCTCGAACGGATATGCTGATTCGGTCCAAAATGTGGCCTTCATAATATTTTGTGCCAACTTAGTTTAAGTTCGAAGATAAGACATATCGGTCCTTCAGGTACCTCCCCCACAAAAGTTCAAAAATGTTCGGACAAATTGTGCGCACGATAACTCTTCATGGGAGTGACCAATTTGGTCCATACTTTACACATCCTAATGTATCTACCAGATATAGATCAGGTTCGAATATGGACTATATTTGTCCATTCCTTCGGGTACCTCCCACACAAAATTTTGGATAAATTCACTTTAAGACCTGCTCTCGAATCATTTTGATTTTTGTTGAAGCAACTTGCATTCGCTTCCTCAATTACGACAGTAAAAGTTGTTTCAAGGGCAAGTCCATACTTCTTGAGAAAACAGTCCGAGAGTTGTAAAAAAAGCCCTATGGCACCACATGTAGCGGTTAGAGAGCTCGAACCGAGTACTGCGTTCGTCCACACTTTGGACATTGTAATATTTCTTCAAATATTAGATTAAATTCAAAAGTGGTGCCTATAGGTCCACTCCTTCCGGCACCACCCCCACAAAAGTTCGAAAATATTCGCTAAAATATATATATATATATATATATATATATATATATATATATATATATATATATATATATATATATATATATATATATATATATATCATAGATGAATCCACACAGGCTGAGGGTATATCTCTGTCGGCAAAGCCGACTGATACCTTTTTAATTGTTCACAAATACGTTTATACAATACGTATACCCAGCCAGCATTTTTTAAAATTTTTAATCAAATTTTAGTCTTTTCTAATCCGCCTGCACGATAAAAAATCTGGAATATGAGCTCATTTTCCGATCATAAATGACTCCGTTGTCGGGAGGAAAACGTAACCTCAGGCGACTCTTCTAAACAAATCACAAATGAGTCTTGATCTGCATTAGGTTCGAGTCATTTTTGTCCATTTTCTGATGGCATATAAAGAATTTTTCGAGTCGTATTTTAATCATTTATTGGTGATTTGTTGATTAATTTGTGACTCTTTTTCGAGTCTTTTTTGAGTCCTGTTCATAATCGTTTATGAGTCTTTAGCAAGTTATTTATAAGACGAAAAAAATTAAAAGAATTTTCTTTTTTATTCTTCCTTGTTTTTTTGTTTCTTTTCTTTGTGTTGTTTTCTTTTCTGCTTTATTGTGACTTTTAATTATCCCTTTAGAATACTGTTTCTTCATTCACTTTCTTCATTTAACTTGGCAAAACCTGGACATGTCGTCGGTGTCATGCTTAAGTGTTCCATACGCCATTTGCCCGTTTTGAGAAAATCGCATTTTAATGTTTTGCGTCACAACTGTGTGGAGCTGACTAAAGCAAATATTTATATTTTTTACTTAAAATATTAATAATGATATAAAGAACATATTTGCAAAAAACTTAGAGGAATATGTATTGGAATATAAAAGTTATAGAGATTTTTAAAAAAAAAGAATTTTTGTCGATTTGTTTCATATCTGCACTTATGACACAAATGTGAAATATTGTAAACACATGGAACAAAGTGACAAAAAATGTTTCCATATTTGCCTCAATAAATTAAATACTTCTAAATCGAAAATTAAAATTCTGATTTTTGAAGTGTGTTTTTAAACTTGTAAGTTTTAAAAATATTAATTTCATAACTGAAAAAAGTTTATGCTTTCCGGTCGAGGCGTGGATATCTCGGAAACTAGAGCAGATAGGAGAAAGCCGACTATAAATTCAGAAAGAGCTTACCGGAAAACCCTAGAAACCACCTGTATCTCAAAAAGTTAAATATGGCGTATGGAACACTTAAGCATGACACCGACGATATGTCCACAATTTTTGGTAGATATATTGTTTCACCACTAGAACCGCACATGCCAAAGTATAGCTAATTCGGTCTGAGATATAGTATCAAAAGTAGAGGTACCTCCAACAATTTAGAAAAATTAAATAAAATTGGTATATCGGCAAGCGAATAGCATAATATGCGAAGGAGGTTGAAATTTAAATAAGAGAAAGCAAATTTAATCGATTTCTTTTGAATTCTATCTAACCGATTAATATGCACATTAGAAAACTGTGACACAAATTGGAACTCAAAATCTACTCGAGTGGTAACCGGAACTATCCACCAACAAAATTTGTAATTAAGGTGTTCTGAATAATGAGAGCTATTTATGTCGAATGTCTCAAATGAACCTTAGAACCTATGCAACTCTGAAAATGCAAACAACTTCTGCATTTTTTAAAGTACATATTCAGACTACAAAAACCCTAGTAGCGTTTTGTCCTGTCAGATCCTGTTCGGATTTTATGGCCTCATAAACCCGGCTAAAAACACAGTTTTTGCATTTATCGGGTCTTTATCTCAGATATTGGCGATATTGTAGCCCTAAACTAGTTGAACTTAACTTTTGAACAGAACACATAAGAAAAGCTACATCTAGGGAATCAAAATCGATAAATTATAGAGAATTTTATATAACTGTCTAAATTCTGGTCAGTATATGCAAAACTATTGGGAGATGAACCAAGTAACATATTCCAAATAAAGTTCTCAGCAATTCTGCAGAACATTCTGAAACTCTAAAATGCTTACTTCATGTTGTTTCAGCAGTTGTTTTTCTTCACAATATAGAAGTAAACACTCCAAAATAACAATAACATTGATTGTTTATTCCAAATTTGCATATACCGTTAGACGAGAAAGTGTCAAAATTGAAATTTGTATACTCTGTTATTTATCGAGTTGAGTGCGCAATATTTAGTCATCATTTGAGGGTTATAAAATCGAAGTAAGCAACATGTAAAACGTGAAACACTAATATGGAGAAGAAAGACGAATGTAAATAGATTAATTTTCCAAAAAGAACAGAAAAAAATTCGGTCTAGGAACAAAGTTATCAACATATTTCTGTAGTGGAATTCTGTAACACATTCTTTGACTTATCGACAAAAGCCGGTAAAATTAGAATGCTTATAATTTCGTTAACTAACGAAATTATTCGGTAAGTTAACAACCAAAATAAACGTGATAGACATTATACAACAATTTCATGTTTATGTTTATTACATTCCAGCGATTTTTTTCCAAAAGAAAACATTAAGAAAAAATTAACGGTTTTGAATTGTGCACAATCTATACAAATTATGGAAATTTTTGATATTTTATAAAATTTAAGTGAATAAATGTAGTTTTTCGTAGTTATTTCTCTAGATATTTTATTCTTGCCCTTATCTACAAATTTGCTTCAGAGGTCAGATGATGATTCACATAGGTTTCAGAGATATAGCCCAGAATTTCTTTAAATAGCCAATAATTAACCATGTTTAGATGGGGCCATAAAATCCAAGCTGGATCTGACACAACAAAACCCAACTAGGGTTTTTTGTCGTTTGGGTCTGTACTTTCAAAAAAATCCTCAGTTCAAATTGTTTGCACAAGATTACTTTCAAAATGTTGCACAGTGTTACCGAATAAACAGAAAAACAAATAACTATGAAAGTAGCAGTCAGCTGTGACGACAGGGATATACCCTCGATCCTAAAGAAAGAAGAAAACACAATACTTCTGACTTCTATAGGGTTTTTTGAAAAATTGTACCGTCTTAACTAAGAAAATGTTGCCAATAATTTAAAAACGATCCCAGACTAGTCCTTAAACTGCACTCTTTGCAAAATTTGTGTGGAAAATACCTAAAGAGTGGTCCGAAACAAAACAAAACATTATTCAACAACATCCCATACGGGACAAGGGAGACTTCTCTCATATCAAAGAGTGCACCCGGATTCATATTAAGCTCAATGATATGGGACCTACTGTTTATCGCCGAGTCCGAACGGCGTGTCTTAAGACACCACTTGTGGAGAAGTTTTTCAAGGCTGAAATACTCAGGAAATGTCGTCAACATTACTGAGGGGTATCTTGCCACCGTTGAAAAATGTTTGATGTGCCTGGCCGGGGAATCAAACCACCGACCTTCTGCGTGCAAGGCGGGCGTGCATACCATTGCACCATGGTGAGACCCAAAGAGTGGTCCGATGTAGTCAATATTCGGACATAATACAAATCTGTATGAAAAAATACAATGTATAACGCTTGGACCAAATCTGTTTTTCCCTTCTAGGGTTATCTTACGCTACCCAGTTTAGTTATTCAGGATAATATTTATCAGGATAATATCATCTAAGGCCCTAAGGATTTTGGTTTTCTCCTGGAAGCAAAGTTGTAGAACAATAATTGTGAACACATAACATCCATTCAACCCCATCTTCAAGTTCAAAATCGTTAAGGTCTAATTGCCGTTATAATTTTTTTCTCGGATTTTGGTCTACAGATTTCAAACCTATCAAAATTGAATCAAACAACCAGCTATAAAAATGTACCTCATTTCTGGAACATACGAACTCTGTAGAAATTGTTCGTTAAGGTCAGAATAGCAAAACTAATGTGATTTTTATCCTTTTTCGGTATCTGCTCCATATAAACTAAACCATTCAAAATTTATAAAGACAATCAACCTCAATAATGTAGCAAAGATTTCAGTAAACAACTTTCTGGAACACCCGAACTCTTTATGAACGATTCTTAAAGGTCAGCGGTTCTTAATAACCCTTCAACCATTTTTTAGTAAGGAACATTCTTATTGACCGGAAATTACGAATTAGAGTATATTCTTTTGTATAATGAGGCTAGTTGGTTGTTATATTAAACATACTAATTATATAGCCACCACGTTATCATAGCCTCAGTTAGTAAGTTTAATATAACATTCCCAAAACCATACCACTCCGGAAGTGATTGCTATTCCGTTATAATATGTTGGCAAATTTACTCAGACTACATCTTGTTATTATTTTACAATACAAATTTTTTTTCTTTCACATTTGTGTCGCATAACATTATTTTTTCATTTTCTTGCTTCTTTATCTTCTACTTTTTTATTATTAATGAAAATCTTGAAAAAAAAAAGTTCAGAGTAATGATAAATAATGTACAACGTACTGTGAAGAAACTTTAAAACTTTTTCGTGAATAGTTTTAAGTTTTAATTAATATTTGAAGAAATAATGGAAAAGGCTCCAACAAAGGAGGAAAATAAACAGACATCCAACAAAATAAGTTGTTTCGACAATATTATCTCCGAAATGCATACAGTTTGTCAAGTAATTGTTTGCACACTTCGAAAAAAAACTCTTTTTATGTATTAATTTGAAAAAAAGTCCAAATAGTTGTGATAAAATTGTCGGGTTTTTTGCACAAATTAGTTGGTATATGATTACTGAGGTCCCATCACTTTAGTGAAAAAGTAGTAAATTTTCACGGAAAATAAGAAAGAATTACAAATTCAAAATCGCGAAGATTACTTTACAAATCTGCTTAGCGGTTCGCATGTTATAGCAAAAACAAACAAAACAAGTAAAAAGTCGTTAAGTTCGGCCGGGCCGAACTTTTTATACCCTCCACCATAAAATAGTCTTAGTTAAAATGGAATAATTAGGGTCCTTTTACAATTTTAGGTGGAACAACTTTTCGACAATGGTTAGACACCTACTGCCTCCCACTATTGCCTAAATTACACTGTGAACACAAATGTTGGGACAGAGATAATTCCTTTGGGAGATGAAAGCCCTTGGTGTGTGTATATTAAAAACCCCGAAGGACAGATGCGCCGTGATTCGAACTTCCGCGTTATGGCGTGATGAAATTTTTGCAAGAGACCCTGTAAGCCATCATGAATTAGCATTATATCTTTGTTTGTTGTTTTTGTAGAGCACTTAAGCAACAGGGTCTCTAACAAAAATTTCATCACGCCATAACGCTGAAGTTCGACTCACGGCGGATCTGTCCTTCGGGGTTCATAATATACTCACCAAGGCCTTTCTTCCCCAAGAGGAATTTTCCGTGCCCCAGACTTTCACCTCCATTTTGTTGCACAGTGTTATCTGATCTAATCTAAAAAAATGTGTTCAGCTAGGTGAAAGGTACCAACTACGGGGCTATATCAAAGAGTCAACCTACCTTTAAATTTTTGGCGGAAAAGTTTTATAGCTGCAGGGAACTTCAAGAGTCAAATTGAGGTTAGTTTCATCAAAACAATGTAGACCCTCAAAAATGGACCCATGTTGACGAATTTTAGTGAAGAAATTTCGTGACCACTGAAAATTCCCGAAAATCGGGAGGTACAGTTATATGGGGGGATATACCAAAACATGGACCTATATTGACGATTATTTTTGAATAGACAAAATTGTAGATAAAATTCTCAAAATACCGGTCATTACAGCTAGTTCGGTTAAAAATTGCAGCTAAAATTCTCAAAATACCGAAAATCGGGAGATACCGTTATATGGGGGCTATACCAAAACATGGACCTATGTTGACGATCTTCGTTGGAGATGTTTTATGACCACTGAGAACTTCAAATGTCAAATTACAGCTATTTCGGTTAAAAACTGTAGCTAAAATTCTCAAAATACCGAAAATTGGGAGGTACTGTTATATGGGAGCTATACCAAAACATGGACCTATGTTGACAATATTTCGTGGAGATATTTCATGACAACTGAGAACCTCAAATGTCAAATTTCAGATATTTCGGTTACAAATTGTGGCTAAAATTCTCAAAATACCGAAAATCGGGAGGTACCCTTATATGGGGGCTATACCAAAACATGGACCTATGTTGACGATGCTTGGTGGAGATATTTCATGACCACTGAGAACCTCAAATGGCAAATTACAGCTAGTTCGGTTAAAAATTTTAGCTAAAATTCTCAAAATACCGAAAATCGGGAGGTACCGTTATATGGGGGCTATACCAAAACATGGACCTATGTTGACGATGTTTGGTGGAGATATTATGCGACCACTGAGAACCTAAAATGTCAAATTGCAGATAGTTCGGTTAAAAATTGTGGCTAAAATTACCAAAATACCGAAAATCGGGAGGTACCGTTATATGGGGACTATACCAAAACATGGACCTATGCCCATATCCTTTGGGATATAAGTTTGTTGATCACTAGGAACCCTAAGTGCCAAATTATAGCTAATTCGGTCTGCAAATGTGGCGAAGAACGTCAAAATACCTCAAATCCGGAGGTACCGTTATATGGGGGCTATACCAAAAAGTGGACCGATATAGCCCATCTTCGAACTTGACCTGCCTATGGAAAAAAGACCCTCGGGTGCAAAATTTCAGCACCCTATCTCAATTATTGCGGACGCTAGAGTGATTACAACAGACGGACAGACAGACGGACATGGCTAGATCGTCTTAGAATTTTATCCTGATCAAGAATATATATACTTTATAGGGTCGCAAATGATTAGTTCGATGTGTTACAAACAGAATGACAAACTTAATATACCCTCCATACTATGGTGGAGGGTATAAAAATATATTGAGCAAATTTAAAAAACGTTTGTAAGAAAAAAATATTTTTTTAAATTTATTTTATGAGTTAGAAAATATAGGAAAACTAGGTCGGAGTTATTCATCTACTTTATGTAAAATTCACGCCAAAACGCACATTTATCATTATCTTGAGGAAGATAGGGAAGATGTTCATATATATTTTGGGTACCTTACAATGGGGAATAATTTTGAAGGAAAACTGTATCGGGTAATATACATTTTGAAACGCGTGTTGATCGCGAAATCCTCAATATCACTTGATGTGCATGAGGTTTCCCGATACAACGAATTGTTTTCTGTATACCCTCAGCATTTATGCTAACGAGGGTATATACACTTTCCTACTTAGATGAGGTTTCAATATGGACTCAATCGGTCCACTCCTTCGGTTACATCCCACACAAAATTTCGGATAAGTTCAGTTTAGGACCTGCTCTCTAATCGCTTAGATTTTTGTTTTAGTAACTTATATTCACTGTCCCCCATACGACGGTACAGTTTCATCAGGGGCAAGTCCATACTTCCTGAGAAAATAGCCTGAAAGTTGCAAAAAAATATGGCACCGTGTGAGGTGGTTGGAACGCATGATAACTATCAAACGGATATGCCGGTTCCGTCCAAAATTTGGCATTTGTAATACTTTGTCCAAACTTAGTTTAAGTTCCAAGATAAGCCATATCGTCCACACCTTCAGGTACCTCCCCCACAAAAGTTCAAAAATATTCGGCAAAATCGTTCGTACGGTAAGTCTTGAAGGGAGTGGCCGAATTGGTCTATACTTTACACATCCTAATATATCTACCAGATATAGATCAGGTTCAAATATGGACTATATTTGCCCACTCCTTCTGGTACCTTCCTTTTACGTGGTGGACAAATTCACTTTAACACCCTCTCGGACCACTTTGACGTTTGTTAAAAGTTAAAAGTTTAAAAGTGTTAAAAGTTTTTTCAAGGGCAAGTCCATACTTCTTCAGAAAAAAGCCCGAAAGTTGTAAAAAACAATTAAAAAAAGTATCAGCCGGCTTTGCCGACAGAGATATACCCTCAGCCTGGGCGAATTGAAACACTTTTTCACAAAAAAACGTATGTATTTAGGGAGTATCAAAATTTTGGTCGTATGAACCGACAAAAATGTTGATTGGGATTAAAGTTCAAAAATTTTGCGGAAAAAGTACTTAAAGGAATGGACCGACATAGACCATGGGGGTGCCATAGGGGGTTTTTATACCCTTCGGGCTGTTTTCTCAAGAAGTATGGACTTGCCCCTGAAACAACTTTTACCATCGTAATTGAGGCAGCGAATGTAAGTTGCTTCAACAAAAATCAAAGTGATTCAATAGCAGGTCTTGAAGTGAACTTATCCAAAATTTTGTGTGAGAGGTACGGGATGGAGTGGACAAATATAGTCCATATTCGAACCTGATCTATATCTGGTAGATATTATGAGAACGTGTAAAGTATGGATCAAATCGGTCACTCCCATCAAGAGTTATCGTGCGCACAATTTTTCCGAATATTTTTGAACTTTTGTGGGGTACCTGAATGAGTGGACCGATATGGCTTATCTACGAACTTAAACTAAGTTTGGAAACAATATTACGAAGGCCAAATTTTGGCCGGAATCGGCATATCCGTTCGAGAATCATCTTGCGCTTCCACCCATAAACATGGTGTCATAGGGTTTGTTTTTCAACTTTCAGGCTATTTTTTCAGGAAGTATGGACTTGCCCCTGAGGAAACTTACAGCGTCGTATAGAGGACAGCGAATACAATTTGCGTAAACAAAAATCAAAGCGATTCGAGACCAGGTCCTAAACTGAACTTTTCCGAAATTTTGTGTGGGAGGTACTCGAAGGAGTTTACCGATTGAGTACATATTGGAACCTCATCTAAGTTTGGTAGAAATTACACGATGTGCAAAGTATGGACCACATCGGTTACACCCTTCAAGAGTTATCGTGCGCACAAATTTTCCGAACATTTTCGAACTTTTGTGGGGGAGGTACCGGAAGGAGTGGACCGATATAGCTCATCTTCGAACTTGAACTAAGTTTGGACAAAATATTACGAAATCCAAAATTTGAACCGAATCGGTTCATCCGTTCGAGAGTTATCTTGCGCTCCATCCACTACACACGGTGTTATAGGGGCTTTTTGCATCTTTCAGGCTATTTTCTTAGGAAGTATGGACTTGCCCCTGATAAAACTTGTACCGTCGTATGGGGGGCAATGAATACAAGTTTTTGCAACAAAAATCAAAGCGATTCGAGAGAAGGTCCTAATCTGAACTTATCCAAAATTTTGTGTGGGAGGTACCCGAAGGAGTGGACCGATTGAGTCCATTTTTGAACCTTATCTAAGTATAGTAGAAATTTCACGATGTGCAAAGTATGGGTCAAATCGGTTACTTCCTTCAAGAGTTATCGTGCACACAAATTTTCCGAACATTTTCGAACTTTTGTGGGGGTAGTACCCGAAGGATTGGACCGATATAGCCCATCTTCGAACTTGAATTAAGTTTGGACAAAGTATTACCAAAGCTATATTTTGGACCAAATCGGTTCATCCGTTCGAGAGTTATCGTGCGCACCAGCCAGCCAGACAGACGGACAGACAGACGGACAGACAGACGGACGGACATTGCTCAATCGACTGCAAATTGTCCAAAACACATTTCGTCCAAACATACTTGGGGTCTAAAATCATTATTTCGATGAGACACATTTTGCCCATATGAAAGTGTATATACCCTCGTTAGCATATATGCTGAGGGTATAAAAAGCCCGAAAGTTGTAAAAAAACCCTATGGCACCATATGTAGTGGCTGGATGGATCGAACCGAATACTGCGTTCGTCCACAATTTGGATATTGTAATATTTCTTTGGATATTGTAATATTGCTTATAGGTCCACTCCTTCCGGAACCTCCCCCACAAAAGTTTGAAAATATGGGCTAAATTCTCATAGACTTAGTAACCGATTTGGTCCAAACTTTGGATCTCTAAATATTGACGATACTTAGTTTATGTTCAAATCTGGGCCATATCTGTCCAATCCTTGTGGTACCACCCACAAAAATGTTCAACATTTTTGTATGGTTAAGGGTCTGTTCGAGGATCGTTTGGTTTTCCTAGTGGCCCTGTTTACAGCGATATTATGTTTTTCGTAAGCTTGTGTGATAAAAAAGCCCTATCTAACGTTATTCCCGCAAATTTTGAGCTTTAATCCTACACATACTTTTGTCGGTTGATACGCCCAAAATTTTGAAACCCCCTTAATACAATTTTTTTTTTTTTTTTGGAAAAAAGTATTTCAATCCACACAGGCTGAGGGCAAAGCCGACTGATACTTTTTTACTTGTTGTAGTCTCAATATGTACTTTCAAAAAATGTTTACTAGAAGTTGTTAGCATTTTCAGTGTTGCATAGTGTAATAGTAGTAGTTTAGTAGCCGCCGAGTCACCCAGCAAGTCAGACGGGCATAAAATCGGACATATTCACTCTTCATCCATAACCCAACTCTTTAAAATTCTGAAAAAAATGAGCGGGTGCATTTATGAATTATTCTTTATATCACTTGTTATTATTTTACAATACAAATTTAGTTGTTTCACATTTTTGCAGCATAACATTATTTTTCACTTTTTTGCTTCATCACTTTCTACTTTTCATTATTAATGCAATCTCGAAAAAAATTTGGATTATTAATAAAAAATTACAACGAACTGTGAGAAAGCTTTAAACCTTTTTAATGAATATTTTTAAGATTTTATTAATATTTGAAGAAATAATGGAAAAGACTCCAACAAAAAAGGGAAATAAACAGACATCCAACAACATCTTATAGTGATGAAATATGGAGGACAAATATAAAATGTTCTAAGAATATTTTCACATTACTTACTATTCTGAAAAATTGTTGTAGTGTGTACAGAAAACGCAAGTATAAATGATTTGATTAATAAATATTCTGATGATGAGATGTGTTCACTCTACATAGCCGCTGGTAATGGCTTAGAAAAAATTCTTCACTTTTTTTAAACTGCAACATGATATTTTTGTTAATTAAAATTTTATCAAAAAATTTTAATTTGTTTTTCCAAAAACAACACAACAAATTATTGAATAATTATAGCCGCAACGACCAACAAAACAATATAACAATCCTTAATAGGTTCTGATGTTGGTTTAATGAACCGCAAAAAGTGCTTGTGTCTGACACTTTATAGATTGATGTTTAAAAATATTGTGGTTTAAAAAGATTCTCATAAAAACCCCAAAAGCCATTGAACCTAGCTATCCCTTTAAAGTATCAGCATGATGAGATACGTGAATGTCACAGGATATTAAATGTCAAAAGAAGAATTAATGGATTGAGACTTTTGTTTGTTTTCTGCATATTTTCAAGTAGGTAAGCTCTTAAGGGTGGAATTATTAAAAGAGTAGTAAAGAACACAAACAAATTAAATAAAAATAAGAGTTGAACTTTTTATATGAATTTAATTTGCAAGTAATTATTTTTGTGATTTACTGCGAATTTCCACAATACCAATAAGTATCCATCATTAAAATTATTTACTGTCGATAATATTGCAATTCTATTAAATTTAAATCATCAGCATCACAGTTTTCTCTTTCACACTTTGGCCAGTAATAAATACCATCGTATCATAAACCACATTTTGTGAAAGACAATTATATCATTATTTGCAACAATTATGAGCGTCATAATTCCATCACATTGGAAATGTTATAAAATAATGAAATATATACTTTTTAATTTCCCCTTCAGTTTCATCAGAGATTTCAATTAAAACCACCATTTATCCATTAATTTCAAATTGAATGGTGATATTAATTATGGAATAACAACAGTAACAATGCCATAATTAAAACATTTTTTAATTATAAAATAAAAATGAAAAGTAAATTGTATTTCACAGTTGACAAACGTTTAAAATATTATAATGTGTGTGCGGGTAAATAAAAAAGTGAAAACTTATTAAAAAACATAATAGCAATTGTTATAATCACAATGGATTTGTGGACTATATTAAAATTATGTATTTTTTTAATAACATTATATTTAAGTTCCTTGAATCTGAGGTTCACCATTTAATAAATCGGGAAATGTTAATATAATTTATATAAAACAAGTAAGAAAGTATCAGTCAGCTGTGCTGACGGTGATATACAATAAACAAACATCATTAATTCTCTTTCGGATTGAGCTGTTATGACCTAAGAAGTACATTGAAAAATTAGTAGTCTACCGAAATTCCACACATCATCCAACCATTATGCTACGTTTCAATGGTTGGATGATGTATGGGACTTTTGTATACTCCTAGCATTTCAACGTATCTCTTAGGTCATAACAGCTCAACTCGAAAGAGAATTAATTAAATAAAATCACTATAAATGACCTTTGCCTAAATAAGGCACAAATAAAATAAACAAAAATAATAATTATATATATTGATTTTGTATCACGATTTGGATTCAAAATACGTTGAATCTGTAGATACCGTAATGTGGGGCTATACCAAATCATTGATTTGTAGTAAATTTCTGATTCATAGAGAACTCGAAATATTAAATTATTCCTTTTGTTTTCGCTCACAAATAACCAAAAACTGGACCTTGTCCAATTAACATCCTGGTCCACTTACATTTTCAATTTTATGTATATTTTAATACCCTACACCACACTGTGGTACGGGGTATTATATCTTTGTGCATTTGTATGTAACATACAAAAGGAAACGAAATAGACCCATAGTTCCTTTTGGGGATAAACATATAATCACTTTCTGAGTCGATTTATGCATGTCCGTCCGTCTGTCCGTCTGTCCATGTATTTTTGTTCCGATTTAGCTGAAAATTGGGGAATATATTTTTTTTGGCCATAGGAAGAACGCTATTGCTTTTGGTGAAAATCGGTTCAGATTTGGATATAGCTCTCATATATATTTTTGGCCGATTTGAAGTAATTGCTGCACCAAAAACGCTATATTCGTCCGATATTGATGAAATTTGGATTGTGTGACTTAACTAGGTGACGTAGGGGAAAAAAGATACCAAGGAACGGTCCTGACCGGCTTTAACATGGCAAAGTCCAGGATTTATCTTGGTCCCTCATTCATCTCCAGTGGACACTGACCTCCCCGTGTTGTCTTTAACACCCGTTAAAGGTAGTGAGCTAATATGTGCCGCGCGTTCACCCACAAGAACGTAAAGAACTTGGGTTTGGGCGCAGGGTTAGTAACCCCCCTAGAAAAAGCAGCCTACTATGAAAAAAAAAACAAAAGAAAAGAAAAACAAATCCCTCAAAAGTTGACGACCCCCGCAAACGTTTTAAGGACCATAATCTGCGAATCTGCACCTGGAATGTTCGCACTCTTTATAGAGACGGTGCAGTTTACGCATTGGCAGATGTACTTGAAAAGTACAAGGCCGACACTACTACCATACAGGAAATACGATGGAATGGGAAAGGCGTCACAGCAACACCTAAAGGTGAAGCACTGTATTATAGCTTCCATGACGTAAAGCATGAGTTTGGTTGCGGATTCGTAGTTAGTCGGAGGTTAAAACACCTGGTCTCCAGCTTCCCACCAGTGAATGAACGACTTGCTACAGTTCTAATAAAATCAAAATTCTTTAACATCAGCTTTATTTGCGCTCATGCTCCCACTGAAGACAAGGACGAACTGACCAAAGATATATTTTATGAGCGCTTAAAAGAAACATATGACCGTTGTCCTGCCCATGACATTAAAATTATTCTAGGCCATTTTAATGCCAAAATTGGAAAGGAAAATATCTTTGGCCCAACAGTTGGAAAATTCAGCCTCCACAGGGAAACATCTGACAATGGTATGAGGCTGATAGACTTCGCAGCGGCAAAAAAAACATGGTAGTTAGCAGCACCAGATTTCACCACCTCGACATCCCAATCCCACGGCAGCGGGTTCTTTCGTACCGGATTGACCCGAAACCATAGTGTTTCGGCCAGCGGCTGCCAACCCAGCAAAAAAACCTATGCTTATACGTAGGTTTCTAGCTGCTACAACAACAACAACAACCTCGACATCCATAAGGGCACCTGGCTGTCTCCAGATCAGAAAACAATAACTTAAATTGATCACGTTGTGATTGATGAAAGACATTCATTGAGCGTGAAGGAAAGAGGAGAATCGTCTTTTCCACAGGAAAAAGAGGGACATGGAAAAGCGGGAGTGTGAAAAAATAGAGATGTACAGGAACCAGAATGAAGGTCGAAAATTCTACCAAAGAGTCAAGCACCAAACGGATGGCTTAGGTACAGGCACATCCTCTGTTGCCGCCGTTTACCTACTTGGTGTCATAAATTTCAATTACATTAAATTTTATTTTGATTATTTTTTATTTTATTAATTTTCATTTGAGTCATTTATTTGAATGGGGATATCTTCCCCAAGAATTCTAATTTGCGAATATGTACATACTTTAAATTTAGAGTAAATTTCATCTTATGTAAAAACACACATATTTATATTTTTATATACTTCTACTTTTTTCTATTCCTCTTTGACCGTATGTATTTGTTATTGTTTTTTGATCTTTCAAGGAGAAGTAACGGTCCTTGTTTATGTGTCACGTAGACAAAATGCCCAACGACAGAAATAAGCATAGATTATTAACTTTGTAAATTTAGTCGGTAAAAAGGCACGGTCAAAGACAAAATTGTTTTTAAGCGCTCGCTCGCTCACTCTCTTTGCTAATTTTATTAATTTGTAAAATAAAGTGAAATATTTGCACACGGAGTGCTCTTAGAAATTTTGTTCTTTTATTTAAAAGCCGGCTCATATTAACCCGTGCCGCAACATTCTTTAAAACAATTTTTATGAAGTTTTAAATAAAACAAATTTAATATCTCCGTGGGTGAACAACAATAAAATAAAGAAAATTATAATTCGCTACTACGCTTCGCGCGAATAAACAACAAATAATTGTGCGTTTCATATTTATAAGAAACAAAAGTTCTTCGTGAACAAACAAACAAAATACAAATTAAAAGAGTCAAGAAGACCAACATTTTTTAATATTGAAAATAATTGGAATAAAATTACACAATGTCCCACCAAGAAGGATTAAAAAGCAATTTTAATTGCAACAAGTGTAATGAAGTGGACAATGATGACATGGTACAGTGTGATAAATGTGATAAGTGGTATCATTTTAATTGTGTTGGCGTCAACAGTGGTGTATCCGAGGTGAGTTGGAGTTTTGACGGATGTAACCTCAATAAGGAGACAACATCCATGGAGGAAAATCAGTCCGCAGCGAATACCATAGGTTTGCTGAATGTGCCGCAAGCGACATCGTCCCCAACAAATGCAGGGGAGTTACTGCAAATGGCAAGTAAGACCACAAGTGGAACCGGCGGAAGAATTCCAACAGCTTCTACAGCATCGACATCCGTGAATAGGCCAACGAACACTTTGTTTCAAGGTAAAGCGAAAGACAATAGAACAAATACGGTTCCCTCTTCGCTAGTACCAGTGAATTCATCTGCAATCACGGGCACACATTCGTCCACATCAAACATAAATCAACCAAAACCGGTTTCAACAAAATAACAACGTTACACTACAAGTGGATTTGCAGCTTAAAATGTTGGAAGAACAGCAGCGTATGCAGCAAGAGTTTTTAGAAAGAAAATATCAGATTCTTTCTCAATGTAGTCAACAAGAACAGCCCCATCAAAACTCGTTTAATATGACGTCATCTTGGAACATTTTTTCTGGTCCAACTCCATCTCAACTTGCAGCAAGGCATTCAATTCCTCGTGATCTACCGCATTTCCATGGAGACCCGGAAGAATGGCCACTTTTCATAAGCAGTTTTGAAAATAGTACTGCGGTAGCCGGTTACTCTCACGCAGAGAATTTAATACGGCTACAATCTTGTCTCAAAGGTAAGGCCAAGGAGCTAGTGAGAAGTAAACTTATGCTGCCTGCAATGGTGCCGGAAATTATTCAAACTTTAAGAATGTATTTTGGACGGCCGGAGCATATTCTTGAACGAGTTATAGAAAAAGCGAAGAAATTTCCTCCCCCGAAGGATAAATTAGAGGGTATAATCGAATTTGCACTATGCGTAAAAAATATTTGTTCTACCATGGAGGCATGCAAGTTAGACTCTCATCTGAACAACCCCATGTTGGTGAAGGAGTTATTGGATAAACTGAACAGTCAGTATAAATTAAATTGGGCTACACATCCTAAGGACGATCGGATTCCAATCGTGAAATTATTTAGTGATTGGATTTTCCAAATTGCAGATGCCGCCAGTACAGTCGTATCAACAATTCCATCATCAAGAAGCGCTCCAGTGAATACACATGCAGAAGACGTACAACAAAGCAAAATAGTGTGTTTTTCTTGCAGAAGCAATGATCACAAAGTTTCTGTATGCAGTGAATTTAAGAAACTCTCATTGGATCAAAAGTGGAAGTTGGTGAAGACACACAATTTATGCCGGCAATGTTTAAATAGGCACCGCCGTAAATGTTTCATTAATAAAGAATGCGGAATTGATGGTTGTGTTGCCAAGCACCATAGATTGCTCCACAAATACGTGGACCAACAACAAACGTCTTCAGGACAAAGCAGAGCTATTTCGGCAGCCAACACTACCAGTGAAACAATTAATTCTCATTCCACTAAAGAGCAAAATCGAAGTTCATTTTTTAGAATTCTACCGGTGCGCCTTTTGAAGAAAAAAGGGTTCATAGACACATATGCCTTTCTCGACGAGGGTTCCTCTGTAACGTTGATTGAAAGAGACGTTTTTGATCTACTTGATCTCGAAGGTGTTGAAGAGCCACTTTGCCTAAAATGGACGGGAGATACAACTCGCCAAGAAAATACATCAAGAAAAGCTTCGATTTCTATTGCAAATTCTAAAAGTGGTGCAAAGTTCTTTTTAAATAGTGTTCATACTGTTGACGGTTTAGATTTACCCACACAGTCGCTGGAAATGGAGGAATTGATATCAAAGTACAAATATCTTGCTGGTCTCTCAATAGAATCTTATACAAATGTTAAACCAACAATTTTAATTGGAGCAGATAATTGGAAGCTCGCAGTGCCACTAAAGATACGGGAAGGTTTGTGGAATCAACCTATTGCCACAAAAACGCGGTTAGGTTGGACAATTCAGGGGCCCAACGACTGTTACCGTCCAGGTTCGTGGCTTAATATACATCATTGTGACTGTCAAGAAAAATACAATGAGCTGCATCAAATGGTGAAAGAAAATTTTAATCTTGAAGATTCATCAGTGAAAACCGTAGTTTCCGCGCAGGACTCCATGTCAATGAATATTTTGAAGACTTCGTGTCAGAATGTGGACGGCCGTTATGAAGTGGGTTTATTATGGAAGTATAATGTGAAACAACTGCCAGAGAGTTACAACAATGCCCGTAAACGTCTTACGTGTCTACAAAAGAAATTTCAGAAAGATAAAAATCTTTGGGATGTTCTCCAAGAACAAATCAACAACTTGCTGAAAAAGGGATATGCAAGAAAATTATCTGATGAAGAGATAAGTAACAATGGTTATCCCGTATGGTACCTGCCAACATTTATAACACTCAACCCCAACAAACCGGGTAAAATTCGAATGGTGTGGGATGGCGCAGCAAAATCTAATGGAGTTTGTCTCAATGACTTTATACACTGTGGACCAGACTTGTTAAAATCATTGGTTGATATTTTGCTGAGTTTCCGCGTAGGAAAAATTGCAATTTGTGGAGATATCGCCGAAATGTTCCATCGAATCAACGTTAGGAAAGAAGACATGCATGCACAGAGATTTTTATGGTGCGATGAAAACGATAATCCTGAGAAGCCGAGTATTTATGTAATGAGAGCGCTTACCTTTGGAATATGCTGTGCACCATGCATTGCACATTATGTACGAGACTTCAATGCTGAGCAATTTAAGAACGAGTTTCCACGAGCCGTCGAAGCCATACAACAATATCACTATGTGGATGATTTCATCGATAGCGTCAACGATGATGAACAGGCGATCGAATTAGCGTCACAAGTACAATATATTCATTCCGCTGGAGGATTTCATATCCGAAATTGGGCGTCAAACAGCAATGCAGTCATCAGCCATCTACAGGATGATTCATCAAAAGATCAGAAGCCACGAGATCTTGCTGAAACTGAAAAGGTTCTTGGTATGTATTGGGACCCTAACAAAGACTCGTTTGTATATATTTTCAGATTTGCCAGACTTCGTCGCGATCTGTTTGCCAGCGAATTAATTCCCACAAAAAGAGAACTACTACAGGTGCTGATGTCAATTTTCGATCCGCTGGGGTTGATATCATGCTACACGACCACATTGAAAATCCTTCTTCAGGAAGTCTGGCGATCTGGAATTGACTGGGATGATGAAATCTGCAACCCTTTACACGTCAAATGGCAGAAATGGAAAACAGCTATCGACTACATATCGTCAATTGAAATTTCCCGATGTTACTCTCCACATATAAATGAAGCGACCGAAGTTGAACTGCACACATTCGTCGACGCAGGCGAAGACGCTTACGCAGCAGTGTGCTATTTACGGGTTGCGTACCAGGGTGGATGTGACGTCACTATCGTTATTGGCAAATCCAAAGTTGCTCCGATAAAACCAATGTCAATACCAAGACTGGAGCTTCAAGCTGCTATTGCGGGTGTTAGACTAGCCAACAAAGTCATAAATATTAAACGTATTAATTTTACATCAAAATACTTCTGGACGGATTCCAAGACTGTGTTGCAGTGGCTTCGAATGGACCCCAAAAAGTTTCAACAATTCGTCATGCATCGTGTTGGAGAAATCTTGGAGACGACTGAGGTGACACAATGGCGATGGGTTCCCTCCAAAATGAATCCTGC
Organism: Musca autumnalis; assembly: GCF_047663935.1. Taxonomy (NCBI): domain Eukaryota; kingdom Metazoa; phylum Arthropoda; class Insecta; order Diptera; family Muscidae; genus Musca; species Musca autumnalis. Next base: position 290,086,328 of record NW_027411644.1, on the reverse strand, counting down.
AGATCTAGCAACGAAATACCAAACGCGCTGGGATGCTGCTATGTGGTTCTCGGGGCCTAAATTTCTTCATGAAAATAAATCAACATGGCCAACTTGTACCAATGTGGGTGAATGCGGACAGGAGGAAATGAGACACCAAGTATTTATTATAAACAAAAGCAAACAATTTAATTTGGAATATTTTTCCAACTGGAGAAAACTCTACCGAGCAGTAGCTACATTTATACTCTACGTGAGCAGATTAAAATCGAGATGTAAAGGAAGGGAACCACCAAAAGATATTTCCTTTGAGATGATACAACAAGCGAAGGTTTTTCTCTTCCGACAAGCTCAGGAGAGCGAATATATTGGAGAAATTTGTAGTTTAAAAAAGGGTAAGAGTATTGAAAGAAGCAGTAAACTAATTTCCTGTAATATCTTTCTAGATGACGAGGGCATATTAAGGGCCAGGGGCCGTGTATTATATCTAAATCACCAAGATACAATAATATTGCCTACCATGCACCATGTTCCGTCCTGTTAGTTCGCTATGTACATGAGAACTTTCACCACATATCGCATGAGACCGTCATCAACAACATCAAAAGTCAATATTACATACCCAAACTTCGCGTTCTGTACAAAAGCATACGTCGATCCTGTCAACATTGCAAGAATTTATCAGCCAACCCGGTTATGCCACAAATGTCTACACTGCCTAAAGCAAGGCTAGCCAGCTTCGAGCGACCATTTACGTATGTCGGCATTGACTACTTTGGACCACTATACGTTACTGTGGGCAGAAGAAAGGAGAAAAGATGGGGTGTGCTTTTTACCTGTCTTACAGTTCGTGCAGTGCACATCGAAATTGCCTACAGCCTTGATACCAGTTCATGTGTTATGTGCATTAACAATTTCATTGCTCGAAGAGGGATTCCCAACGAGATCTACACTGATAACGGGACAAATTTTAAGGCTACAGCGAAAATATTCTCACCCGAATCCAAAGCTTTCGATCTGAAAGATACAGCCTCTATGCTTGACCACATCAAGTGGAAATTTAATCCACCTGCAGCTCCCCACATGGGTGGAGCCTGGGAAAGACTAGTCCGATCCGTGAAAACAACAGTATACACCATTTGTCCAAACGCAAACTTTAATGATGAAACTTTAAGAAACGCCATGGCAGAGGCCGAATTCATAATTAACTCCAGACCACTCACATTCGTTTCTCTGGAGTCATGTGACGACGAGGCACTCACACCGAACCACCTGTTATTGGGTTCATCCAGCGGCTACAAGCCCATAGTCACCGAAACAGTCGACCTGCGTCTACGATGGCGACAAACTCAACAATTCTCCGACCAATTTTGGCGTCGTTGGGTAAAAGAGTACATGCCAACTTTAACCAGAAGAGGAAAATGGTTCCAGAAAACAGAACCACTAAAAGTTGGTGATATCGTAATCATCATCGACGAGAACCTGCCAAGACATTGCTGGCCAAAAGGCAAAATAATCAACACCATAATAGCCAAAGATGGGCAAGTACGTCAAGCAACTGTTCGTACCCAGCACGGTGTCTTCCAACGACCAACAGCCAAGTTAGCAAAATTAGACGTCGGCATTATTGATCAGTAAAATCGTCCCAGGAGCTCATTTACGAGGAGGGGAATGTTGCCGCCGTTTACCTACTTGGTGTCATAAATTTCAATTACATTAAATTTTATTTTGATTATTTTTTATTTTATTAATTTTCATTTGAGTCATTTATTTGAATGGGGATATCTTCCCCAAGAATTCTAATTTGCGAATATGTACATACTTTAAATTTAGAGTAAATTTCATCTTATGTAAAAACACACATATTTATATTTTTATATACTTCTACTTTTTTCTATTCCTCTTTGACCGTATGTATTTGTTATTGTTTTTTGATCTTTCAAGGAGAAGTAACGGTCCTTGTTTATGTGTCACGTAGACAAAATGCCCAACGACAGAAATAAGCATAGATTATTAACTTTGTAAATTTAGTCGGTAAAAAGGCACGGTCAAAGACAAAATTGTTTTAAAGCGCTCGCTCGCTCACTCTCTTTGCTAATTTTATTAATTTGTAAAATAAAGTGAAATATTTGCACACGGAGTGCTAGGTAATTTGGTAACTAATACAGATAGCGTGCTCAGGATTTGGAAAGAACATTTTTAAAAATTTTTGGTATCCAATAGCAGCGAAGACGACGAAGATACCACAGTCCCAATCCCAGAAGATGGTATTGAATATATACCGCCCAGCCAAGATGAGGTAAAGACAGCAATAAACCGGCTGAAGAATAACAAGGCATCAGGAGTCGATGGCTTACCAGCCGAGCTGTTCAAAACCGGAGGCGACACGCTGATAAGGTGTATGCATCAACTAGTTAGCACCATCTGGCACAAAGAACGCGTACCTGACGATTGGAACCTGAGTATCCTGTGTCCCTCACAAGAAAAGAGACAAGACTGTATTCTCTATTTATAAAGGCATAAGTCTTCTTCCTATTGCCTACAAGATAGTGTCAGGGATATTATGCGAACGACTAAAGCAGATGGTCAATAAAATAATTGGACCATACCAAAACGGCTTTAGACCTGGCAAGTCCACCATTGACCAGATATTTACTCTGCGGCAAATCCTGGAGAAGACCCAATAAATGCAGATCGACACCTACCACCTTTCTGTCGATTATAAAGCAGCCTTCGACAGCCCGCTGCGTTCAAAGGTATTCCAATCCATGTCTTAATTTGGTATCTCCGCAAATTTCATCCGGCTTTGTAAAATGACTTTAAGTGACACGAGATCCTCAGTTAAAATAGGAAAGAACCTCTCCGAAGAGTTTTGTACCAAAAAAAGGTTTCAGACAAGGAGACAGCCTTTCGTGTGATCTCTTCAACATCCTGCAGGAAAAGGTTATACAAGAGGCAAACGAAGTGACACTGTCTACACCAATAGTCACATGTTACTTGCTTATGCTGATGATATAGACATCATGGGACGATCAGTAAAAGAATTAACCGATACATTTATGAAAGTCGAAGGAGAATCAGCCAAAGTGGGTCTGGCTGTAAACGACGAGAAGACCAAGCTGATGGTGTCGACGCGAAATGCGTCCATTGAGCTCGGACCAAGTGTGGAAGTTGGTTCCTATAATTTTGAGGTAGTAAAACACTTCGTCTACCTCTTTAAAAACACTGATACTACCTGTGCCTTGCGTAAGCAGTTAAGATAGTGCTTGGTGTGTTTGAGAGAAAAATTCTTTGAAAGATTTACGGGCCACTCTGCATTAACGTTTACTATCGACGTCGTATGAACAACGAGCTGTATCTGCTATACAACGACATCAGTATATACAAACATGGCGGTACACGCAGAACTGGGAGGCCAAGGCTTTGATGAAGGATGGAGTGGAAAAATATATGGAAAGACGCAGTATTCCAAAAAGCAAAGCAACAAACTGAGAGAATTGGAGATCTTTTCATAGTTCGGCTTATGGCACAAATGTTCTGTAATGTGCCAGCTAAGCACGTAAGTAAGGTGCCTGATGGACGGGACCGATATAGTCCATATTCCAACCTGATACATGACTGGATGAAATAAACCGATGTACAAAGATAGGACCAATAAGAAACTCCGCGCGAGTTATCTTGCGGATTTGTCATTTTAGTTGGTGCCGTCAGGGTTTCTTGGAGCTTTGTGGCCATTATCTCAGGAAGGGTGGACTAGCCCCCGAAAAAAATTGTACAGTCGTAAAGGGGCTGCAATAACAACCTGCTGAAAAAAAATTCAAAACGATCCGGGAGGTTCTTTTAAACTGCCCTTTTCCCAAATTTTGTGTGGCAGGTTCGCGAAGGAGTGAACCCATATAGTCCGACAGAGATATACCCTCAGCCTATGTGAATGGAAACTTTTAACTACGAACAGATCGAATGTATTTAGGGTCTTTTCAGAATTTTGTGGCCCTTTTTGGACATTTGAGCTTGCCAAAAAAATGTGGATTAAGATTACTTGAATCAATGGACCGACATAGTCCATTATGGAAGTGGATCAAATTTTTGGAGTCATATTTTTCGATAGATATCGCGCCAACTAGTTATTGTGGGTCATCGTATAACTTTTGGACCAGTATGCCAGGAAGCATGGACAGCTGCACCATTTTGGCTACATATTTCTTCAAAAAATTAAAAATTTCTATTAAGAAAGAAAAATATCAAAACCATTTGGAAATAACTTTGGTGACTTTATTCTAGTCGATCAACGAAGTCAATATTTCGAGGTTTTACATTACTTCTAATCAAAGGTAGCATAAAAACTTCAAAACTCCGTACAGCACCGTAATTTCCATCAATTAAAAAAACCTGGGAATTTCTCTATCATGATTTTAATACTTGTCTATCATGATTGCGAAATTTAAATTAAATAAATATTCCACGATCATCGCCAAAAACTATAGATAAAATTTCGCTCCGATCAGACTACCACTGCAACCTACAGAGCGGCTACAAAATTAGACAAAAATTTTGTTTTTGGTCAATTTGACCCCCTAAATATTCCACGATCATCGCCAAAAACTATAGGGGCGCAGTGGTAGTCTGATCGGAGCGAAATTTTATGTAAGGTTTGGGTTTACGACAGAGAAGTAACTTGCAAGTTAACGTGAAGATCTGATAATATTTAGCGGGTTAAATGGACAAGAACTTTTGTGTGAAAATTGATAAAATTTTTAATATAATGACTATGACTTTTTTCCTGGTAACTATATTAAACCTATTTAATCCATTTAATGTTCTGGTCTGAACCCGATCTCCCTACAACATTTCGTGAAGATTGGTCCATAATTGCGGCATGTAGCGTGCGTACAATTTTTAATGGACGGACAGACGGACAGACACACATCTCAAAATCGCTTATATGTCGTTGAGATATGAATTTTGGTATACCACATGGGGGTCTACGACGAATACTTCGCGGTGTTACATGAATTTTTCGAAAAACAAACTTATAATACACTTTTCACATTGTGGCGTAAGTTATAAACATTTGCGGAAAAAAATCGAAGGATTTGGGAAAGGGCCCTAAATTTCAATAACATGAAAAATTTTGGACGTCCTGTGGGAGGTACCCTAAAGAGTGGTCTGTGGACATAATCTATTTAAAAGAAATATTAAAAAGCAAAGCTTGGCCTATACCAGTTACTCATTTGAAGAAATATAGCGTGAGCTAGACATTTTATTTACTGAGAGTACAGTTCTTTGATCTTACGAACCAGTATTGCAGGAATCATGGGCTTCATCGAGAAAACAAAAATACCATTTAAATTAGGACGACAAGGATTATTTGCTGCAAAATTACAAACGGTTCGCAAAAGCCACTGCGGCAGTTTTTTTTTTAACTTTTAAGGAAGGGATACTTAAGGAGTGGATTGATATAGCACATCTTCGAAGTTGACTTAAAACTGACGGAAATATTAATATACAAAGTTTAGCCAAACACGTATGCTCTATTCGAATGTGTCGTGCGCACCAGCCGCTAGACTTGGCGACCTTAGGGATTGTTGGCGTTTTTTATTGTTGGACTGCAGAATTTTACATCTTTGTGTTTATTTCAGCTTTAGTCCATATTTTGTTGTAATTCAATTGTTTGAATAACAACAAAATATTTTAAAGTGGATATGAAATTGATTAGTTGCGGGCGAAGGGTATTGAAGCAACACTTATTGAAGCAACACTCCTATGTTCGTATTCTTTGCGAAGCAAAGACGACATAAAAACAGTGGTGGATATGAAATTCTTTAGTTCGACTCAAATTGTAGGGTAAACAGCTTTAGGGCCATACAGCAAATTTCTCATTTTATTTAATTTGCTAGATTTCTTTATTGACCTGTTTATCGATACAGAGTCGGCGAAAAAGGGAACTGATGAAGTTGTTTGGTGACAACTGAAACTAAAGTATTCCCTACCCTTCGCCCGCAACTAATCAATTTCATATCCACTTTAAAATATTTTGTTGTTATTCAAACAATTGAATTATAACAAAATATGGACTAAAGCTGAAATAAACACAAAGATGTGACCTTAGGGATTTTTACAGCTTGCCGGCCATTTTCTGAAGAAGTATTTTATTGCCGCTGATACCTGTATAGTTGTAAGTAATAATGGCTTTAAAACCAAACTGTTGCAAAAAATTCAGAACGATCCGAGAGCTGTTATTCAACTGTACATATGCAAAAATTCTTGATGTTTTTGGTTGATGGTCCCCTAATGGAGTTTATCGATATAGAACATATTAATATATGATGGGCGACATGGAAAGTTTGAACCATATTGGTTTTGCAAACATTATACAACGGAGTCCCCCATCATATTCAATTTACATAATTGAAATACATTTTAAGAGATTTTGAAACAAATTTTCTACTTAAATTTGTTAATCTATAAATTTCAAGAACGTTGAAGTTCTACTAAAACAACACACATATGTTCAATTTTATACTGTGGTAGCTAGGTCATTTAAATTCCATCAGTAATATGTATTATATTTCAACTTGCACATAACGACATTTAAAGGTAGAGAATATAACACCTAAATAAAGCATTCGTAAACCAATTATGTGAAGTTACAAAAAATAGATATTATTCCACTAGTTTTCGCCCACAAATACTAGAACCAAAAACTAGACCTTGTCCAATTAAAGTCCTGATCCACTTACATTACACTGGTCAACACGACTTTTGTTTCAAACGAAGTTGTTGTTGTTTCTAAATGAAATCGGCGAGTTATTTTCAAATCCGGTCACAGTTTTCCTCCATCAGCTCTTGTTCTTGAGATATAGCTCAAAATCGGTTTTTACGAGTTTTACCCAGAATTTCGTTATTTTCGGATACAAACAAATATTTTTTTGCGATTTTTTTGGCACTAGTATATTAAGAAGATGTTGTACGCTCGATACAAAACGTTTTTTGAAATAATTATGGCGAATATATATCAAAAAATATAGAAAATATAGGTTGGATCTTGTAAAAATTGCATATTTTGAGTTCTTTAAGCTGTAATTACGTCATCGGGGGAAGTCATAGAAGCTTCATATGGCACTTCGGATATGCTCAGGGTGTCTACTATATAGTCCTGTATTCAAATATATAATATAAAGTTCATAGCGCCCACGATTCGCCCATAACCTTAAAATCGTATTGAAGACTGCTAAAGGTAAATCATTTACCAGTGATATCATTACCAAATATGCCATTTACTTTTCAATGGCAGTCTTCAATACGATTTTAAGGTTATGGGCGAATCGTGGGCGCTATGAACTTTATATTATATATTTGAATACAGGACTATATAGTAGACACCCTGAGCATATCCGGAGTGCCATATGAAGCTTCTATGACTTCACCCGATGACGTAATTACAGCTTAAAGTACTCAAAATATGCAATTTTTACAGGATCCATCGTATGTTTTCTATATTTTTTGATATATATTCGCCATAATTATTTCCAAAAACATGTTGTATCGTGTGTACAGCATCTTCTTAATATATTAGTGTCGAAAAGCCCGTAAAAAAATATTTGTTTGTATCCGAAAATAACGAAATTCTGGGTAAAACTCGTAAAAATGGATTTTGAGCTATATCTCAAGAACAAGAGCTGATGGAGAAAAATCGTTACCGGATTTAAAAATAGCTCGCCGATTTCATTTAGAAACAACAACAACTTCGGTTGAAACATTCAACTTTTTCAATTTTGTTGAGCAGTGTTATCAATTCTATGTATATTTTTTCTATAGGAAGCAGCATTGTTTGTGAATACACCCAGTTGTTCGGGTAACTAGGGAATAACTAGCTTTGCTGGCTACTGGCAAAACACCACTAGTTACCACTCCATCTACTCGCAATGTTATAGACTGGTGAATTTAACATGGGGATGTCATAGGAAGGAGCTTATTGTCTTCTCACGGTATTACCAGTAACCACCCAATTCGATAATCGTGTGAAGGCAATTGTCTCTTCATAGCATTACCAGTAACCAGTCAATTCGATAGTCTTTGGAAAGCCATTTGTCCCTTCATTGCATTACAGTAACCAGTCAATTCGGTAGTCAGAAATTATAGCCAAAATTACTAGTAAGTGGAAGTCAGATAAATGGGTAAATGCATATATTCACTCCCGCTCATCTGAATAGCTTTGAAAATTTGTCTCTTTATATGTTAAGGTCTCTTCAGCTGCGTTTGGATTATAGGTCCATACTATATAGTTTTGGAGAGTCCTATACTATAAAACATTCGCATGAAAAATCATAACAATGTTTCCATATTTACGGAAAATATCCCTGTTATAATAAAAATGTACAAAAAAAGCGCTCAATTTTTCGGCTCATTTGAGTAGGTTTGAATCAAATAAAATTGAAAAAAAAGAACTGTAAAAAGGTACTCCCTATGCAAATTTTCCCCAGTTTTTTTGCTTTGAGTTAGTAAAATGGAACATTCCTGTAAATCCTACAAAAAGTTTGATCCACTTTGTTAGGTACGTTCAAATCTCAACCTGAAAAAGGTACCAATAACTTTCATATAAAATAAATACATATTCCAACAGCAATTTTTTATAACCCTTCTTATTTCTTAAGACCCCTTTTTGATTTCTTAAGACCCCTCCTATGCTTCAAAAAATGTCTGAGAGCAAATACCAAGTGTTAGCAATAATATTAGGATCGATAAACCACATGCATGGTATGCAAAAATTTTACAAATGTCAATATTATCTTGTATACTAATGGTTATGACTGGTCCATCTTGATCCTTGATACTGGAACTAGAGCGTTACTACTTGATACAGCGACTTATGTTTATTTCGTCCTTGGAATGTTTTTCTCGTGTGTCCTTCGGATCATTCAAAATTTCCTGAAATAAAATGTATACAAGTTTAATGAAATGACGCGATAATGTATTCCGTCATGATAGATATCAATACTTACACCAGATATATTATAAATATTCTTCTTAAATTGTTCATCCTTTGTATGATTTATCTTGTAACACGTTCTTTTTTGGCATCTTAAATTTTTGCACCACAAACGCATCAAAAAGTACGTTTTTTAATTACGAATAAACAATATGACAGAACATTTTTTTATATTTTGTTTAAAAAATAAAAATTAATATTGAAAAGAGATTACAAGAGAAAAACATTGTCGATTACACTATCCACCGGTAGTCTATAAAATAGTCAATCTATTATATATTTGAGTTTGGTGATAAATGACTGACAGACTGACGCATCATCAACGCCCAGCTAAAACGGCTAAAGCTAGGAGCTTGAAATTTTACCAGTAGGTCACTGTTGGTGCAAATGTGCGAGATAAGGCCGGGTTTTGCAAAATTCGTCCTGGAACCACAAAAAATAACAATAACAAAAGTCCTTATTATTCACTGTTATTACTTACTTATGTACATAGTTGGCAACACATTTGTCAAATTAAATGCTATAATATCTTAATACCGTAAAATATCACAAACAATTTCAAATTTTGTAGTTTACTTCTAGGCGCATTTATTTTATCGTAAACCAATATATATTGGAAAGACAATGATGGTTGTTATTTTCCATTGCAACAGATGTCGCAGTTGGTGATAAAGGTATAAACGTCATTCTGATGTACGTCTCTTTAATAATTTTGTTTTCACATAACAGGTGTCGCACAAAAAATTTTCTTTCTTTAAAATCCAGTTAGACAAAAAATGATTACAAACGATGAATTTGTAAAAATTTTGATTTTCAATTTCAAATTAAAACAAAAATTCTTTCAATAATGTTTGGTTGAACATATGAGATGCTGTTGAAGACAAATTTAGGGTATTAAATTCAGGAATCGGTCAGAAATAACAAAAATAATTTCTATTAAAAAAATAGTTTTAATGTTTAGATTTTCTTTATAATTGTGTCACTTCCGCTAACGAAGTAGCGGGCACATGCTAGTATATTATACGCCGCATTACCTGTAACTAGTGAATTGACATGATAGGCAGGAAAGCCCATTTCCAGTGGCAAAAGCAGGCTATAGGATATTTTGTGTGCCATTTTTGGGTGCAAAGTAACTAGGATCAATTGGTAACTAGTCACATAACTATGCCAAAGTAGACAATTGTTATTTATTGAACAACTGGGCACAAACTCATATATAATGTGTGTGGTACTTATGATGGTTACCACCTCAACAAGTCAAATATTGAGTTCCCTCGTGTTAAAATTTATACAGGTAAAATAAATAAAATAATACAATGGATTTCCATCCATGTAAATGTAAAAGAAAAACAACAATATACTTTTTGCAACATATACACATAAACCCAAATTTGTCAATATTTGCATACATATTTTTTTCTGAATGGAAACAAAAAATTATGTGTGTATGTATATAAAATTCAAATACAAAGGGCAACAACAAACTATGCTGGCTGGCATTGACGACACTACAATACCACGAGAGAGCAACTTCAAAAATGTCACAGCGTAAAGTATAGCTGATAACAAAAGCCACCAACCAATGATGGGATTTATGGGATGAGATGAATTTTCAACAAGTTTCTGAATTGGGGCTATGATGTGTTGTTGCTCGAATGCAACAATTTGTAGCATGGATGGTGGAATTTGATGAACTTCAATTTAAATTTTGATGATAATATTTAAATTGCCTGTTACATTTGACAATATTCAAGTGCTTTATGAGTTGAAACATTTTTTCAATGTGTGATGCAATTCCTTGACAGTGGTAATTTTTAGAGAGATAAGTAAATACTTATAGTTTGGCGGTTATGTTTGGGATAATAAATTGTGACTTTAATATGGAAAAGTTCAGGAGTTATATTGTTCCGGATTCAACTCAAGTGTACGCGGTTTGTGTTGTGAACTGGAAAGCAACAATCGAATAAAATAATAAATAAATAACTTTATACATTATCGACTTAGTTTGGAAATTCGTAACTATGAGTACAAATAGTACTAAATGGTACTAAATTTGTTACAATTGGGATTTGGGTGAATGGGTAGATATGGAATGCTGAAATTTGGAATTAAGATTACTGATGGAGTGTAGGAATGAGGTAGTTTTGGAAATTTGTACTTATGTGTACGAAAAATACTAAATTTGGTACATTTTGGATTTGGGTCAACGGAATTAAGATTACTGTTGTAGTGTAGGATTTGGAAATTCGTACTTATGTGTACGAAAAGTACTAAATGGTACTAAATTTGGAACAATTTAAATTTGGCTGAACGAATAGAGATGGAATTCTGAAATTTGAAATTAAGATTATTGTTGGAGTATAGGATTGAGGTAGTTTTGGAAGTGCATTGCTGTATAACAGATGCATAATAAAAATAACTAGTAAGTGTTGATCTCTACTATGAAATGTTTTAAACTAAAATGAATAATTACCTTTCTGTTACGTCAAGGCTTTTGTGACTACTGGGAACCTCAAATGTCAAATTACATGTAGTTTTTTTTCCAAAAAATACCCTTCACATTTTTTGTGGGAGAAGTTTGAGACCACTGAGAACTTCAAATGCCAGATTCAAGGTTTTTCCACAAAAAAAAAAAAAATTGCAAAATTTTCAAAATAACTAAAATCGGGAGGTAACTTAATATGGGGGCTATACAACCCATGTTGACAATTTTTGGTGGAGAAGTTTTCAGACCCTTGGGAACCTCAAATGTCACATTGAAGGTTGTTCGGTCCAAAAAAATATGTAAAATCCGGAGATACCGTTATATGGAAACTATTACAAAACGTGGACCGATATATCCCATATTCGAACTTGGCTTGCCTATGGAAAAAATACACTCGGATGAATAAATATTTCTTCGACCGGACTTGCCATATGACGACTATTTTGCTTGAGCAACGTTGAACGGTCAATTCTGAGTGCTACACCACAATGTGTTTGCTGAAGTCTTTGTAGAAATTCGAAAAACGAACAATTTAAGACGAATCACTATACAACACCGATTTTTCACACATCGGCTCTAACCCGCCCCGTTATGACCCGCCGAAACGTGGTATTGATGGGATATCCGCTGTACAGCCCTGATTTGCCACCCAATGACTTCTTTTACTTACTTAGATTACTTTGAAAAACAATACAATCATTTTCGATTTTCTTGTACATTTTGATATGGGGAGTGGGTGCATCAATCATTTAAAAATAAAAAAAACTTCAATGACTGTTGATGGAAACAATTTTAACTTTTGTTATGAATTTTTCATAGAATTTATGTCGTATAAAAGCCAATCATATGACAGTTTGTTAAAGTGAGTACTCTTGTATCTATTGCATAAACTGAGTGAATGCTAATGGCATAGAAGGTTGAATGTGTCAAATAAATGCACTAAGCTATGTATGTGAACAGTAATTGAGTGTTTGATATTGAAATTTTAGTAGCTGCATTTACCAGAAAATGGAGTTTTATGAAATTACTAGCAATTTTAAAGAATACTGCCAAATATGTATTTCAAAGTTCCGCTTCCGTCTCACTCACTCGCCTACTGCCTTTAGATTTTTTCAACTTCCCAACAACAAATTTGCGATCCACGTGGACAGAGTACGGGGTGCCAATGAACAGAATTTGATATTTCATGAGTAAAATTATACAAATATGTCTTAAATGTTACCATTCAGGGGGCCACCCACTGGCTAAATCGGTGTGGTAGAGATAGACCTAAGTTACTTTGATTATCTAAATGTACGAGGGTCACTAAAACACCTTCTGGCCTAGGCAATACGCCGAGTCGCCATTTGAAATTTTTGGAAAGTTTAACAGTTTTTAGCGTAAGTGTACTCAGGACAGTTTGACATTCGACCATGTGTTGGGTTGTTTACAGTGGCTTTATTGAGACACCTCCAAAGCATGGCTTTTTAACGCTTTTACAGCATCAAGTGGCGATTGCTGCGATTTTTCGGTTTCATGATTCGTCACCTAGATCCACCTTATAAACGTTTTTTGAAGCACCGCGTATTTTTTCGAAAATTCTTGCACCGCCCAACACGGGATCCGACGAGAAAACCCCCCATTTTTGGCGCCAAACGTTAATGCAATTTCAAGTGTTAGTTGGTGGAAAATGTTCCCAAGGATGTCTCTACCTCACTGTACATAACATAGCGATATTGCATTATCCGTTCACGCACCGCTTAATTTTGTCTGGCACAACGACCGTTTTTCGAAGACCCTCACGAACTTCGTTTTTTGGCGAGTGTCGGCCACGATTAAATTCATTAAACCAGTTTTTCATAGTGCTATAGGATAGACCTTTATAGACATACAAAGATTAAACTTGATCGAACCACTCTTGCCGTGATTATCCACGTCGAAAATTGTGAAAAATTATCGGACGAAAATGTTCACCAGTAAATTCACTTTTTTATGCAAATTGATTTTTTCCAGTCACTGTAAACAATACAACACATGGTCGTGAAACTGTCCTGAGTACGCTTAGGCTAAAAACTGTCAAGCTTTCCAAAAACATTACTCTCTGTAACCAAATGAGATTGAATCTTCAACAATAAACAAAACAAACCAAAAACAGAGGAGGCAAAAACATCCTCACAGGCAACTGCGGTGATGTTATTTTCAACTCACAGAATTCGATGAATACTTAGTTGATACGTGCTGACATTTTGCAGAATATTTTGATTTTGGTGTTTCTTTGGAAAAACCGAAAAGTGAGTGTGATTCTCATTCATATGGGAATACTAGACACTTAAAGAGTTCGGTTTTCCGCTAAAAAGGCATCATTTCAAAAACTGAGAAGCCAATTGATAATTCCCTTCGCCGGGATGAAATCATGATATTGGTAGCGATCAGTAAAATTTTGCAACACTGTCAGTTCGTTTTGAAAAACATTAGTCTCTGTAATAGAGGTTAATAAATGAAGTTGAGCCAATGGGGGAATACTCCACTCAAGCTTTCCAAAAAATGTCAAATGACGTCTGGCGACACTGCGTGATACCAAGGCCAGAAGGTTTTTTGGTGACCCTCGTAACCACATTCTGAGTAGATTTAAGCATGCCCATACGTCCATGTATTTTTGTAAGCAAAGCTCAAGTCGCTTTTATTATCGTTTTTATACCCTCAGCATTTATGTTAACAAGGGCATACACACTTTCATACGGGCAAAATGTGATTCACCGAAATTATGGTTTTAGACCCCAGGCATGTTTGGGCGAAATCCGCTTCAGTCAATTTGGAATTGATTTAGCCATGTCCGTCCGTCTTTCTGTCTGCCTGAAGCGCACGATAATTCTCGAACGGATCAACCGATTCGGTCTAAAATTTGGCTTTCGTAATATTTTGCCCAAACTTAGTTTAAGTTCGAAGATGGGTTATATTGGGCCACCCCTTCCGGTACCTCCTCCACAAAAGGTCGAATATGTTCGGAAAATTTACACAACCTAACCCAGCAAAATAAATTGGAAATAGTGCAATGTAGACTAGTTCTTTCACGGCATGTTTTGATTCAGTTCAAACGGAGTCGTGGAAGAGGCACTCCATTCTTTATATTTTAACCACATTCGGATGTGATCCAATGAATGACATCCATTTTTATACCCTCAGCATTTATGCTAACGAGGGTATATACACTAGGGTTATGACTTTTTTACAACCTCATATCCCTGTATCATAGCGTGATGAGTTTTGCCATAAGATTACATAAAATCTTAATTATAAGGTGATTCGGTGAAAAAACCTCACGCACAAAATGATTTTAAAATTTGGATTTATCAAAATTATGGACAATCACTGAAAACAGATATATAATTGAAAATAAACTTTAGAGCCACATGAGATAATTAAAATGACGTATAATTTATTTCTCACTATTTTTCTTCAAGTCTGAGAATCGTAAAAATGTCGTAAACGCTTTTATTCAAAAATATAATTTTTTAACAAAAAACATATAATTGAAAATTTTTTCAAAGTGACTTTTTTCGCGACTTTTTTAATGTTTGAATGAAATAAACGTTATTATAGTTATTAGTAGACTTATATTTATTTATTCGTGCAACAAAAAATAATTTTTTGAAAAAAAATTTTTTCATTTCATATATTTTTTTAAAAAAATATTTTTTTAAAATCGATTTGTGCGTGAACTTTTTTTATATTTCAATGGAATAAACGATAGCATAGTGATTAATAGGCAAAAGTTCATTCATCCCTGCTACAGGAAATCAGTTTTGAGGAAAAATGTCAAAAAGTCATAACCCTAATATACACTTTCATACGGGCAAAGTGTGCCTCATCGAAATAATGGTTTTAGACCCCAAGCATGTTTGGACGACATGTTTCAGACAATTTGGAGTTGATTTAGCCATGTCCGTCCGTCTGTCTGTCCGTCTGTTTGGCTGCCTGGCTGGAGCGCACGATAACTCTCGAACGGATCAACCGATTCGGTCCAAAATTTGGCTTTCGTAATATTTCGCCCAAACTTAGTTTAAGTTCGAAGATGGGTTACATTGGGCCACCCCTTCCGGTACCTCCCCCACAAAAGTTCGAAAATGTTCGGAAAATTTGTGCGCACGATAACTCTTGAAGGGAGTGACCGATTTGGTCCATACTTTGGACATCGTAAAGTTTCCACCAGTCATATATAAGGTTCCAATATGGAATCAATAGGTCCACTCCTACGGGTACCTCTCACACAAAATTTCGGAAAAGTTCAGTTTAGGACCAGCTCTTGAATCACTTTGATTTTTGCTGTAACAACTGTACTCACTGTCCCCATACGACGGTAAAAGTTTCATCAGGGACAAGTCCATTCTTTCTGAGAAAATAGCCCGAAAGGTGCAAAAAAGCTCCTACGACACCGTGTGTAGTTGTTGGAGCGCCAGTTAACTCTCGAACATTTCGGTCTAAAATTTGGCCTTCGTAATATTTTGTCTAAACTTACTTTAAGTTCGAAAATGAGCCACTCTTTCAGGTACCTCCCCCACAATAGTTAAAAAATGTTCTGAAAATTTTGCGCACGATAACTCTTGAAGGGAGTGACCGATTTGGTTCACACTTTACACATCCTAATATATCTACCAGATATAGATCAGGTTCGAATATGGACTATATTTGTCCTCTCATTCGGGTACATCCCACACAACATTTCGGATAAGTTCACTTTACGACATGCTCTCGAATCACTTTGATTTTTGTTGAAGCAACTTGCATTTGCTGCCTCCATTACAACGGTAAAAGTTTTTTCAGGGGCAAGTCCATAATTTTTGAGAAAACAGCCTAAAAGATACAAAAAAACCCTATGGCACCATATGTAGTGGCTGGATAGCACGATAACTCTCGAACTGATCAACCGATTAGGTCCAAAATTTGGCCTTCGTCATATTTTGTCCAAACTTAGTATCAGTTCGAAGATGAGCATTACCGGTCCACAACTTCCGGTACTTCCCCCCAGTATTTATCAAAATGACACAAAAATAGTATGCACGATATCTCTTGAAAGGGGCAATCAATTTGGTCCAAACTAATAAAATGGCCCATATCGGTCCTCTCCTTAGGGTACCTCCCCCACAAAAGTTCAAAGTTTCAATTAACATAGACTGAGGGTATATCTCTGTCGGCAAAGCCGACTGATACTTTCTTACTTGTTCACATTTAAATTGCACCCGGATGCAGTTCAAGGGAGTCGTTAAAAATGTACTCCGTTCAATACATTTTACAACAGTTGCTAAGTGATCCTTAGCAAGCAAGCCAATTTGTAGATACATACAACTACAGACATTTTTTCAAAGATAGAAAAAGTGTGCATCAGTTTCAAAAAATTTTATATAAAATAAAAAATACAACCAAAAGTTGGGAACAGTTTTACGGTAACTCACAAGAAGAAAATTTCCTAATGAAGTGCTGTTGGAGTACTTGTCGAAATCTCAACTGGTGATGGGAAGACAATATAAGAACCCCTTTAGCAAATGATGGAAAAACATTTCAGCTTGGATAAAGTGGAGAGGGGGCGAAACAAACTCAGTTTCGATTGAATTTAATGAATAAATTTCATAATCTGTGTTTATGTAATAAAGTTCTTATTATTCTGTAAAACAAGAAAAAAATCGTTTTATTTGTTTTGGGATTGTTTGCAATTGCTTGAATTTTTAGCTTTGTTCCAGAACTAAAAGTTTTTAAAAGTTTTACGACTTTTACATATTTTACCCGAAAACCCGTTCCCGTACACAAAAAAGTTGTAAAATGTTCACTTCTCGTTAAACAAAAATGGCGCTGAATGACGCTCTCTTTAAAAACTTTTTACTCGACAAATTTGAGCGTGTAAAAAATAGTAACATGGATGCCGGCATCTGATTGGCTGGAACGCCGACTTTGACATTTGTATGACAACAATTTTTCTCTCCTTCTCTCTTTTACGAGTTTTACTATTAAAAAGTACGGGAAAAAAGCTTTTATTGTATCTTTGAACTGCATAAAAACACATTCCGAAGATTTCCTTTAAATTCAATCCAAAGCACTGCATCAAAACACGTGCTTTGGATGCAAATTGGACTGCATCCTATTCTCCCCTAATACTATGTTTACATTTACGAAATCCACTCGATTTCAACTGTCAATTCCATTGCTCAAACGTCAAATGAAATCCAATCGATTTCAGATGAATTTTCATTTGACGTATACACAAAGGAATTGACAGTTGAAATCGAGTGAATTTCGTAAATGTAAACATAGTATAAAGGGAATTAGAAGAAAGTTAGAATGCGATTCCAAAGGGTAAGTTAAAATGCAGTGCTAATTTAATGCATCTTTCAGTAGTCACGCTCTTGTAAAAATTATGAGTGAAAATACATAATTTGATGCACTTCCAGATCACTTGTACATACGATTTAACTGCATCTTTGGAGGCAAACATTTTGCTGGGAATATATCTACCAGATATAGATCAGGTTCGAGTATGGACTATATTTGTCCACTCCTTCGGGTACCTCCCCCACATAATTTTGTTGAAGCAACGTGCCTTCGCTGCCTCAATTACGACGGTAAAAGTTTTTTCAGTGGCAAGTCCATACTTCTTGAGAACTAGTGGTTGGAGAGCACGATAACTCTCGAACAGATCAACCGCTTTGGTCGAAAATTTGGCCTCCGTCATATTTTGCAATACCCGTCCACAACTTTCGGTGCTACCCCCCAATATTTAAACAATTTCACCAAAATTCTATGCACGATATCCCTTGAACACAGCAACCAATTTGGTCCAAACTTAAAATCTCCTAATATTTTGTTCAAATTTAGTTTATCTTCTAAAA
The DNA here is from genome assembly GCF_047663935.1 of Musca autumnalis. NCBI lineage: Eukaryota > Metazoa > Arthropoda > Insecta > Diptera > Muscidae > Musca > Musca autumnalis. Next base: position 290,068,018 of record NW_027411644.1, on the reverse strand, counting down.
TGGTCCATATTGTTCCTCTCTTTAGGAAACTTCCCCCTACAAAAATTCAACATTTGAGTTTTAGTGCAGTTTAGGATCTGTTCGAAGATCCTTTGGAAATGTACACAGATGCTGTTCGTTGTGGTCCTGTTTACAGCAATATTATGTTAGCCGTGGACAAGTCCATGCTTCCTGGTATACTGGCCCAAAAGTTATACGATGACCCACTGAAATGACTAGTGACAATGACAAAATAAGATCCACTTCCATAATAGACTATGTCGGTCCATTCTTTCAAGCACCTTCTGTGCAGAATTTTTGAACTTCAATCCTAATCCACATTTTTGTCGATAAGTTAAAATGTACAACAAGTAGGAAAAGCGTCAAGATCGGTCGGGTCGAACTTTTTATACCCTCCACCACAAATTTCAGCCATTTCGGTAGATTAATGTGGCCACAACCTTCAAAATACCGAAAATCGGAAGGTACCGTTCTATGGGGGCTATATGATGGCGTGGACCTATACCTACAAATTTCTGGGGGAAAGTTCTATACCCCAACGAAGACTAAATGCCAAATTTCAGCCATCCCGGTGTGATAATGAGGCCAAAACCTTCAAAATACCGAAAATCTGGAGATATCGTCCTATGGGGGCTATATCAAAACGTGGACCTATATAAACATTTTATGGTAGAAATATTTCTTAGCCTCTGGAAACACAAAATACAAAGTTACAACCGATTCTGTTGTCAAATGGAACTAATACATTCAAAATATATTAAAATGACGCGTACTTTATATGGGGCGTTATATGGGGGCTATACCAAAACATGGACCTATATAAACCAACTTTGGTAGGAATGTTTTTTGGCCTCTGGAGACACAAAATACAAAGTTACAACCAATTCGGTGGTAAAATGGGACAAATGTCTTAAAAATTCCTTTAAACGACGACGGGTCACGCGTCATTTTGTATGGGGGCTATACGAAAGCGTGGACCTACATAGCCCGCTTTCAATACCAAAAGCCCTATGTACAAATAATAGATTTTCCCAAAATTGCATCCGCCTACGTCAATCCGTTCGGACGCTAGAGTGATTTCCACAGACGGACAGACGGACGGACATGGCTATATCGATGTAGAATTGCACGCTGATCGAGAATATATACAGTTGGTGGGGTCTACAATGATTATTTCGAGTAGTTACAAACGGAGTGACAAACTTAATAAACCCCCATCCTATGGTGGAGGGTATAAAAAGGGCCACAAAATTCTGGAAAGTCCCTATATCTCTATCGGCAAAGCTGGCTGATACTTTTTTACTTATTAAATAATAGTTTGCACAGTTATTCTTTTTTTGGTCCAAGGACTAAATTGGTGACAATCGCATCTCCCGTAAAATTTAAATCCCTACATGTCACCACGGAAAGGTCAGTGTGTGCTTGAGATAAACGAAGGTCATGGACATAGGCATGATTATGTCAATAAATGTAGTTGCTATAACCTTAATATCTTTCCCTTAAGAAGTTTTCAGTATGTAATTCATATTCTCTATAGCTACATACATCGTCCTTCGACATTTTACAAAGAGCTTTTAAATGAAACCAAACATGAGTATTGTCTTTGCTGTGACCTATGATTGGAAAACAATGCCGATAATAACAATACTACCTACCCACCATGGTGCATGACATGTGGTCTCAACGTTAGAACACATCATCAATAAGTGATACCGCAAACGCAACAGGGCATTAATTGGAAAGTTCTTTGTCAAAAAACCCATACGTACATGTGTCCCTGCTACAACCGGATGTACAACAGGGGACTAAAACAATTGTATACATATGTATGTATGTCGTTCAAATATTTCAAAGGCCCATCTGTCCACTTTGCTTAGATCCACTTTTGTTTGTTTTTATTTATTTATTTATGTTCTTTTTTTTGTAATTCTACATTTTCAACAAAAAAGCCCCTTGAGCAGTTTCAGCAAATGCTGAAAATTTATGTAAAAACAATATTCCAGCCTTTTTTTGTTTTGTGCAAATATTTACTTTGATGTGTAAATTCGTAGAAAAAATCACATGAAAAAGTGCCAGAAAAAAATCCTACAAAGTTTATTTTTAAAAAAGGTAATTGTTTTTTATCGCCAACAGGAAACGGAGAAATTGTGTAAAATTAAATTATTTTTCACTAAATTTAGAAAATCAATTTAATATGCTCATATATTGAAAAAAGTGAGAATGTAATGGAATAAAAAATTTGTTATGAGGCAGTAGATATTATTAGCCTCATCGAAATAACGGTTTTAGAAACCATATACATGTAAAAAAAAACTTTTAAAAGGTTGGCAGGTTTTGGTATTTTTACTCTGTGCAAAGTTTCAAACAAATTGGGTACTTAATTCCAGTTTATCAGTAATTTCTGTTAGAGCAGAGGTTTTTAGACCGTTTTTGTCATTATCCCAGACAGTAAGTACTTGCCCCGGAATAAAACTGATTCCGTTGTGTCGGCACATACTCGTATGAAGACTATACACGGTGCTTACACTTGAGAAGTTTTTGCTGATTCTGAAACTATAATATTCATAGATGTGAAAAAGAGCAACAAAATTGCCGGTGGGATTTTTTGAATAAATCGAAGTCAAAGTTCAAATTTGTAAGGTTTTTAAGGTTTTCTGGATTTTGATTGAAACGGCAAGTCTTATCGAAATGGGGCTAGAGAAAATGTTATAGCTGTGAAAATTCTCTACGAGATATTTCAAATATAGGACAACTTAGGAAATGATCATAAAGGTCAATCTTGTAAAGAATTTTTACAGCTACAACATTTTGTCTAATCCCATTTCGATATCATTTATTTTCTTTTTTCTTTTTTTTGAGTACACTCCATGACTAGATAAAAAATATAATTAACAAGTAAGAAAGTGTCAGTCAGCTGTGCTGACGGAGATATACCCTCATCCACTGAAAAGAAACCCAAACCAAACATAATAAATATGCCGTATATAAAATATACTGATTTTGTACAATGAGTTTGCTTTCAAATGTGGGGTTATACCAAATCATTGACATATACCAATAATTTTTAGTAACCAAACTTCTTCACAAAGGACTCGAAATGTTAAATTACGTATAGCGTTATTTTGCACAAAAGCCATTTTAGTATGTGCTGGCTTTTGAGCTTTTGGTTCATTATCTCAGGAAGTATTGACTCACTCCGGAAAAAATTTACCGCTAAAACAACCTACTGAAAAAAATAATCAAACCGATGCAAAAGGAGCTATTAAACTTCACTTTTTCCGAATTTTGTGTGGGAGGTACCCGAAGAAGTAGATCGATGTAGTCCATATTCTAACCTCATACATAATTGGATAAAATAATACATTGTGCAAAGTCTTTACCAATCAGAAAATCCCTGCCAGAATTATTTTGAGGATTTAACATTTTGGTTGGTGCCTTCAGGGTTTCATGGAGCTTTTAGGGTAATATCTCAGGAAGTATGGACTTGAACACGAAAAATTGTACCGTCGTAAATGGAGCCGCAAAGGCAACCTACTGAAAGAAGTTTCAAAACTATCGGAGAGGAGCTCTTAAAATTCACTTTATCCGAATTTTGTGTGAGAGTTACCCGAAGGAGTGGACCAATATAGTCCATATTCGAGCCCGATATATGTATGTCTGGAAGGAATAATAATGTGCAAAGTTTGAACCAAATCAATTGCTCCCTTCAAAAGTTATCGTTCACACCATTTTAGAGAAACATTTTGAACTTTTGTGGGGGAGGTATCCGAGGGAGTGGACCGTTATGGCCTATCTTCGAACTTAAACTAAGTTTGGACAAAATATTACGATTTGGTTCGAATCGGTTGATTCGTTCATGTGCACCAGCCCGACAGACGGACAGACAGACGGACGGATATGGCTAAATCGATTTCAGATTGTCTGAAACGAATTTCGTCCAAACATACTTGCGGTCTAAAACCGTTCTTTCGATAAAGCACATTTTTGGTCGTATCAAAGTGTATATTCCCTTTCTAGCCTAAAGGCTGTGGGTATAAACATTACAATATGCAAAGTATGGACCAACGCCATTACACATGGGGCCCTAGTAACTGTAAAAAACAGCTTTCGTGCGATTTGCTCAGAAAAAAGTTGTACACAATAAAATAAAAACAACTTAAGAGCAGGCCTTAAACTGCACTTTTCAAAATAATGTGTGTGTGGGAGGTACCCGAAACTGGTCTCTATATGGTAGGAATATAACGATGTTCAAAGTATGTAACAATTGTTTACTCCCTTCGAGAGTTATCATTAGTTTACCCGAGGTAGTGGACCGATATGGCCCATATTCAAATTTGATTTTAGTTTGGACAAAATTTTACAAGAGTTCAATTGTAGACATATTCGGTTGTTTTGTTCGGACGGGCATTGCTAAATCGACCCCAAATTGTCTGAAACGGATTTCGATCAAACATAAAACCGTTATTTCGATTAGGCACCTTGTGGTCGTAAGAATGTGTCTATACCCTCTTTAGCCTAAAGGCTAAGGCTTTATGCTATATTTTTGCACCCGAGGGTATTTCTTCTATGGGCATGTGAAGTTCGATGATGGGCTATATCGGTCCATGTTTTTTAGCTACAATTTTTAAAGTTGACAAAAAAATTTTGTAGTGGTTCTGATGCATAAATTCGGTTTTGTGGGAGTCCATGGAAGACGAAAATACCTTTGGTTTCTTTGGGTCACTTCGTTTTTACAGGGTTTTATTTAACTTGCTTTGGTGTGTGTTTAGTTCAAATCTGGTAACTCATCTTTAACACGGTTGCAGTTGACCAATCGAACTAAAACTTTGCACACTTTTCAGATTTGGATGACAATACACGAATATGAAATCAAAATCACTAATGGTCTATTTTTACACTGTTTTACAGTGTTTTATCTAATTTGATTTTCAAATCTGGTAACTAATTTTTCACACAGTTGCAGTTGACCAATCGAACTTAAAATTTGCACACATTTCAGATTTGGATGACAATACATGAATATGAAATCAAAACCAATATTGGTCCATTCTTACAGTGTTTATACGGTGTCTAACTTAACCCCCTTTTCAAATCTGGTAACGGATTTTTAAAACGGTTGCAGTTGACCAATCGAAGTAAAACTTTGCACACTTTTCAGATTTAGATGACAATACGTGAATATGAAACGAAAATCAATATGGGTCCATTTCTTCCTATAGCCCCCATATAACGGTACCAACCGATTTCCGGTATTTTTCTTTTCAAATCTGGAAACTCATTTTTCACACAGTTGCAGTTGACCAATCGAACTAAAACCTTGCACACTTTTCAGATATGGATGACAATACATGAATATGAAATCAAAACCAATATTGGTCCATTTTTACACTGTTTTACAGTTTTTTATCTAATTTGTTTTTCAAATCTGGTAACTCATTTTTCACACAGTTGTAGTTGACCAATAGAAGTAAAACTTTGTACACTTTTCAGATTTGGATGACAATACATGAATATGAAACCAAAACCAATATGGGTCCATTGTTTCCTGTAGCTCCCATCCAGCGGTACCACTCGATTTAAGGTATTTTATCATCATTTTAAGCCCGTGTTGGCTGTTTTTGACAAATAGGGTTCCAATGGTACAGAAACATACCCATTAAAAATTATGGACATAGGTCCAGGTTTTGGTATAGCCCCTATATAGCGGTACCGCCCGATTGCAAGTGTTTTAAGGATTTTATCTTCATTTTTAGCTAGAATTGGCTGTAACTTTGCATTTGGAGTCCCCAATGGTACAGAAACTTCCCCACCAAAAATTATGGACATAAGTCAAGGTTTATATAACGGTCCTACACGATTTCAGGCATTTTAAAGTTTGTATCTAAATTTTCGGCCTAAATTGACTATTATTTTGTTCTCAGTGGTCAAAAAAATGTATTTACTAAAAAGTTAAAAATAAAATATAATTTAAAAAAATTAAGTGACAGTGTTTTATTTATAAATATTCTTTAAAAATCCACGTTTCTTAATGGGAAGGTCCTCTAGAAAATATTCTTTAAAAATCCACGTTTCTTGATGGGAAGGTCCTCTAGAAAATATTCATTAAAAATCCACGTTTCTTGATGGGAAGGTCCTCTAGAAAATGTTCTTTAAATAAAATATAATTTAAAAAAATTAAGTAACAGTGTTTTATTTACAAATGCACTTAAAAGTAGAAAATAATTTTTCATGATGGAACCTCTCAAATAAAACGCTTGCCGTTCAATATTGTCACAATATTTAATTCAAAGGCAAGCGTTTTATTTGAGAGATTCCATCATGAAAAATTATTTTCTACTTTTAAGTGCATTTATATATAAAACACTGTTACTTAATTTTTTTAAATTATATTTTATTTAAAGAACATTTTCTAGAGGACCTTCCCATCAAGAAACGCGGATTTTTAAAGAATATTTTCTAGAGGACCTTCCCACCAAGAAACGTGGATTTTTAAAGAATATTTATAAATAAAACACTGTTACTTAATTTTGTTAAATTATATTTTATTTGATTTGATAACGGAAAATGTAGTGAAAAACGGGGTTTCTTGGATTTTCAACTTTAAACGAGCATATCTTATTTTTCCAACAACGGATTTCTACAGCCTATTCTTTTCTTAAAAAGGCAGAATATTGTCTTTCGAAGAAGCCATAGATTTGCAAAATCAGTTAACAAATGGCTAGGTCATAGTGGTTTAAGTGTGACGAAAACGCGTTTAAACACAACTCGTGCTCTAGACTGCGTAGAAGACAACAAACAGTGTAATTAATTATTTTTAGCAAGAAGAAAATTTAGAAGTTTAGTTCCAAAATGCGATAAACCAATGAAATCTGTTGAAAAATAGATGAGTTATGACATTTTTTGTGTTTTAACTTTTTGGTTTTTTGTATATTTTCCCTTATTTCAAATTTATTTTGTGAGTTAGTTGAAGAAAGAAAATATAGGAGAAATAGGTCGGAGTTATTCATCTATTCTAGGTAAAATTCACGCTAAAACGCACGATTATTATTGTAATCACTTCTCGAATACACGCTAACATTTGCGGGAGATATGGAAGACTTTCTAATAAATGTTGGGTTCCCTTAAATGGGGAATAATATTGAAGGAAAACTGTATCGGGTAATATACATTTTGAAATGCGTTTAAATCGCGAAATCCCTTAAAATCACTTGATGCGCATGCGGTTTCCCTCTACAAGGAAATGTTTTCTCTTCGTTTGTATACATTTACAAAGTTTTACATTGACGGCTGCGATGTAGCGTCGTCTACAGTTTCGTGTGCAAAATGTATAACGCTTATAACTTGCACAAAGTGCATACACTTTTTATGCGCATCCGATTTCACTAACAACCGTGAATAAATAAATAGATATAAATCTATTTTAATATAATCCATCAAGAACCGTGGACGTGCATTCACAATCAATTTTTGAGATAAATCGGATACAGCTTCCATATCGCTAAACAGTTTAAACCTCTGTTTGCGCAAAAACGCGAGTGGTGTGTAGGTTTCTTAACTGAAAAAGAAACGATCCACAGAAAACGCGAATTAATCCGCGATATCTCGTTCTAGTGGGTGGATTTTTACGATCTATGATTTATATAATCCGGATCGGTACCAGCACACTCAAAAGGATATTGTACATACTGTACCCAAAAAATAGGGTTTTTAGAAAAAATATCGCTCTAATATTTGGCTTTTGGCAGTGGATTACTGTGACAAATTACACTGTACAACACAAAAAACAAGTGAGAAAAGGCTATAGTCGGTACTGGGCCGACTATGTGATACCCTACACCACTATCTCTGTGCATAATCTTTTCACTCGAAAACATTTCTTTTAGGGAGATACGAAAGTTTTCACCTTTCTGGCGTTTTACCAAATGACTTAAGGCGAACTGAACCAAAATAATATTTAATTGTATATTTGACTGCTATCGACATCACCAACATCAATAGGCTTCTATCTCTCTGAGAAAATTTCGTGATGATCCGATCAAAATTCCGACCTGTAGTGTGATTGCAGAAAAAATGGAAAAAAGGGATGCATTACCGACTATTGCGATATCGCTATTATTTGACCACCTACGCTAACCTACTTTGCATAATTTTAAAGATGACATTTTCTACATTCTTAGTCAGGCTTTGCTTTTAGAAGGTCCCCAACCATAGGTGTGATATCCGTCATTATTAAAATCGCAAAAATGAAAAGTTGGGTTCTACTAGCAACTATTGCGATATCTTCGTTGTTTGACCGCCTACGACAACCTACGTTACATCGTTTCATAGATGATATTTTCCACTTTCATTGCCAAGTTTTGCTTTTTATATACCCCTTATAGACGCTGAGATATTTGCTTTGGAATAAAATGTAGACTTTTTCTCCAAATAACTTTTTTGCTCATTCCGACCCCTAATTACTATCCGACCATCACCAAAATCAATAGGCTTCTTCCCCTCCGGGACCCCCATCAAAACTCAAAATTTCGTGACGATCCGATCAAAATTGCGAACTGTAGCGTGATTTCCAAAAAAAATGGAAAAATGGGATGTATTACCGGCTATTGCGATATCTCCGTTAGTTGGTCACCTACGCCGACTTGGTTGCATCATTGTAAAGATGGGATCTTCTACTTTTATAGTCAGGCTTTGGTTTTGGAAAGTCCCCAACGAAAGCTGTGATATTCGTCATTATAATTAAAATAGCAAGAATGAAAATTTGGGTTTAATTTGCGACTATTGTAATATCTCCGTTGTTTGATCACCTACGAGAACCTACTTTACATTGTTAGAAAAGCGATATTTTCTACTTTCATGGCCAGGTTCTGCTTTTGGTGTACCCCATATTGGAGCTAAGATATTCGCTTAGGAAAAAAACGTTGTCTTTTTCTCCAAATAAGTTTTTTGCCCATTACGACCCCTAAATATTATCCGACCATCACCAAAATCAATACGCTTCTTCATCTGTGTGACCCCCATTAACCCTCAAAATTTCGTGACGATCCGATCAAAATTGCGACCTGTAGCGTGATTTCCAAAAAAGTGGAAAAATGGGATGTATTACCGACTATTGCGAAATCTCCGTTATTTGGTCACCTACGCCGACCTAGTTTACATCATTGTAGAGATGGGATCTTCTACTTTCATAGTCGGATTTTGTTTTTGGAAGATCCCCAACAAAAGCTGTAATATTCGTGAATATAATTAAAATCGCAAAAATGAAAAATTGGGTTTTATTTGCGACTATTGCGATATCTTCGTTGTTCGATCACCTACGAGAACCTACTTTACATCATTAGAAAGGTGATATTTTCTTCTTTTATTGTCATGTTTTGCTTTTGGTATACCCCGTACAGAAGCTGAGATATTCGCTTTGGAAAAAACGTTGTCATTTTATCCACATAAGTTTTTTGCCCATTCCGACCCCTAAATATTATCCGACCATCACCAAAATCAATAGGCTTCTTCCCCTCTGGGACCCCCATCAACATCCAAAATTTCGTGACGATCCGATCAAAATTGCGACCTGTAGCGTGATTACAAGGTTTAGATGGACAGACGGACAGACGGACAGACGGACGGACGGACGGACTGACGGACGGACACACATAGCCAGATCGACTCAGCTCGTCGAGACATTCATTTTGGTATATATAAGTATGGGTCTACGACCATTATTTCGATGCGTTACAAACTTTTTGGCCAAAACCAAATTATAATACCCTCCCCACATAGTGGTGTAGGGTATAATAATTACAAGATAATTCGACCAAATTATGAAAGAGGACCGAAAAAAAGAAGACACGTGTATCGGCGTTTTGAAAGTTTACGTCGGGAAGTAACCTAAATAGGCGTGACAAGTTCCGCCCATTTCTACAGGTTTTGAAATATTCGATATCAGTTTCCTCGGAATCCTTGCATTTTAGGTATAAAGTGTCTTTAGCATTATTACTGACAACAATGCGGGGTATCTTTTTATGAAAAAATTAACACTCATGCGTGTCACTTAAAGGGTATTTTTGGTCCCTTTTTTAAAAAAACGTTTAAAAACTCCATTAGAATGTGATCGTATCAGATCAAAATATTCTACAAAATTATTTGCCATAAAATTTTACTATAGGTCCCCGAATACACTAAAACTCTAAATCGTAACTAAACGCCAGGAATCTGCCAAAAGTAAAATCACGTTTTAGGGTTAATGTTGTACTATATCTGAGTTTATTAAGTTTTGTCCCACAAAACTTCATTCTAGATAGAAGACGTCAAAGGCAAAAAAAAAAATCTCCATCAAATTTCAATATAAGTCGCTGAATAAATGAAATATGTATTTGCAATATATATCAAGAAAATATATACATCAAGCTTGCCAACAAAACACCCAAATATTTTTTGAATAAATGTGTTTTGTTGTTTTTTCGAGTTGATGCATGAAAGTACATGAAATTTAGTTCTAGACGAAAGGTGTTAAAAGAAGAAATATTCTACACAAAATTTCATTGTAAGTCCTAGAACAAACTAGATATCTGAGTAAAATACTTTGTTATGAAAATGACGTTACAAAATTAGATATTAGAGGTTGAAATTATTTGTTAAACTTTTAGAAAATATTGTTAAACTTTAGGGAAAATATTGATAACCCAGATCGGACTTTTAAAAATTACGTATTTTAGTAATATAAACTAATATAACGTCATCAGGATAAGTTGTAGGTTCCTGATATTGTATGGGAAATTAGGGGAATTTTTTTGGAGATTATTTTTGTCTTTGACGTCTTCTAGCTAGAATGAAGTTTTGTGGGACAAAACTTAATAAACTCAGATAAAGTACATTAATCCTAAAACGTGATTTTACTTTTGGCAGATTAATGGCGTTTAGGTACGATTTAGAGTTTTAGTGTATTCGGGGACCTATAGTAAAATTTTATGACAAATAATTTTGTAGAATATTTTTATCTGATACGATCACATTTCAAAGGAGTTTTAAACGTTTTTGAAAAAAAGGGATCAAAAAGACCTCTTTAGTGACTTTCATAAAAAGATAGCCCGCTTTGTTGTCAGTAATATTGCCAAAAACACTTTATACCTAAAATGCAAGGATTCTAAGGAATCTGATGTCAAATATTTCAAAACCTGTAGAAATGGGCGGAACTTACCACGCCTATTTAGGTTACTTCCCGACGTAAACTTTCAAAACGCCGATACACGTGTCTTCGTTTTTTCGGTCCTTTTTCATAATCTGTGCGGGGTTTCTTGTAATTTTAAAAAAAGTTCGATTTTGTTGTACAGTGTTATCCGCAATCGCGAGTACCTTAATCTACTATTGGTTTTTCGAAATATCCGAATGCGCGTCCAAGTTAAATCAAAAACACCTAAAATCCGGCATCAAAATGTCAGCATCCATAAAAGGTGGATGCAGTGGAAAATTTGAGAAGTGGTACATTAGAAGGGTAATATTCATTTTCTATTCATCTACTTTTACTTAGGACAGATGTCCGTCATTTAAATGGTTTAACGAGAAATCGAATAGCAACGTAAAAAACCTCGTTAGCTTCAACGTGTTTTTACCTATTTGTATTCATTTACGCAGACAAAACTTCCACGCAAATTAACTTTTTAGCCAAATTTTTGAGCTTTGTTAAAAAACACTCAGTTTGTTCCAGCAATAATCATAGTTACTGGTATACTACAATAGTTCGCGTATTATAATAGTGCAAACCTTGGCTTCATGGAAACTACATTTTTTTATCTCAGTTGTTAAATTAATTATTTAGGTGTCGACATTTTTCCTTAAGTCCAACCTAAATATATTTTAAAAATCCCATGGTAATAATTATAATGTCATTCATTTATTTTCCAATGAAAAACGTTGTAGTGCCGTTTAAAGCATGTCCAACATCAATCATTTGCAAATCGAATACAAGAATACAATCCATCATAATTAAAGTATCAACATGCCGCAAATCTACTTCTTAACTAACATAATTAATTTATGATTCTCAATCGCCGGTAGAGAATTCGAAAGGAACACCTTCCTAAATCAGGCGTGAATGAATACAACATGATATTGGTTTAATTATTCAATTCAATGTCAGAATATTTGCATCTAATTAAGCAAATCATAGAGCAAATATGAATTGACTGATGTTAGATGGGGGCGAGAAAGCATATGCAAGGGTGGTAAAATTACCATCAACAAATACAACACACAACGGTCAGAAATAATTCAATTATTACTCTTGCAATACCCACAAACCTCAATGTGCTTCCACACCATAATCCATAATTATGAACTTAATGACTTTCAATACTTTGAGCAAGTTGTTGATACTTAAAATTCATAAGCAAATTAGGCGCAGACTAAATATTTGCAAACAATTGTTACTTGTTAGCACCCTTTTATGAACTAAAGTTCATTTTGATAATGTATTAAAGAAATAAAACGGGGAAAGGGGTGAGAGAGAAAGAGTCATTACTTAAATTGTAACCACTAAATATTGTATACAAATTAATTTAATTTGAAACAATTCGTTTTTATGCCCTACACAACAATGTGGAAAGGGTATTATTTTTTTTTCTTTTCGAAAAATTCATGTAACACCGCGAAATATTCGTCGTAGACCCCCATGTGGTATATCAAAATTCATGTCTCGATGAGATAAAGCTTTTAATCACGCTACGAGATGGAAGTCGGGTTCAGACCAGAATATACCCCTATAGTTTTTGGCGATGATCATAAAATACTTAGGGGTGAAATGGATCAAAAACAAAAATTGTATCCAATTTTGTAGCGGTTCTGTAGGTCGCAATGCGAAATTTTATTCAAGGTTTGGGTTTATGACAGAGAAGTAACTTGCAATTTAATGCAATGATCAGATAATATTTAGTCGGTTAAATGGACCAGAATTTTTTGTGTGAAAATTGGTAAAGGTTTCAGAGAAATGTCTATATGTTATTCTTGGAAACTATGTTAAACTCATGTAAGTTATATTTAGAAGAGGAACGCGTAACCTTTCCATTGATGCTAATTATGTTGATGTCAAATCAAAAAAATCTCAGGGTCGCCTTTTAAATTTATCGCGATCAAAGCTCACATTTTTAGGTTTTTTTTAGGTTTTGGCGATTTTGCTTGAAAACCGAAATGGAATTAGAGCAAACGTTGTAGCTGTGAAATTTCACTAAAAGATTGACCTTTATGATATTTGCGCAGGTTTTACCATTTTTGAGATATAGAAGTTCGATCTGTCCATTACGAAATAATGAAAATAATATATACGTGTCGCAATCATACATACACATATTCCCACAACATCCCCGAAGGAACAAAGGAGACTTCGCAATCATATAAATAAATTCAGAGGAAAACCAGTGCCCAAGGGTAGTGGTGTAAGGTATCACATGGTCGCACTGTGGTCGAGCATGTATGGGAAGAGCGGCTAAAATACTTCCTGTGCAAATATCAATACGAAAATTTCAGTAAAGTCTAGTTTAGCAACACAAATAAAAATAAGCAAAAAAATCAACATAGGTCCAACTTTAGGTATAGCCCCCATAGAACGGTACCCCTGATTTCTAGAATTTTGAGGGTCTTGACCACATCTTTCAATGAAATTGGCTACAATTTGTCTATCGGTATTCCCTAGTGTTAGAAAACCATCTTGCAAAAATTGTTAACGGTACCGCCCGATTTTCCGAACTTCGAAGATTTTATATAAATTATTAATTCGAAATGGCGGAAATGCCACGTAATCTTTCCTGGTGGTAGGCTTCCCCCAGAAAATTGTCGATTAATGTAGGTCCACCCTTTGATGTTGTCCGCACAATATTCGATATTTTTAGAGTTCTAGCCGTAATAACAAGTAAAAAAGTGTCAGTCGGCTTTGCCTACAGAGATATACCCTCAGCCAATGTGAATTGAAACTTTCATCTACGGACAGATAGAATGTATTTAGCGTCTCTTCAGAATTTTGTGGCCCTTTTTCAACATTTGAACTTGCCGGCAAAAATGTGAATTACGAATTAACACAAATGTTGAACTTTTGTGGGGGAGGTACCAGTAGGGAGGACCGATATGGGCCATTTTAGAAGTTAAACTTAATTTTGACAAAATATTAGGAGATCCAAAGCTTAGACCAAATTGGTTGCACCACTCAAGTGATATCATCCTAACATTTTAGTGACATTTTTTAAATATTGGGGAGAAGTACCGGAAGTTGGGGACCGGTATTGCACCATGAATAGGGTTTTTACACCTTTTGGGATGTTTTCCTAAGAAATATGGACCTGCCCCTAAAAAAACTTTTACTGTCGTAATGGAGGTAGCGAATGCAAATCACTTTAAAAAAATCAAAGTGATTCGAGAGCAGGTCTTAAAGTGAACCTATCCGAAATCCTGTGTGGGAGGTACCCAAAGGAGTGGACAAATATAGTCCATATTCGAACCTGATCTATATCTGGTAGATATATTAGGATGTGCAGAGTAGGGATTACATCAGTCACTCCCTTCAAGAGTTATCGCGCGCATAATTTTTCCGAAGATTTTTGAATTTTTGTGAGGGAGGTACCTGAAGGAGTGGAGCGACATGGTTTATCTTCGAACTGAAACTAAGTTTGGACAAAATATTGCGAAAGCCAAATTTTGGACCGAATTGGCAGATCCGTTCGAGATTTATCTTGCGCTCCAACCACTACACACGGTGTAATAGGGGTTTTTTGCACCTTTCAGGCTATTTTTTCAGGAAGTATGGACTTATAAAACTTGTACCGTCCTATGGGGGACAGCGAATACAAGTTGTTACAACAAAAATTAGAGCGAGCGAGCTAAACTGAACTTTTCCTAAATGTTGTGTGGGAGGTACCCGAAGGAGTGGACCGATTGAGTCCATATTGGAACATCATCTAAGTCTGGTAGAACTTTCACGATGTGCAAAGTATGGACCAAATCAATTCCTTCAAGAGTTATCGTGCGCACAAATTTTCCGAACATTTCCGAACTTTTGTGGGGGATGTACCGGAAGGAGTGGACCGATATAACCCATCTTCGAACATAAACTAAGTTTGGCAAAATATTACGAATACCAAATTTTGAACCGAATCGGTTGCTCCGTTCGAGAGATATCGTGCGCACCAGCCAGACAGACAGACAGACGGACGGACATGGCTAAATCAACTCCAAATTGTCTGAAACACATTTCGTCCAAACATATTTGGGGTCTAAAACCATTATTTCGATGAGGCACATTTTGCCCGTATGAAAGTGTATATACCCTCGTTAGCATAAATGCGGAGGGTATATTCAATCAAAATGGCTGAATTTTCCAAATTTTACATTGGGGACCACATTTTTACATATCCTTCTTATATCTGAACCTCACAATGTCTCTTCTATATATTTTAAAAGCTGAAATGTATCACCTGCACATTTTAAAAATTACAAAAACACCCTGAAAGGTACCCTTAGTATTTTTGGGAATAAGTTCCAAAGATGAGGAAAGATGCAGCTGATATTTTGCAAATAGAATCTAAAGACTTCTACTGATCTTAAAAAATTGTTGGGGAACTAAAACTTTACATGAAATTTTAATTATATTGAAGAAACGACATTACAAAAGTCCTTCAGTCAATACACGTATCCAATAATGAATCCCCAAAAATTAACAAACACAAAACTGCATAAAAATTAAGTTAATACATTGCTTTTTGAATTATATTTGGTCAATATAGAGTTCATTTAGTTTGATATTAATATTTTTCTTACACCTAACATTTGCACAGAATTCACCTCGAAATCCAAGCTCTTATTTTTTCTCTTTTTAATGTTACTCTCAAAGAGTACAGTAAGAAATAATCCATAACAAATTTATTTTAAAGAAATTTAACATTTTAGTAGAAGATATGAACACATTTGGTACCAAAAATTACACTTTCATTATACCCTATACCACAATGTGGAAAAGGGTATTATAAGTTTGTTTTGTAACATGTAACACCGCGAAATATTCGTCGGAGACCCCCAATGTGGTATACCAATCTTCATATCTCGACGAGATAAAGCGATTTTGAGATGTGTGTCCGTCCGTCCGTCTGTCCCTTATAAATTGTAAACACGCTCCAGGCCGCAATTATGGACCGATCGTCACGAAATTTTGTATGGAGGTCGGGTTCAGATCAGAATAGATCCCTATTCTTAATGGTGATGATCGAGAAATATTTAGCGGGTGAAATGGACCAAAAACATAATATTTATTCAATTTTCTAGCGGCTCTGTAGGTTGCAATAATAGTCCGATCAACGCGAAATTTTATATAAGGTAAGAGTATATGACAGAGAAGAAGCTTGCAATTTGAGATGGCGATCAGATAATATTTAGAGGGTTAAATGGACCACAACTTTTGTGTGAAAATTGTGAACATTTTTAATATACTTATATCCTAATTCCTGGAAGTGACATTCCGGACAAGTGAGATATACTTGAAAGTTGAACGCTTGACCTTTCAATTGATGCCAATTATGTTGGTGTGCATGATCAGATAACAGAGTTACAGCCTAATATATTCCGTTATTTGTTTGTAGTGTAATAATAAACACGCTAGACGTCGCAATTATTCACCAATACTCACGAAATTTTGCACCGGGTAAGAGTATAGGTCGAAAAAGATGATTACAATTTTACATGATGTCTGATATTCTTTAGCGGGTAAAATGGACCATTATTTTGTATGAAAAATATAAAAATTTTTTTTTGGTCGATATTTTAATTACTTGGGGATATATATATTTCGCAAAATAGCCTACATATGGGAAAAAGCTACTGACCTTTCCTCTGATGTAAATTGCAATAAAGTGTTTGCTAGATAACGAGCCTACTGCCTAACATATAATGGGTTCTGTGTAGAGAACCACATTTTTATCCCATGCTACATATTGTCTCTCCAAAAGTTTATGTAACACCACGAAATATTCGTCCTAGACCCCTTATTTGGTATGCCAAAATTCATATCTCGACGAGATAAAGCGATTAAGCGATGTGTGTCCGTCCATTAAAAATTGTAAACAAGCTTAAGGCCGCAATTATGGACCGATTGTAACGATTTTTTTAAGGAGGTTGGGTTCGGGTCAGAATAGAAATGATTAATTTTTGGTGATGATCGTGAAATGTTCAGGGGATGAAATGGACCAAAAACAAAATTTTAACCAATTTTTTAGCGGCTCCGTAGTTCAAAAGAACAACCCGCAAAATTTTAAACAAAGTTTGAGTTTATGATGAAGAAGAAGCGTACAAACCAACGTGAAGATCAGATAATGCTTAGCAGGTTAAATGGACTGAAACTTTTGTGTGAAATTGGTAAAAATTTCAATAACGTAGCGGTTAAACAACGGAAGTAGTAGTACTACATAAGTGGGTTTCATTACATTTTAGTTTGTGTGAACTAAATTTTCCTTTCCTGCTACAAAAATGTCTTTGTCGTGCTAGATAACTTTTTGGTTTTGGTCATAAGTAGTATACATTACATCTCTGATATTTGATAATTAAGTTTTCACAATCATTGAAAAGAAGTTCCGTGGAGAGCGATTGTCCAGGGAGAGTGGTATAGGGTATCCCATGGTCGGCTCCGTCCGACTATAGACTTTTCTTACTTGTTTTTTTTTTTAATTTTGGCCAATGGCAGCGACCACTGTGTATCGGCCCCATCCAACTATAGCCCTCTTTTACTTGTTTATTCATAGTATTGGGGGTAAGTCAAATTTATTAGAGCGCCTAGAAATAATTATAAATTCTTCATCAGCAAATAATTTAGCCATGACGTCAGCGGGAATTCATTATCCAATAGAGACAAAAATAAGTACAAGACTATGGTACATAAGTACAAGACTTAATAAACCTAATGCCAATTAATACTTAGTAAATGCAAAAAATGTGGTTAATGTTCTAGAAGCGGCATACACAAATTGTCAATACATTTCATTTAAGTCAATGTTTGTAAAACATCAATTTTGAAGCGTGTTTATTATTATTATATTTTTTCTTTTTTGTATTCATTAGCTAAATATGTGATTATTCCGTGCATATAACAATGTGCAATTTTCATTATTTAATACGCAAAGGAATATAATAATGGAAAATCAAAGTCACCATATTCGAGGCAACAGGAATATCAATTTTTAAATAATTTATCATCATCAAGAACATGCAGCGAATGGTGCTGCTTCATTGATGAACATGTTTAAATAATGTAAATCACGTTTTGCACAAAGTGACGCGAATTTGTATTTATTTTAATTATTCATAAAATTTTTGATCGTTGAATAATTTGATTTTTATGTGGCTCCATTTTCAACACAATTGAATATTCAATTATGCAACAATGTGCGAACACAGTTAAGCTGCATAGATACTACTACAATATGAATGTTTGCCATTGGCGTAATAGCACAATTTATTCAGTTTAAAAATACACACATTTCAGAAAAAACAAAATGGTTCACAACATTTGCAAACACATCAAGCAATTTTTATTGCTGCTAATAAACTTAATGAAATTGTTTTAAATGGCTATCAAATATTTTTTATTAGAAATTTAGGAGTGCTTTGATTTGGTACCTAGCGCAATGGAAATATTAAGAGAAGCAGATAGAAGTTTTAAATCCAAAATATATATACACTTTTCCGGTATATTGTTACGAAGAAAAACATGAACTTGGAGAAAAATATAAAAAATTAATTAACAAATAGAAAAGTATAAGTCGGCTTTGCCGGCAGAGATATACCCTCAGCCTATGTAAATTTAAACTTTCATCTACGGACAGATCGAATGTATTTGGGGTCTCTGTAGAATTTGAACTTGCCGACAAAAATGTGGATTAGGATTAAAGTTCAAAACAGTTGCGGAGGAGGTACTTGAAGAAATGGACCTATTATGGAAGTGAATCTTATTTGCAGAGTCATATCTTTTCGATAGATAGACCACAACGACCAAAGGACATTGAACTGCACTTAGACAAAAATGTTGAACTTTTGTGAGGGGGGTACCCTAAGGAGAGGACCGATATGTGCCATTTTAGAAGTTTAACTAAATTTGGACAAAATATTAGAAGATCCCAAGTAAGGACCAAATTGGTTGTCCCGTTCAAGAGATATCATACATACAATTTTAGTGACATTTTTTAAATACTGGAGGAAGTAACGGAAGTTGTGGACCAGTGTTCTTCATCTTCGAACTGAAACTAAGTTTAGACAAAATATGACGAAGGCCAAATTTTGGCCCAAATCGGTTGATTAATTCGAGAGTTATCGTGCTCCACTACACATGGTGCCATAGGGGGTTGTTACACCTTTCGGGCTGTTTTTTCAAGAAGTATGGACTTGCCCCTAAAGAACTTTTAGCGTCGTAAAGGATACAGCGAATGCAAGTTGCTTAAACAAAAATCAAAGCGATTTGAGAGCAGGTACCAAACTGAACTTTTCCATATTCGAACCTGATCTATTTCTGGTAGATATTGTTACGAATTCAACTTGTAGATTTAAGTTAATTTAGACGAATTTCTATTAATTTATGAATTTGAATTGTAACGTATATTTTCATTCAGCATTTAGTTTATTCAAATCAAATTTACAAGAACAATTACTCTATAAGAATTCCAATCACTACTTTGCTTTGTGGATTAGATCTTGTTATTGTTGTACGCATTCAGTTCTCTCTCGCATTTATTTCCGCAACAACAAATATTACTGCAATTATGAAATTATCGCTTAGTCTTAATTTACACAGTTTACTTAGCTATTGTTGTTTTACTCTTTCTATTTACTTTGACCATTCGATTATGCTTCAGCATTGTAACCAGTGTTGGCGACAGTTTATGGGCGGAAATCGTCATAAAAATCTCAAAATTAAAAATCGTCAAAATTTTAAATATTACATAAAATGTGGAGTATTCGCTACATTTCCACAATAAATTGTCGATTTTCCCAAAAATATCCAATATATCACGAGAGAAAGCACACTGTGTTATAGAAATTATCACATTTAATGTTTATTTAAAAATTAACAAACTAAAAAAACAGCAAAATACACATTACTTTGTAACTGAAAAATAACATAAATCACAATTCATTAATGGAACAAGTAAAAAGTCGTTAAGTTCTGCCGGGCCGAACTTTTTATAGTCTTAATTAAAATGAAATAATTAGGGTCCTTTCACAATTTTAGGTGGAACAACTTTTCGACAATGGATAGACTACTACTGCCTCCCACTATTGCTTAAATTACACTGTGAACACAAATGTTGGGGCAGAGAAAATTCCTTTTGGAGATGAAAGGTGTGTTTATATTAAAAACCCCGAAGGACAGATGCGCCGTGAGTCGAACTTCCGCGTTATGGCGTGATGAAGTTTTTGCAAGAGACCCGGTAAGCCATCATAAATTAGCATTATATATTTGTTTGTTGTTTTTGTAGAGCACTTAAGCAATAGTGAACAAAGATATAACGCTAATTCCTGATGGCCCACAGGGTCTCTAACAAAAATTTCATCACGCCATAACTCGGAAGTTCGACTCACAGCGGATCTGTCCTTCGGGGTTCATAATATACTCACCAAGGCCTTTCTTCCCCAAGAGGAATTTTCCGTGCCCCAGACTTTCACCTCCCTTTTGTTGCACAGTGTCATCTAATCTAATCTAAAAAAATGTGTTCAGGTAGGTGAAAGGTACCAACTACGGGGCTATATCAAAGAGTCAACCTATCTTTAAATTTTTGCGGAAAAGTTTTATAGCTGCAGGGAACTTCAAGAGTCAAATTGAGGGTAGTTTCATCAAAACAATGTAGACCCTCAAAAATGGACCCATGTTGACGAATTTTAGTGAAGAAATTTCGTATTCGTATACCAAAACATGGACATATGTATATTGACGATTATTTTTGAATAGACAAAATTGTAGCTAAAATTCTCAAAATACCGATCATTACATCGAGTTCGGTTAAAAATTGCAGCAAAAATTCTCAAAATACCGAAAATCGGGAGATACCGTTATATGGGGGCTATACCAAAACATGGACCTATGTTGACGATGTTTGGTGGAGTTGTTTCAAGACCACTGAGAACCTCAAATTGCAAATTACAGCTAGTTCGGTTAAAAATTTTAGCTAAAATTCTCAAAATGCCGAAAATCGGGAGGTACCGATATATGGGGGCTATACCAAAACATGGACCTATGTTGACGATGTTTCGTGGAGATGTTTCATGACCACTGAGAACCTCAAATGTCAAATTGCAGCTAGTTCGGCTAAAAATTGTAACTAAAATGCTCAAAATACCCAAAATCGGGAGGTACGGTTATAAGGGGGCCATACCAAAACATGGACCTATGTTGACGATGTTTGGTGGAGATGTTTTATGACCACCGAGAACTTCAAATGTCAAATTACAGCTATTTCGGTTAAAAACTGTAGCTAAAATTCTCAAAATACCGAAAATCGGGAGGTACGGTTATAAGGGGGCCATACCAAAACATGGACCTATGTTGACGATGTTTGGTGGAGATGTTTTATGACAACTGAGAACTTCAAATGTCAAATTACAGCTATTTCGGTTAAAAACTGTAGCTAAAATTCTCAAAATACCGAAAATCGGGAGGTACTGTTGTATGGGGACTATTCCAAAACATGGACCTATGCCCATATCCTTTGGGATATAGATTTGTTGATCACTAGTAACCCTAAGTGCCAAATTATAGCTAATTCGGTCTGCAAATGTGGCGAAGAACGCCAAAATACCTCAAATCCGGAGGTACCGTTATATGGGGGGTATACCAAAGAGTGGACCGATATAGCCCATCTTCGAACTTAACCTGCCTATGATAAAAATACCCTCGGGTGCAAAATTTCAGCACTCTATCTCAATTATTGCGGACGCTAGAGTCATTACAACAGACGGACAGACGGACATGGGTAGATCGTCTTAGAATTTTATCCTGATCAAGAATATATATACTTTATAGGGTCGCAAATGATTAGTTCCATGTGTTACAAACGGAATGACAAACTTAATATACCCTCCATACTATGGTGGAGGGTATAAAAAGAATGTTATGTAATAGTAATATACATTACATTAAATTTGTCCTTTTAAGAGTATTTAATACCTCGTATATAAACCAGTTTTGTTGCATATGGACAGTTCTTGCAGTAATATTGAAATTATTTAAGTCTTGTATTTCTAAGAAGTTTACACATCTCATCTTCAATAGTTACATCAACACAAGTGGTTTCATGTAACTTTAAAAAATCTTTTGTATAAATGATTCCTTCGAGGGTGTCATTCTCTAACTTATTTCTTACTTTAGTTCTATTCAAATTAACTTGA
The DNA here is from genome assembly GCF_047663935.1 of Musca autumnalis. Classification (NCBI taxonomy): domain Eukaryota; kingdom Metazoa; phylum Arthropoda; class Insecta; order Diptera; family Muscidae; genus Musca; species Musca autumnalis. Next base: position 290,045,623 of record NW_027411644.1, on the reverse strand, counting down.
CTAAATATTCTCTCAACATTAGCAGACGAATGAGGTAAGGTTAAAATTTTTCCAATAAATTTGTTTAATACTGGGAAAAGAATCGAATTGTCTGCTCGTTTAAGTTGAAGGATGGGTTTCCAAAAAAAAATTCCAAGTCTACATCATTTGTTCCAAATAAAATCCTAAAATCTACATGTCTAAGTTCGCGGAATTCAGAATCCAGCTTTTGTTTTTCTTCTTTACCTACAAAGCATTCATATTCTTTTACAATATCATGAAACGTTTCTACTTTTCCACTTATTATGAGGTGTGGATTTATTGCAGATAAAGCTTTTAATGGATTATCAAGTTAAAATCTTTTCAAAATTTGATCGCAAAATTCTACATAAATGTTAATACAATTTGTAATTATTTGATTCAAATTTTCCGGGGGAATATGTGTTGTCTCCAACATATCTTTAACATATATTCCCAAATAGACTTCACTAGAATTGAGGTAATTTAAAGTGTTTTTATATTTAGTTCCACTAATGCAATTATTTTTTAATGATTCACTTTTTATGAAATTGCTCATAATAATTTTTAGAAGTCTTTCTATCTCGGAGTACAAAATGTGTATTTTTGTACTTTCGCTTTGAAAAATTCTATTAACATTGTTAATTAGCGGTAATATATATTTTTAAAATAATAAATACATTTTTTTGGTATCATTTAAATTTTTCAAAATTCGTTTTGCTGTCTTTTGATTTTCATTGATAGCTTCTTTGGAAAAGTACATTTTTAATGGATCATATACATTAGTAAGCGGATTACCACTGCTTCCAAAGAGAGCCATCGGGTTTGACTAGGATGTAAAATTTTAGTGGGTTTAATTTCTAAAAAATGTTAAAATTGCATTCAGTTCATTTGTCCTTTTAGGACTTCCCCCTAAGTAATTATAAATATCTTTTGCTAAAGATTCTACTTCACTTGGCAGTTTTTCGCATGCATATGATGAGCATAAGGCTAACGAATGACAAACACATTTTATAATGAATAGATGTGGACAATCTTTTTTTAAGAGTTGAGCTACTGAATGCTTCTTTCCCGTCATCACGGCATCTCCATCGGCTGCAAAACCTACAAGATTTCTCTTATAGTCGATTTGGTGCTCTGTTAAATATTCCACTATCAAATTATATAGATTCAACGAATCACTTTTTACGATGGGAAGTAATCCGAAAAAGAAATCTCTTATAGCAAAATCTTTATAAATTCGCACAACTAAGCACATCGATTTCTTATTTGCAATATCAGTTGATGGATCTACGCATAATGAAAATGCATTTTTCTCCATAAGACTTCGTATAGTTGAAAATTGATATTTTCCAACAACATTACGAATAATGGCATTTGCTTTGGTTCTACCCATTGCCATTGAGGATGCGACTTCTGAATCTGTAAATATATTTTTACATAATTTCACTAAATGATCGGCAGCAGCAAATACAATGTTGTGTTCCACAATGAAAAGAGCTAACTTTATTTCCGCTGTATTGCTCTTTGCATCTGTGCATATTCGGGAAAATTGTTCATCGATTCGCGGCTGTTTGTACATTATTGCACTAGAATTTTCACAATGTTTTACGGTTTTGCAGTGGGCAATCAAATCCGTTTTTCTGACGACACTTTTAATGTAACATTGCAGACAGTACAATATATGCAATCATTCCTTTTTTCAGCCCATGGCTTAATACGCTCGTCTTCCATCCACATAAATACATATTTCGTTTTAATTGTGAGCTGATATTTATTTTAATAAAATTTACTTGGTCTGCCAATGTGTCTTTTTCACCGGGCTCATTATTTTCTGCTGCCGTGTTTCCTAAAAAATATTTTTATAGACATTATTAAAAAATTCGTATGTTTTATACCATTAAAACTTACGTGGTTTTTCCAAATATCTGTACATATTTCTATTTTAATGTGCCTTTTTCTTCACGAGGTTTCTTTTATTATAAACTTTTTCTTTACACTATTTAGAAAACTTTCCTTTTCTCAATAGAATTTTTCAGCTGTGTCAAACTATTTGTTACTATGAAATGAAGACATGTAAACAAACAATATTGCAATTACTACAAAAGTTATCGTAAACACATCCACGTAACCATACCTAAATGAAAGCGATGAACGGTCGGCGATCAAACAAGTATCAATTGACGTTTACACTACAAGTAGCTGTTTTATTTTGTTATTCACCGTTAATTCCAAAGAAAAATCATGTTAATCAATATATTGTAAACGTATGCATGGCAAGATTTGAGGGTAAAGAGACAATATCTGGTTTAAGACTTTTTAGGGGTAAAATCGTCAAATCGTCATTTTGCTATTTTGAGCCAAAAGATCGTCAAAATGACAATAAATCGTCAAATTCGGCAACACTGATTGTAACCCCTTCTCCTCTCCCATATTTACTAAACAGCCCCTTAGTTGTAAGCACTCACCGGTCAGTCTGTATGTGCGTACATGTGTGTATTTGCTAATTGGTTAGCAGTTCGTCGGAACATTGTAGATGCTCCTAGATCAAGGAGACTAGAACAGTCTATGTAGCAGCGGGCACATATAAATACGTGAATGGAAAAGCTGGGAGTCAGTTATGATCTGAACGCGATATTTAAAACGTACGTGTAAGTAAAGAAGTAAAGTGGAAAAGAACTAAAGTGAAGTCTTGCCTGAATAGCTGAAGTGAATAAAATCAATAAAGCATTGTAGAATCGTAATCCAAAACGAACACTGTTTTATTTGGTACAAATCGTACTGGGGAATAAAACAACGTCTACAAGGGATTAAGTTCAAACCCTAATTCCGTAACAATATATTAGGATGTGTAAAGTATTGACTAAATCGGTCACTCCCTTCAAGAGCTATCGTTCGCACAATTTTTCCGAACATTTTTGAAATTTTTGGGGGAGGTACCTGAAGGAGTGGACCGACATGGCTTATCTTCAAACTTAAACTATTTTTTTCAGGAAGTATGGGCTTGCCCCTGATGAAACTTGTACTGTTGTTTGGAGGGCAGTGAATACAAGTTGTTACAACAAAAATCAAAGCACCTCAAGAGCAGGTCCTAAAATGAACTTTTCCGAATTTTTATGTGGCAGGTACTAGTAGAAATTTCACGATGTGTAATGTATGGACCAAATCGGTTATTCCCTTCAATAGTTATCGTGCGCACAATTTTTCCGAAAATTTTCGAGTTTATGTGGGGGAGGTACCGGAAGGAGTGGACCTTACATCGATCCATCTTCGAGCTTAAACTAAGTTTGGACAAATTATCGTGCGCACCAGCCAGCCAGACAGACACACGGACATACATGGCTAAATCAACTCCAAATTGTCTGAAACTAATTTCGTCCAAACATACTTGGAGTCTCAAACCATTATTTCGATGAGACACATTTTGTCCGTATGAAAGTGAATATACCCTCGTTAGCATAAATGCTGAGGATTTGTTCCATTCTTTGCACACCGTGATATTTCTGTGAGTCATAGAACGGGTACCTCCCACACAAAATTTCACTCTCGAATCGTACTGATTTTTCTTGACACAGGTTGTACGCAAGGCCCTTATTACCTTGGTACAAGTTTGTTGAGTGGCAAGTCGACACTTCTTGGCAAAATGACCCGAAAACTGTAAAAAAACCCATACAGCCAGCAAGTGTAGTGGCTGGTCTAAACTTTGAATCTCGAAGTATTGTGTCCAAACTTAGTTTGTGTAGAAAAGTGGGAACTATCGGTCCACTGCTTGGGGTACCACCCACACAATATTTTTGTTTAAGGGTATGTGCGAGGACCCTTTGGAATTTTTTTAACGAAGGTACTCCTAGTGTTCCTGTTTATAGCGATATGTTTTTCGTTGGTCTAAATTATATGGTGACCAACTGAAATGACTGATGGGCGCGATATTTATAGAGAGGAATAACTCCCAAAATAAGACCCACTTCCAAAATGGACTATTTCAGTCCATTCCTTTAGGTACCTCACCCGCAAAACTTTTTAGCTTTAATTCAAATACATATTTTATCGGCAAGTTCATACGCCCAAAATTCTGAAAACCTCCTTGGCACAGGCTGAGGGTATATCTCTGTCGGCAAAGTCGACTGATACTTTTTTACTTGTTATATTTTATTTGTATTCTATGTATTGTTTTTTCAAAATAGTCTGGCTTAATCCCATTGTTGTTGTTTTAATATTTTAAAACAACTATTTTATTAGTGGAAAAGATTTGGCATTGTTCTATATATTTTATATCTTATATTTTATATTTTTATTATACCCTCCACCATAGGATGGGGGTATATTAAGTTTGTCACTACGTTTGTAACTACTCGAAATAATCATTGTAGACCCCACAAAGTATATATATTCTTGATCAGCGTGCAATTCTACATCGATATAGCCATGTCCGTCCGTCTGTCCGTCTGTCCGTCTGTGGAAATCACTCTAGCGTCCGAACGGATTGACGTAGGTTGATGAAACTTTGGGAAAATATATTATATGTACGTAGGACTTTTGGTATTGAAAGCGGGCTATGTAGGTCCACGCTTTCGTATAGCCCCCATACAAAATGACGCGTGACGCGTCGTCGTTTTAAGGAATTTTTAAGATATTTGTCCCATTTTACCACCGAATTGGTTGTAATTTGGTACTTTGTGTCTCCAGAAGCCAAAAAACATTCCTACCAAAGTTGGGTTATATAGGTCCACGTTTTGGTATAGCCCCCCTATAAGGCCCCATATAAAGTACGCGTCATTTTAGTATATTTTGAATGTATTTGACCCATTTGACCACCGAATTGGTTGTAATTTGGTACTTTGTGTCTCCAGAGGCCAAAAAACATTCCTACCAAAGTTGGGTAATATAGGTCCACGTTTTGGTAGAGCCCCCATATAAGGCACCATATAAAGTACGCGTCATTTTAATATATTTTGAACGTATTAGACCCATTTGACCGCGGAATTGGTTGTAATTTGGTACTTTGTGTCTTCAGAGGCCAGAAAACATTCCTACCAAAGTTGGGTTATATAGGTCCACGTTTTGGTATAGCCCTCACATAAGGCCCCTTATAAAGTACGCGTCATTTTAATATATTTTGAATGTATCCGACCCATTTGACCAAAGAATCGCTTGTAACTTTGTATTTGTGTTTCCAGAGCCTAAGAAGCATTTCTACCATAAAATTTTTATATAGGTCCACGTGTTGATATAACCCCCATAATACGATATCTCCCGATTTTCGATATTTTAAAGGTTTTAGCCTCATTATCACACCGAGATGGCTGAAATTTGGTATTTAGTCTTCTTTAGGCTTATAAAACTTTCCCCCAGAAATTTTTAGTTATAGGTCCACGCCATCATCCACCGAAATGGCTGAAATTTGTGGTGGAGGGTATAAAAAGTTCGCCCCGGCCGAACTTAACGCTTTTCTTACTTGTTATACCTTATATTTTATATGTTATATTTTAAATTTTATATTTTTTTACCTCTAGCAAAATCTAATATATTTTGATTCCCTTTCTCTTTTGCAGCTTCTTACCCAAATCAAACTCTGCATCATGTTAATGGTAAGAAAACTTATATTTACTTCTCTTCAAATTCTAAAAATATAATCAATATGTATGTATCTTATCTAATAGCATTCTACTGATATTACCACAAAATAATCAAATTAATAAAATGCCAAAATTGAGTACAATAATGAGTATGTGTTTAAGTTTTATAACTAATGGAAGCAGAGATTATCATGCGTATATGTATGTGCATGTCATATTTAATTAAAACTGATATACCTAGGAAATGTTTACAAATTGTCAATATGATTATTAGTATTTGATAAAAACTAGTGATATGTAAAATTAAAATGTTTTACATACTCGTAATATTATTGAAAATATTTTGAATCAAATATAGTATAATAATAAACAATATTGTTTACATGTTACATGTATAACTATTAAATTACAGTAATCTGTTTGTATTGCATTACATATTCAAAAATCCAACTAAGTTATTTTCGAATTACTGCATATGTGGGATATTAACCATTAGGAGAAGGAATTTACCACATGTGTTTATGCTTCGACTGTTGACAATGTCAAGATAAGCTAAAAAAAACTTACTACATACTCCAGTACTGATGAAGGAATTACATTTCAGATAGATTTTTAGGTCCAAAACCCCATAAAAGCGGAAGCACCTTTAAAAAGGGCGAAACATTCATTATATTTTTGTAGTATATAAATATATATTTTTTACATCACCGTACATGTAAATATTTTCCCTAGTACATTTCTAAACCCAAATGACAATTTCACTTAAATACCTCTTTTAAATATATTTTTAAGTAATATACTCTTATATCCTGTATATAAATTTCCAATGGACAAACACAAATAAACAAACAATGCCAGATGTAGTATTACATAACTTTCAATAAATTTCTAAATTATCTAATCTAACTATGACGAAAATAAATCACAATAAATGTTTGTCAAAGTTTAGAACAAAAAAAACTCATTTCATTTTAATGGCATTGTGATGATGTTATGCCATATAAAAGGAAATTATTCGGAAAACTTTTAAACACACACACACGCACAGGAAAAGTGAAAAAGTATTGATTAAAATTTCCCCTTTCAAAGTGAAGAATATCAAGTGTGGTAAGAAAATAATTTGTATTGTTAAGATAATAAGTGGGAGAAACAGGAGGAAGGAACAAAAGAGTTCTTAATCAAAAAAGTTTTCAAAAAACTAATTTAAAATTATTTTAAATTTGACTAAACTCAAAGAATGTTTCGTTAGAAAAGACATTTCGAACAAAACAAAAGTGGCAACATCTGCCATCAAATTATTTTCCAATGACAAATGCGTCAATTTAAAGTTTCAAGGTAAAATTAATTTTCTCCCTGTGCCTAAATGATTTCGCAAAACACAAATACTTTGTAGTTTACAAAATGTTGTTTGAAAAATATATACATAGTTTAGTTTTAGATAGGTATAAACGAAAACATGTCAATATTGTCAACATGGAGACAATATTGTCATTCTGGATATTTTTAAAATAATTCTTAAAACTAGTTAAATATTAAAGATACACCTTTATTATTCAAAAACTGACCCAATTCGGTTTATCAAATTATAAAAAAGTTTTATTCTTAATAAAAAATAAATTATTGGGAATAGTGTATCGGCAATTTAAAAAGAAATAATAATTAAAAAGAAATTTAACAAGTAAAAAAAGTATCAGTCGGCTTGGCCGACAGAGATATACCCTCAGCCTGTGTATATTGAAACAATTTTTTCCCATAAAACGTATGTATTTAGAGGGTTTTAAAAATTTTGAACGCATGAACCGACAAATATGTTGATTAGATTAAAGGGCAGAAGTTTTGCGGGGGAATTACTTAAAAGTGAAAATGAAGTGTTGTTTTCCCCCTGAAAAAACTTTTACCATCATAATTGAGGCAGCGAATGCAAGTTGCTTCAACAAAAATAAAAGTGATTCGATAGCAGGTCTTAAAGTGAACTTATCCGAAATTTTGTTTGGGAGGTACTGGATGAAGTGGACAAATATAGTCCATATTTGGACCTGATCTATATCTCGTAGATATATTAAGATGTGTTAAGTATGGACCAATTCGGCCACTCCCTTCAAAAGTTACCGTACGAATAATTTTTCCGAACATTTTTGAAATTTTGTGGGGGAGGTACCTGAAGGAGTGGACCGATATGGCTTATCTTCGAACTTAAACTATGTTTGGACAAAATATTACTAAGGCCAAAATTTGGACCCAATCAGCAGATCCGTTGGAGAGTTATCTTGCGCTCCAACCACCCCACATGGTGTCATAGGGGTTTTGTGAAACTTTCAAGCTATTTTCTCAGGAAGTTTGGACTTGCCCCTGCTGAAACTTGTACCGTCGTATGGGGGGCAGTGAATATAAGTTGTTAAAACAAAAGCGATTCGAGAGCAGTTCCTAAACTGAACTTGTCCGAAATTTTGTGTGGGAGGTACCCGAAGGAGTAGACTTATTGATTCCATATTGGAACCTCATCTAAGTCTGGTACATATTTCACGATGAGCAAAGTATGAACCAAATCGGTTACCCCCTTAAAGAGTTATCATGCGCACAAATTTTCCGAACTTTTGTGGGGGAGGTACCGGAAGGAGTGGACCGATATAGCCCATCTTTGAACTTAAACTAAGTTTGGGCAAAATATTACGAAAGCCAAAATTTGAACCGAATCGGTTCATCGGTTCGAGAGTTATCGTGCGCTCCAGCCAGCAGGACAGACAGACGGACGGACGGACATGGCTAGATCGACTCCAAATTGTCTGAAACACATTTCGTCCAAACATACTTGGGGTCTAAAACCATTATTTCGATGAGGCACATTTTCATCGTATCAAAGTGTATATACCCTCCTTAGCCTAAAAGCTGAGGGTATAAAAAGAATATAATAATTAAAAAGAAATAAGAATATTTTTATACTGCATGTACAATAGGGTAACGACTTTTTTACAACCTCATATCCCTGTATCATAGCGTGATGGGTTTTGCCATAAGATTACATAAAATCATAATTATAAGGTGATTCGGTGAAAAAACCTCACGCACAAAATGATTTTAAAATTTGAATTTATGAAAATTATGGACAATTTTTTGAAGTCACTGTAAGCAGATATACAATTGAAAATAAACTTTAGAGTCACATGAGATAATTAAACTGACATAACATTTATTTCTCACTAATTTTCTTCAATTCTGAGAATCGTAAAAATGTCGTAAACGCTTTTATTTAAAGATATAATTTTTTAACAAAAAACAAAAAATTTAAAAATTTTTCAAAGTGGTTTGTGCATTACCTTTTTCAAATAAAACATTGAAATAAACATTATTATAGTTATTAGTAGGCTTATATTTATTCATTCGTGCAACAAAAAATAGTTTTTGAAAAAAAAAAATCCATTTCATAAATTTTTTTCAAAAAATTATATTTTTAAAATCGATTTGTGCAAAAGCAAAAGTTCATTCATCTCTGCTACAGGAAATCATTTTTGAGAAAAATGTCAAAAAGTCATAACCCTAATGTACAACTCTGCGATAACAACCTCAGCTTAATGACTATGCATTTTAAGACTGACACTTTGGAGTCGATTTCGCCAACAAGATAACTCTTAAAGGTGATAAACGATTTGGTCCTAACTTTGTTCATTGTAATGTTTATTCCAAACTAAGATTAAGTTCGGAACGAACTATGTATACCCAAAAATAAATTCCATTACCAAATAATGGGTTCTAAAATAATTTTAGTAGTCGCAAATACTTACAAATCACCCTATTGGCTTTCTAATGCCCATAAGGAAAGGTAAGCTAAAAACATCGCGAACTTCTTAAAAAATTCGTTTTCTGAGTTGGCAAATTCTATTTTTTCCATGACTTATATTTTGTCTTGTGTCAAATTTTGTGTCATTTCAAGTTTGGAAGTCAAACTTCAATCGCCAAATTAACACTCGTCTTTCTCGAAACTGGATTTTTTGAGATATGTCACTCTTTGGGCAATTGAGCGACATGTTCTATTCTTAGAACAGTTCAGGTGAATTTGTGTACAATTTTAACATACATACACAGTGTGTATTACACACATAAATACTCCATATTTATACCCTACAACCAGGGTTTCGGAGTCGAGGTATTTTTGGCTCGACTCCGACTCCGACTCCAGACGAATTTTTTTCACGACTCCGACTCCGGGTCGACTCCGAGAGTGAATTCCTATACCACTAAAAATTAATAAAATGTGCACACATTTTTAACTTTTTCCTATATTTTGGCCTATATAGGCTAATGTGTTAGTTTTTCCTTACATATTCATTAGAAAGGGCATTCGTTCGAATACATTCGAACATATCAATATTGTTTCTGCGAATTAAAAATAGCGAATTTAGAAAGTTTTTTTTTTTTTTAAAAAAAAATTTGCCTTTTTAGGCCAAGATCATTTTTATTATTAATATTTAATTTAATTTTTTTTAATGATCAATAATGCATCTGAAAAAGGAAAGCCGACGACTCGAAAGTTTTTGTCGGTTTTCCTTTTTTGCACAAGTATATTCTGGACGGAATTCTTCCGCGTGAGAAAATCTTTAAGCTTTCAAAATATGTGAAAATGAAGGGGCAATACAAATCATAAGGACTACATGCAATAAAAATTATAAGCAATTCAAACTGGATGTAACCCAACATTTTAGTGCGCTTAGCCTTAAAAGGAGACCCCCAGTTGAAAAGCTCAAGAAAAGCCATTTTTCATGATTTTCTCCGAGAAAACTACGTAACTTTTTGCGTGATTTTTTTCTTCATCTGAAACCGAAAAATATTACGAAGTTTTGAGACCGTCTACGAAACCCTGTTTTTATTAAAGCATTTTGCGGTGCCAACCAACTCTACCTCGAAAACTGATAAGCCAATTGTAATATATTTTGGTGGCCGATTGTTCTCATCCAACGCTTATACTATGGCAATATTGTTCCGATCGACTTAAAAATTTGATCACATATTCAATGCTATGATATTTATACTAAAATTCAGCGCTCACATTTTGAACTTTGGTGTGGAGTGGATAATTTTATTGAAATATTTGAGATATATTGTGTAAACAGCCCATCACGTAGGCAGACAGATGTTTTCTGGAACTGAAAAATTAACACACGAAAAAATTAGCATGAAAATATTCTACAAAAATGATAGGTATGTAGGATCGGTCCACTAAGACAAGAAATCGATATTGTCATGTTTCCATTGTCCTTTATCACTTTTACGCGATCCTTCCTCATGAAAACTGTATGATTATGTATTTAATTAAATTTCTTATATGCTATTGATTGCGTAGAAAACTTGGATGCACATGAACTATGTCTGTTCCTGGCGGACAGATCCGGTTATTTGAATGTCTACATCTAATGCCCTCATTGAGTACATAAAGAATCATAGAAGAAAGATTCGCCGTTTGTCAGACTTCTGAGTTATGGCGGGATGAATCTGTCGTTGACAAACAACGAATTTAATCTGAACTTCATATATAGTTAATAGATTATGCGAAATTTACCGAAATACATAAAGACCACAATGTCACCAATAGAGGACAAGGATGATTTCTCATAAAAAACAGGATGAGAATACCAATAGACTTTTGTGAGAAGACCAGTAAGACTTCTGACGAAAGAGGTTAAATGTCCAATCTTAATTTTATTGTCGTAGAACTTTACTTTTGTTTGCAAAAATCTAAAGAATCATTTGGATCAACAAAATAGGGATGAATAGACTACACTTCAGAGGATAGTAAATATCCTGTGAATTGTCCTTTAAATACCGTTTGCATATATGTTTTCTTTAAATTTTCTTTTAAAATAAATAATGATTTAAAAAAAATTTTCTTGTTCCAAATTTAATCTTATGTTTCTATAACGTGGAAAAAATGTTTCCCGGAGTCGGAGTCGAGTTATTTTTTCCGACTCAGACTCCGACTCCGACTCCAGCAAAATTGCTCGACTCCGACTCGTAGACTCCGACTCCGACTCCGAAACCCTGCCTACAACACAATGTGGAACGGGTATTATAAGTTTGTTTTTCGAAAAATTCATGTAACACCCCGAAATATTCAAATCTCGAGGAGATAAAGCGATTTTGAGATGTTTGTCCGTCCGTCCGTCCATCCATTAAAAATTGTACGCACGCTACAGACCGCAATTATCGACAAATCTTCACAAAATTAAGGTCGGGTTCAGACCATAATAGACCCCCATAAATTTTGGCGATGATCATGAAATACTTAGGATGTGAAATAGATCAAAAACAAACATTTTATCCAGTTTTGTAGCGGCTCTGTAGGTTGCAATGTCAGTCTTATCGGCGTGACATTTTATGTAAGATTTGGGTTTACGACAGAGAAGTACCTTGCAATTTATCGTGATGATTAGATAATATTTTGCGGGTTAAATTGACCAGAACTTTTGTGTGAAAATTGATAAAGTTGTTAGAGAAATGACTATATCTTTATTCCTGGAAACTATGTTAAACCAATGTAAGTTATATTTCGAAGAGGAACGCTTGGCATTTCCATTGATGCTAATTATGTAGATGTACGTGGTCAGAAAACAGTTACAACCTAGTATATACAGGGATCCCTCAGTTTTAATTGTGGGTAGTGTAACTTTTATCACGCTAGACATCGCAGTTATAGTTCACTACTGACAAATGTTTGCACGACGTAATAGTTTTGGCCAAGGATAGTGCCAATAATTGTTGATAATGATCGGATAGTATTTTTTGGACATTTGAATTTTCCGACTAATATGTGGGTTAGGACCAAAGTTCAACTCTTGGACCAGTATGCCAGGAAGCACGGATTTGTCCAAGGAAAACATAATATCGCTGTAAAGAGGACCCCAACGAACAGCATCGGTATACATTTCCAAAGGATCTTCGAACAGACCTTAAACTGCACTTAGGCACAAATTTTGAATTTTTTGCATAAATGTTGAACTTTTGTTTGGACCAAATTTCAGTGACATTTTTAAATATTGAGGAGAAGAACCGGAAGTGCCTATCTTCGAACTGAAAATATTTTAAACGAATAAGTTATGGCCAAGGCCAAATGGCGAAGGCCAAATTTTGGATCAAATCGGTTGATCAATTCGAGAGTTATCGTGCTCTCCAGCCACTACACACGGTGTCATAATGGTTTTGCACCTTTCGATCTGTTTTCTCAAGAAGTATGAACTTGCCCCTAAAAAACTCTTACCGTCGTAATCAGGGCTTCGGAGTCGGAGTTGGAGTCGGAGTCTAGTCTGGAGTCGGAGTCTGCTGGAGTCGGAGTCGGAGCCGGAGTCGTGAAAAAAAGCTCGAATCCGACTCCGGGCAACAATCTGTTCTACATTTATCAAAATTTGTCAAATCAATTTAAATTATTTAAATGATCATAATTTAGAAAACTCTTAATCTCTATTTTGACTACAAAATGCATATCGGAAACATTTTGGGTCAATTGATTTGAATAATGTTTGCATGTTCTGAATATACTTAGGGAAGATCTTTTAGAAGATTTACAGGTCATTTTATAGAAGACTCACTGGTCTTCTCTTGCTGTTTTTTATTAGAAGTCTAAATGACTCTGCTGTGAAAGAACCTGTTGGACTTCTATGAAAGACCTTGTAGTACTTTAAGGGAAATCATACGAAAGACCTACAAGACTTTTTGCTGAATTTGTATGAGAAAAGTTAGAATCTTCTTAAAGACGATGTTCCAGCTATTTTTTAAACGACATATTCGGTCTTTTGAAGAACCATGCGTCTTTTATAAAGAAGTCTGCTTTTTATAATAGAATAGTGTGTGGTTATCTATAAGTAAACCTACTTAACCATTTCTCTCTCTACTTAAGGGGATATTCCTATGCTAACCTGTTGTTCTTCGATGCGAAGAGATCAAATGATTTTTCGATTAAGTCATGCATCTGGGATAAAGTGGTCAATGTAATTATGCTGAGGAATGAAAATTATTGAACAGATTGACGTTAAATTATGAGCATTGCCTCTATAGGATGGTGGATATATAAATTTCTAGAACTATTTAATCATTTCCGATTATCAGTTCGGCTTAGCCGTACTAATCGTTGGTTTTACTTGTATTCTTTTTGATGTGGTAGACAAAAGACACTTTCCACCATAAGATGTTAACTTGTCATTCCGTTTGAAACACATCGATATATTCGTCGGGGACTTTATAAAGTATAAAGATGTAAAATTGCCGGTATAGGTTTACGATTTAGTATAACGGCACGGCCCGATTTTATGTATTTCGAAGGTTTTCTTTTGTCACATTACGTGGTGCAATGCGTAAAAATAACTATGGACTGACAAGAATCCGAGATATTGTCCTTGAAGATGAAGAGTTATGTAGGCAAAGGCCTACAAGTGTAAATCAAAATTCTTAACGGTTTGAAGAAAATGATCCCTTTTGACATAAAGGTTTCAAGTAACCTCAACCATGAAAGTGTGTGTTAACGTTGCGGTGTTAAAATATCGTTAATTTTCAATAACTCAAAAAATTACAAAGAGTGTTACCGGTCGGTAATTATGGTAATTTGGTATTTCGAGTCTCATAAATCATAAGTCAAATTCGGAAAATTGTAAATATACTCGTATGTCGGTGTTTAGGTAGAGAAACCTTGTAACGATACCGTCCGATTGCAGTTGCTTTGAAGGGTTTTGCTACATGTTCTGAAGTGTGAAGTATGCTGAAGTGCTTGTTACTTTGTATTCCGTATTGTCAACGGGAAAAAACGAACAATATAGGTCTATGTTTTGGTATCCTCCCAATGAAATGTATCCTGAAAGTTCAAACTGAGTTGACTGCAGTTTAAGTTGTGAATTTTATTTGATCTATTTTCGGAGTAGACTCCGGAGTTGGAGTCGGAGTCGGAGTCGAGAAAAAAATTGGACTGGAGTCGGAGTCTGACAAAAAATGGCTCGACTCCGAAGCCCTGGTCGTAATTGAGGCAGCGAATGCAAGTTGCTTCAACAAAAATCAAAGTCATTCAGAAGCAGGTCTTAAAGTGAACTTATCCGAAATGTTGTGTGTGAGGTACCCGAAGGAGTGGACAAATATAGTCCATATTCGAACCTGATCTATATTTGGTAGAAATCTTAGGATGTGTAATGTATGGACCAAATCGGTCACTCCCTTCAAGAGATCGTGCGCATAATTTTCCGAACATTTGTGAACTTTTTTGGTGGAGGTACCTGAAAAAGTGGACAGATATAACCCATCTTCGAGCTTAAACTAAGTTTGGACAAAATATTGCGAAGGCCAAATATAAGACCGAATCGAGAATTATTTTGCACTCCAACCACTACACACGATGTCGTAGGGTTTTTTGCAACTTCCAGGCTATTTTCTCAGGAAAATGGACTTGCCCCTGATGACACTTGTACCGTCGTTTTGGCTACAAGTTGCTACAACAAAAATCAAAGCGATTCGAGAGCAATTCCTAAACTGAACTTTTCCGAAATTTTGTGTGGGAGGTATCTGAAGGAATGGAGCGATTGAGTCCATATTAAAACCCATCTAAGTCTGGTAGAAATTTTACCATGTACAAAGTATGGACCAAATCGGTCACTCCCTTCAAGAGTTATCGTGCACACAATATTTTCGAACATTTTCGAACTTTTGTGGAGGAGGTACCGGAAGGAGTGGACCCATCTTCGGACTTAAACTAAGTTTGGACAAAATATTACGAAACCCACATTTTGGACCTAATCGGTTGATCCTATCGAGAGTTATCGTGTGTTATATCAAGGTAGCAGTCAGATAAAGGAATTACTGTCTAACATCACGGTGCCCCTGAACCAACTTTATATGGAAGGTGCTTACACCTGCTTGGGTGCCACCGTGGTGCAATGGTATGCACGCCCGCCTTGCACGCAGAAGGTCGGTGGTTCGATTCCCCGGCCAGGCAACACCAAACATTTTTCAACGGTGGCAAAATACCCCTCAGTAATGTTGGCGACATTTCCTGAGTATTTCAGCCTTGAAAAACTTCTCTATAAGTGGTGTCTTAGGACACGCCGTTCGGACTCGGCGATAAACAGTAGGTCCCATATCATTGAGCTAAATATGAATCGGGGTGCACTCATTGATATGAGAGAAGTCTCCCTTGTCCCGTATGGGATGTTGTGGAACAATGTTGTTGTTGTTGCTTACACCTAGGAAGTTCTTGTAGATTCTGAATCTACAATGTTCATAGATGAGAAAAAAAAAACAGAAAAATCGACGAAGGGATTTTTAAATAAATCGCGGTCAAAGCTCACATTTTTAGGTTTTTTTTTGCTATTCACGATTTGGCTAGGAAACCGCAAGCCCTATTAAAATGGGATTAGATTAAATGTTGTAGATGTGAAAATTCTATTATTTTTCTCATTTATGAACATTGTAGATTCAGAGTCTGCAAAAACCTCCCAGGTGTAAGCACTTTCCACTTAAAGTTAGTTAAGGCGGACCGTGCATATAAATAAATTCCGCAGAAAACTAGTGCCCAGGGGAAGTGGTGTAGGTCGGCCCCGTTCGACTATAGCTTACTTGTTTTTTTTTTCTAGAATGTTTTCTATCTACAGAAGATCTAGTGAAAGTCTTTTGACCTCGAAATTACCTCTGCCTAAAGAAGGCCTGGAGAAGATCTTCGATCTATAGAATAATTGGAAAATGTGTTTTTTCTATAGATGGGGTGGCGAAAGTCTTCGCCCTATAAAAGACCTAAGGAAGTTTTTGTCTTCATAAAACCTGAAAAGGTCTTCTGCTAAAGAAAACCCGAGGAAGGTCTTCTGTCTATAGAACACCTATGTGCTTAAAGGAGACCTGTAAAAGGTCTTTTGTTCATGAAAGAAGTAAAATTTATTCTATCCAATAAAGGCCAATAGAACGCCTTCTGTCCATAAAAGACTTGTTCATAAAGAAATGTAAAGGTCTTCTGCTCATAGAAGACCTGTGGAATGTATTTTTTCTACATAAGATCTGTTGAAGGGGGTGACGTAGGGGATGAAAGATACCAAGGAACGGTCCTGACCGGTTTTAACATGGCAAAGCCCAGGATTTATCTTGGTCCCTCTTTCATCTCAAGTGGACACTGACCTCCCCGTGGTGTCACCTGGGGAACTGTTTTTAACACCCGTTAAAAGTAGTGAGCTAACATGTGCAGCGCGTTCACCCATAAGAACGTTAAAAACTTGGGTTTGGGCGTCGGGTTAGTAACCCCTAGAAAAAAAGTTGACGAACCCCGCAAACGGTTTAAGGACCATCATCTGCGAATCTGCACCTGGAATGTTCGCACAAGGTTCAGTCTTCGCATTGGCAGACGTACTTGAAAAGTACAAGGCCGATATTACTGCCATACAGGAAATACGATGGATTGGGAAAGGCGTCACAACAACACCTAAAGGTGACGCACTGTATTATAATTGCCATGACGTAAAGCATGAGTTTGGTTGCGAACTCGTAGTTAGTCGGAGACTAAAACATCTGGTATCCAGCTTCACCCCAGTGAATGAAAGACTTGCTGCAATTCGAATAAAAGCTAATTTCTTCAACATCAGCTTTATTTGCACTCAACGCGGAAGTTGGACATGGATAGTAGGGTGTCCAAAAAAACCGGTTTTTCCAAACAAAACGGTTTTCGGTTAACCGAAATTTTCAGTTTTTTCAAAAACCGGTTTTCGGTTTTCAAAATTTTTCAAAACCGGTTAACCGGTTTAAACCCGGTTTGGTAAAATAGGTACAAAATTGCTCATAATTGATAAATATTTGATTAAAAATGTGCGACGAGGGGTAAATTAAGTATAACTAGTTCGTTATTATATAATTATCTGATAATTATAAGTCAGAAATTGTGCTCTAAGAATAGTAAAAGCCCTTACAAATATATGATTGTGTACCAAAGGAATTAAATTTACATATTATTAAGTATGGATTCTCCTTCTTGCGTTGATAATCTCAAATTATCGTGCCGGAATCAAAATGCATTTTGTTATCGTTACCCTTTACAACCTTAAATTCGACAAGTTCTTAGTTTAGTGTAATAATTCAAAAACGTATGAATAACGTCATTCAAACAACCGACATTACGTATACGTAGTTTTTTCATAGATCGTTCAATTGAACTATATTGGAGTTGTGCCATTTTACACAAAATATTTTCAAGTTTATAGGTATCTGACATTTATAATTTAGCCGTACCTTTTGTTAGTTAAGTTTAGTTTACTTTCTAGAACACAATTGTAATGAAATTTTAAAAATATTACTACTTTTTTAAAACCGGTTAACCGACACAAATAACCGGTTTTTTCGGTTAACCGAAAATGACGTTTTTGGCGAAAACCGGTTTCGGTTTTGTAACTCAAAACCGGTTAACCGGTTAACCGGTTTCGGTTTTGGACACCCTAATGGATAGGCTGCAAACACAACATATAGCTACAGCATACTCCACTCAACTAGCCGAATTGCTTAATGAGAGCACTCCTTGTCCCGATAACATTACAACACAATGACAAAATATTGCTCACTCCATGCAATCAGCCGCAAAATCCATACTTGGATACCAGAGACCTCCACAAAGGAATTCGTGGTATGACCAGGGGTGCCGTGCTGCTACCGAAGAAAAAATGCGGCATATAGAGCTACTTTACAATCAGTAGCAACGCGTAGCGCACGAGAGAGATATCGGGAGAAACGGAGAGAAGAGAAACGAGAAATGGAAAAGCGGGAGTGTGAACAAATCGAGATGTACAGGAGCCAGAATGAAGTCCAAAAATTCTACCAACGAGTGAAACATCAAACAGATGGCTTTGGTACAGGCACATCGTCTTGTAGAGACCAGCAAGGTAATCTGGTAACAGATACAGATAGCGTGCTGAGGATATGTAAGGAACATTTCTCCAATCTGCTGGTATACAATAGTAGCGATGACGATGATACCACAAATACAATCCCAGAATATGGTATAGAATGTATACCGCCCGGCCAAGATGAGGTAAAAACAGCAATCAACCGGCTGAAGAATAATAAAGCAGCAGGAGCCAATGGTTTACCAGCCGAGCTGTTTAAAACCGGAGGCGACGCGCTGATAAGGTGTATGCATCAGCTAGTTAGCACCATCTGGCAGCAAGAACGCGTACCCGACGATTGGAAACTGAGCATCCTATGTCCCGTCCACAAGAAAGGAGACAAGAACGTATGCTCCAACTATAGGGGCATAAGTCTTCTCCCTATTGCCTATAAGATAGTGTCAGGGATATTGGGCGAACGACTGAAGCCAATGGTCAACGAAATAATTGGACCATACCAAGGTGGCTTTAGACCTGGCAAGTCCACCATTGACCAGATATTTACCCTGCGGCAAATCCTGGAGAAGACCCAAGAGATGCAGATCGACACATATCACCTTTTTCGATTATAAAGCAGCATTCGATAGTCTCCTCCGATCAAAGGTATTCCATTCAATGTCTGGTATCCCCGCAAAGCTCATCCGGCTTTGTAAGATGACTTTAACTGATACTAGGTCCTCAGTTAAAATTGGAAAGAACCTCTCCGAAGAATTTTACACCAAAAGAGGTTTCAGACAAGGAGACAGCCTTTCGTGTGACCTATTAAACATTTTGCTGGAAAAGGTAATACGAGATGCAAATGTCAAAAGAAATGGCACAATTTACACCAATAGCCACATGTTACTTGCCTATGCTGATGACATAGACATCATGGGACGATCAGTAAAGGAAGTAACTGATACCTTTAGGAAGGTCGAAGCAGAATCTGCGAAAGTGGGTCTGGCGGTAAACGGCGAAAAGACCAAATTGATGGTGTCGACGCGCAAAGCGTCCATAGAGCTAGGACCAACTGTGGAAGATGGTACCTACAATTTTGAGGTAGTTGAAGACTTCGTCTACCTCGGCACTGCCATAAACACAACAAACAACATCAGTTGTGAAATAAGAAGAATTGTATTGGCCAACAGATGCTACTATGGTCTAAGTAAGCAATTTAAAAACAAAGCCACATCTCTTCAAACAAAAATAACACTATACAAAACGCTGATACTACCCGTGCTAATGTATGGCTCCGAAGCATGGGTACTTGCGCAAGCAGATAAGGCAGTGCTTGGTGTGTTTGAGAGGAAAATTCTTCGAAAGATCTACGGGCCGATTTGCGTTGACGGTGAATATCGACGTCGTATGAACCACGAGCTCTATCAGCTATACAAAGACATGAATATAGTTAAACGTATCGAGATGCAACGATTGCGTTGGCTAGGCCATATCATGAGAATGAGCGATGATGAACCCGCTAAAAAGGCGTATGAATACATGGCACATGGCGGTGCACGCAGAATCGGCAGGCCTAAGCTTCGATGGAGCAAACAAGTGGATGAAGAAATGGAAAGGCGCGGTATTCCAAAAAGTCAAGCGAAAACAGAGAGGAATGGAGATCTTTTCTTAGTTCGGTCTATGGAACAAATGTTCTGTAATGGGCCAACTAAGTAAGTAAGTAAGTCCATACTTCTTGAAAAAACAGCCCGACTGATGAAAAAACCCCTATGGCACCATATCCACAACTTCCGGTACTTCACCCGAATATTTAAAAAATGTCACTTAAATTGTATGCACGATATATCTTGATCAAATTTAGTCCAAAACTTTGGATCTCCTTAAATTTGGTCCAAATTCAGTTTAACTTCTAAAATTGAGATACCTTAGGGTATCTCCCCAGAAAAGTTCATCATTTGTGTCTAAGCGCAGTTTAAGGTCTGTTCGCCTCTGCAACACTTTTGAACTTTTATCCTAATCCATATTTTCGTCGGCAAGTTCAAAAAAGGTCTCAAAATACTGAAAAAGACCCTAAATACATTCGATCTGTCCGAAGATGAAAATTTCAATTCACATAGGCTGAGGGTATATCTCTGCCGGCAAAGCCGACATATACTTTTTTTAATTGTTTCTACATAAGATCTGTTGAAGGTCTTCTGTCCCAAAAGATATTTAGAATATCTAAAATAGTCCTGTGAAGGTCAAATATCTATGGAAGACCTGTAGAAAATCTTTTTTGTCTATAAAATGACATATTCCAGCCATAGAAAAAAATATTTTCTTAATATTGATGGCAAGGCCTTCTTTCTTAAGAAGACCAGGAGGGGAAGAAAAATCTTCTACAAATAAAAAAAACCTGTAGAATAATCCTTCAGAACCCCTTTCTCTTATAGAAAATAAAAACTGATTGAAACGTTTCCTTTTAAACCAAATCATCTTCATTTCTTTAAAAAATATTTTTTTAAACAACAATTTTGAATTTTTATGATTTAGATACTAAACTACCCTTCACAACAATTTATTCCCTCAAACTATTAAGTTTTGAAATGACATACGAAAGCATCCACATCCTGTTACCTAACATCTGTTGTCGATGGAGGGGAAATGAAAATAGATATTGACACATACACAAGTGTATACACATAGTTTAGTTTTGACACCAGTCTTGGTTTTTACTCACACATTCGAAAATCCAAAGTATACTTCTTGTGATGTTCGGGGTTGCCAAGTCAATATTTCAAACGAAGAAATAAATCGAATCGAAAATCGAGGAAAACATAGCACATACGCCTAAATTTTGACATGAAATGCCTAAGTGAATGAACGCGGTTTGAATTGAACATGGTACTAAGTAGTATCCCGAAATTCAAATAATATTAATGTTATATTTTTTATGAAAATTATTTAAAATTCTTAAAACCAGTAATGTGTCTCTATGTAACCGGCACTGTCGTCCAGGGTATATGTTATGTTTGTTAAGGTATCACTATCTTCCCTTGACAACGGTTATGATGGCTTCACTTTACATTGTTTTTTGCTGCAAATTCCTTCGTTGGCTATGCTCGACTTGATAGAAAAAAATAATAAAAGTTTTCGATCAAAATCACGACGCCTAATAGCGGCAACATTCACATTTATTAACATTATTCCAAGAAGCTTCAATTTGTTGTGGTTTCCTCTTCCACAGTTGAAAAATTGCTTCAACATAGCTTTGGGTTTTCTATGATACACTTTCTTACATACATTCATACCAATGTACCCGTGTATGTGTGTGAATTTAAATAAATATATTTTAGTGCGTGAGTATGTTGTGTTTATTGTTTAATACCTATGTTTGTCTGTTTGTTTTTTATTTAGCTTATCTCGTTGACTACGAGTGTTCGTTCTATCATATTTTGCAATCTGTCATTTAGTTTATTCTTCAGTAAGGATATATAAGCAAAAACGAAAATACTTATGTGTGGATTTTTTATAATAGTACGATAAAGAAAATAAAAAAGAAAAAAATTGTGTCAAATATGACAAATGGTTCCAGTTATATATTTTTATAGACATCATTCTATGCTTATTTATTTTACTTAATATATTTTTGTTTATTGTCATATTTTTTTTTCTTAACTTATGCAATATAATAAATCTGCTGTAAAATGGCTCATTGTTTGTTCCGTAATGTGTTTATACACATTTCACATTTATTTCTTATATTTCATTATAAAAAAAAGGAAATGAAAAAAGGAAAACTTGTTGTATATGGCTTACAATAATAGAATTTTAAACTAACATACAGAATATAAAATATGAATATTTTTAGAAACACACATACATCCGTTGAGTTTGAACTCTTATATTTGAATTATTTTTTAAGTACTGACAGATCCAACATTAAACATATTGGAAGTTGCGGATTGAAACGGTAGATAATTGTCTAATTTCCCATTTCTCAGAAATTATTAAGTTCTCTATGAACGAAAACTGCAAAGTTTTGGGAAATCAGGGTTTTTATCTTCGGAAGCATTGGTGTCTTAAAGACTAAAATTATATATTTCTAATAAGAACTACAAAGACTACCGGCTTCGAACATTTCAAAAACTCACTATAAGAGGCTTTACAATGGCTTTAAGTGCAACAATTAAAAACATTAAGTTCGGCCGGGCCGAAGCTTGTATACCCTCCACCATAAAATATTCTGAACTAAAATGGAATAATTAGTGTCCCGTTAGGTGCGAAAATTGTTCGAATTGTATCTAAAAATGTATATAATCTGTTAGTACGTTTATATGGTGGATATAGCAAAACATGGACTTATGTGGACGTTTTTTTGTGGAGGAGTTTTGGGTCCACTGAGAACTTCAAATGTCAAATTCTAGCTAAATTTGACATTTGAGGTCCTTAGTGGTCCCAGTGAGGTTCTCAATAAAAATTTAAGCTAAAATCCTCAAAATACCGAAAATATGGAGGTACCATCATATGGAGACTATACCAAGACATGGACCTATATTAACTATTTTTTGTGGAAGTTTCGTGACCGCTTAAAGTTTCAAGTGTCAAATTACAGCTAGTTCGGTTAAAAATTGTAGCTAATATCCTCAAAATACAGACAATTAGGGGTACCGTTATATGGGGGCTATTCCAAAATATGGACCAAAATATGGACCCATGAGAACCTCAAATGTCAAATTACAGCTAGTTAGGTCACAAATTTTAGCTAAAATCCCCATGTCGTTGGTGGTCAAACAACGAAGATATCGCAATAGCCGCTAATAGAACACAACTTTTCATTTTTGCGATTTTAATAATAATGAGGATAATATCACAGCTTAGGTTAGGGACCTTGCAAAAGCAAAGTCTGACTATGAAAGTAGAAAATCCCATCTTTACAATGATGTAAAGCAGGTTGGCGTAGGTGGCCAAATAACGGAGATATCGGATATTATTCAGGGGTCGGAATTTGAAAAAAAACTTATTTGGAGAAAAGGCCAGCGTTTAATTTCAAAGCGAATAACTCTCTTTTGTAAGAAGTATATCGAAAGCAAAAGCTGGCAAGGAAAGTAGAAAATATGACCTTTACAACGATGTCATAGGGGTTAAACAACAGAGATATCGCAATAGTCGGTAATGCATCCCTTTTTCCATTTTGTGTGCAGTCACACTACAGGTCGGAATTTTGATCGGATCCTCACGAAATTTTGGGGTTTGATGGGGGTCTCACAGAGAAAGAAGTCTATTGATGATTGGCGTACATCCCACTTTTCCATTTTCTTATTTAAGTTGTACTGACGATGTACTTAAATGCGTTTCAACAAAATTTAATTTTACCAATCAAAAGCTTATGCACAGGGGTAGTGGTGTAGGGTATCACATAGTCGGCCCTGACACGACTGTAGCCTTGGCTCACTTGTTATTCTCTTATAAAGAAAAAATATTTTAATTTTTTTATTTGTTGTATAAATAACAGCATTTGGACTCCATCCGTAGGTACCACATAATTTCTTAAATTTGTTTTTATTTTCGCGGAAAATTAAAAAAAAATCTGGGAGTAAATCTAAATTATTCTACCTCAGAGTTCGTATAAATCTCTAAATAAATTCAAAATATGTACAGAATCTAGACAAGGCGTAAAAATATGAAACCAAAATTATAAACATTGGCTTTATAAATTGCATATTCTTCTTCTTCTTTATTTACTCATCCGTTATCCGGATATAAGTGATCGTACAATTCATTTTTTTTATCGCATTTTAATTATTATCTTATTGTATAATGGTTGTCAGCTCTCTGTGTTTTGCAGCATTCAGCAGATCAGTTTCGTTGGTATAACCTGTCCAGTCCATGATATTTTTGAGCCAGGATGTTTCTTTCCTTCCTCTAGGTGGCCTTCCTTCAATTTTTCCCTTCAGAATTGCTTGTAAAATTATGTATTTGTTGTTCCTTAATACATGTCCCAGATACGCTATTTTGCGCCTTTTTATAGTTGTTATTAATTGCCGACTTATATTCATCCTTCTTAGTACTTCGTCATTAGAAATTTTCGCAGTCCATGGTATTTTCAGTACTCGCCGGTGAATCCATATTTCAAAGGATTCCAATTTTCTTTCATCAGAGGATTTGAGCGTCCAAACTTCTGTTCCATATAACAGCACCGACCAAACATAACATTTTATAAAACGTATTTTTGTTGTTATATTTATGTCATGACTTTTCAGGGTTTTACTATATTTACAGAAAGCATCTCGCGCCATCTCTATTCGACTTTTTATTTCTTTCGAGGGATCCCATTTGTCGTTTATTAACATCCCAAGATATTTAAAGGTTCTCACTCTTTCTATTTGTGTACCTTGTACTTTTAAGTTCACCTCAGCATGGGGATTTTTTCTGCTACTGATCATGTACTTCGTCTTCTTCATGTTGATTTTAAGACCATATTTCTCACTTACACGTGCCAGTTTCTCTACTAGTTTTTGTAGACCGGATATGCTCCCTGCCAGTAACGTAGCATCGTCCGCATACCTTATATTGTTGATTAGTTTCCCATGAATTCTGATTCCGACGTTTTCTCCTTCGAGTGTTTCTTGGAATATTTTCTCTGAATACACGTTGAATAACAGGGGAGATAAAAGGCATCCCTGTCTAACACCCCTTGATATAGCAATTTCTTTTGTGGGTTCTCCACTTTCGTCAATTCGTGCCGACTGATTCCAATAAAGACTTTTAATGCACTGGAGTTCGTTTTCTGGTATTCCAATAGTATTCAAGATTTCTATTAATTTGTCATGTTTGACGGAGTCGAATGCCTTTTCATAGTCAATAAAACACATGAACACATCCTTCTGGACATCTCTACATTTCTGTGTTACAACTTGAATGCAGTATAATGCTTCTCTTGTGCCCATTTCTTCTTTAAACCCAAATTGGGTATTTCCCATGTGTGCTTCACATGTAGTATATATTCTGCTATGAATTATTTTTAGAAATATCTTCAAAGCATGACTCATTAAGCTAATGAGTCTGAAGTCACTGCATTTCTTTGCATTATTTATCTTGGGAATTGCGATGAAGGTGGATTTGAGCCATTCTTCTGGATAGTTTCCAGTGTTATATATGTGGTTAAAAAGGTTGATTAATAGTTGTACGTTATTGGAATCAATAAGCTTTAGCAATTCTGATGGGATTTCGTCCGGTCCTGTAGCCTTTTTATCTTTCAAGGATTTTATAGCGCATTCTACTTCGTTCCGTGTTATAGGTGTTCCCCTTCTTGAAATTTGCAAAACCTCTCCATAAGGTGATCGTTCGTTATCAGTAAAAAGATTGGTAATGTATTCCTCCCATATCTGCTTCTTTCCATCCAAGTCAAAGACAGCTTCATTGTTTTCGTTAATTAAAACTAAATTGTAATTGTCTATTAATATAGCTCGTTTTTAATTGCCGAGTCTTTAAGTTTTTCTATATTCAGTTTATTTTGAGGCAGTTTTGTCCGATTCGATGCAAGTTTAATTCGTATATTTGCGACGAGTAAGTTGTGGTCCGACGGCACATCTGCTCCTGGATATGTCGAACATTTTGTAACACTGGAGAAATATAAAATAGAAAAAATTATTGTTAAATTATTTTTCCAAATATATTTTTGGTTTGATTAGAAAAATTAGAAAAAAACTAGTAACAAAGTATCTGTCGGCATTGCCGAAAGAGATATACCCTCAGCACACGTGAATTTAAACTTTTATCTACGGACAGATAGAATGTATTTAAGGTCTTTTCAGAGTTTGGTGGCCCTTTTTGAACACTTGAACTAACATACAACAAGTAAAAAAGTATCAGTCGGCTTTGCCGACAGAGATATACCCTCAGCCGAATGAAATGACACTTTCAGATCGAATGTATTTAGGGTGTTTTCAGAATTTTGTAGAACATTTGTAGAACATGGATCTTATTTTGGGAGTCATATCTTTTCGATATATATCGCACCCATTAGTTATTTCAGTGGGTCATCGTATAACTTTTGGACCATTATGGACCATTTTAGAAGTTAAACTAAATTTGGACAAAATATTAGAATACCCAAAGTTTGGATAGAATTGGTTGCCCCGTTCAAAAGATATCGTGCATACCATATTAGTGAATTTTTTTAAATATTAGGGGGAAGCACCGGAAGTTGTTGATAGGAATTGCACATCTTCAAAATAATACCCTAGGCAGACGGCAGGGTTAATTTGCATTAACTGCCTTAATTCAAAGAAATAGAGCATATTCATGCTCTGAGACACAATTTGCATTGCAAACAACAACAAAACAGTTGTTTACCAGCTCACAGCTGTTTCGTAAATGCAGAAACTCTCGTCTGTCACGGTAAATACAGTTCTTAATGCAAATTAACGCTGCCGTCTGTCTAGGGTATAAAACTAAGTTTGGACAAAATATGACGGAGGTCAAATTTGGGCCATATCGGTTGTTTAGTTCGAGAGTTATCGTGGGTTATCGGGTTTTTACACCTTTCGGGCTGTTTTCCCAAGAAGTATGGACTTGCCCCTGAAAAAAACTTTTACCTCCGTAATTGAGACAGCGAATGCAAGTAGCTTCAAAAAAATCAAAGCTATTCGAGAGCAGGTCTTAAAGTGAACTTATGCGAAATTTTGTATGGGAGTTAGCAAAAAAAGAGTGGACAAATATAGTACATATTCGAACCTGATCTATATCTGGTAGATATATTAGGATGTGTAAAGTATGGACCAAATCGGTCACTCCCATCAAGAGTTATCGTGCGCAAAATTTTTCCGAACATTTGTGAGCTTTTGTGGGGGAGGTACCTCAAGTAGTGGACCGATATGGCGTATCTTCGAACTTAAACTAAGTTTGCACAGAATATTACGAAGGCCACATTTTTGACCGAATCGGTTGATCCGTTCGAGAATTATCTTGCGCTCCAACCACTACACACGGTGTCATAGAGGCTTTTGTACCTTTCAGGCTATTTTCTCAGGAAGTATGGACTTGCCCCTGATGAAACTTATAGCGTCTTATGGAGGGCAGTGAATACAAGTTGCTACAGCAAAAATTAAAGCGATTCGAGAGCAGGTCCTAAACTGAACTTTTCCGAAATTTTTTGTGGGAGGTTCCCGAAGGTTTGGACCGATTGAGTCCATATTGGAACCTCATCTAAGTCTGGTAGAAATTTCACGACGTGCAACGTATGGGCCAAATCGGTTACTTCCTTTAAGACTTATCATGCGCACAAAGTTTCCGAACATTTCCGAACTTTTGTGGGGGAGGTACCATCTTCGAACTTAAACTAAGTTTGGACAAAATATTACGAAAGCCAAATTTTGGACCGAATCGGTTGATCCGTTATCGTGCGCACCAGCCAGACTGACTGACGGACAAGGCTAAATCAACTCCAAATTGTCTGAAACACATTTCGTCCAAACATACTTGGCCCCCATAGAACGGTACCTCCCGATTTTCGGTATTTTGAAGGTTGTGGTCACAACAACATACCGAAAGGGATGAGATTTGGTATTTAGTCTACTTTGGAAGTGAAAACACCCAAAGAAAGATACCTCCCGATTTTCGTAATTGTGAAAGATGTAACGTCAATATCCCACCGAAATGACTGAAAATTGTTATCTAGTCTTTCATGAAGTTATAAAATGTTCCAGAAAAGAATTAGCAGTATTGGTCCACGTCTTCCTATATTCCCCATAGAAGCATAGCTCTCGATTTACGGTGTTTTTTAGGTTTTAGCCACATTATCTTACTGAAATATCGGAAATTTTTTATTAAGTCTTTTTTAAGTCTAAAAACATTACGCCAGCAATTTGTCGGTATAGATTGACGATTTGATATAGTCCCTCATAAAACGGTACCTCCCGAATTTTGGTATTTTGAAGGTTAACGACATTGTTTTACCGAAATTGCTGAAATTTGGTTTTAAGTCTTCTTCATAAACGAAAGGAAACTAATTATTCCATTTTACTTAAATACAACTCGTGTTGGAGTTTATAACAAGTTCGGCCCGGCCGAACTTAAAGCCGTTTATACTTGTTTTAACTAAAATCGCAAAAATGAAAAGTGGGGTTTCATGAGCGACTATTGCGATATATTCGTTATTTGACAACATATTTTCTTCCTTCATTATCAGGTTTTGCTTTTGGTATACCCCTTATAGAATCTGAGATATTCCAATCCGACCCGATCATCACAAACATCAGTAGCCTTCTTCCCATCCGAGACCCCCATTAATGATCCCATCAAAAATTGCGACCTATAACGTGATTTCAAAAAATGAAAAAATGGGATGTATTGACGACTATTGTGATATCTCCGTTTAGATCGTTAGAAAGGTGATATTTTTTAATTTCATTGTCAGGTTTTGCTTTTGGTATACCCCTTATAAAAGCTCAGTATTCGCTTTGGAAAAAAACGTTGACCCTTTTCTAAATAAGTTTTTTTGCTCTTTCCGACCCCTAAATATTATCCGACCATCACCAAAATCAATAGGCTTCTTCCACTCCGGGACCCTCATCAAAACCCAAAATTTGGGTTTGGATCAAAAATGCTATCTGTAGAGTGATTACAAGGTTTACATGGGCAGACAGATGGATACACAGAGCCAGATCGACTCACCTCGTCGAGACAATAATTTTGGTATATGTAAGTATAATGGTCTACGACCATTATTTCGATGCGTTACAAACTTTTTGGCCAAAACCAACTTATAATACCCTCACCACATAGTCGTGTAAGGTATAGTAAAGAAAATCACAAAAACACTTTTTGAAGTAGTGTCCAATTTCACACAGAAATCTCCATATAATTTTTTATGAGATATTAAGAGTTTTTTTTCATGGAATTAAAATACATAACACTGAGTGTAATTTTTTGAGTCATGGCTTATTAACCATATTCTGACACCGCAGCTGGATAGAAGACCAAAAATAAGAGGACACGTGTTTTTCCCTATCACTTCAACTTTCGCGGTTTTGGGCCCCAAAGATTTGAGGCCTTGATGTCAAAAGGGATCATTTTGTCAGGCAGATATCTTCTAAACCGCTAAGAATTTGGGTTTACTCGTAGCAGAAAAGTTGTAGATCTCGCCTTAAAAAACCTCACTTTCAAGGTCAAAATCGTCTAAGTTAAATTTCCCTTTTAATTTTTTCTCGTATTTTAGTCTACAGATATCAAACCGATCAAAATTGAAGCAAACAACCAACTAGAAAAATATACCTTAGATCTTCTAGAACATACGAACTCTGTAGAAACGGTTCTTAATGGTCAAAATGGCAAATCAAATGCGAGTTTTATCCTCTTTTTTTAATTCCTGCTCCATATATACTAAACCGTTCAAAATTCAAGAAAACAATGGACCACAATAATGTAGCACAGATATCAGCAAAAAACTTTCTAGCCAAAAACTTTTGAAAATATTCAACTTTTATACTTTTTTCTCCGATTTCGATCCACAGATACCGAACTGCCCAAAAATTAAGCATACAGTCAACTACAAAAATGTACATAAGATGTACTACAAAAATGTACATCAATAAACAACTTTCTAGAACATAAAAAGATTCTAGGAACGGTCCTTGAAGCTGAAATTCACAAACAAATTTAATTATTTTTAACGTTTTCCCCAGCTCAGATTTGGAAATATGTAACAAATTGTTCAAAACTCAATGAAATTTGAAAGGTTTGTTATTTACGGACCTGAATAGGAAAGAATGATCTAAAATAATCGAATTTTGAGCTTGAAGAACCGTTCCTAGAATCTCTTTATGGTCTAGCAAGTTGTTTATTGAAATCTTATCTACATTTTTGTAGTTGACTGTATGCTTAATTTTTGGGTGGTTCGGTATCTGTGGGCCGGAATCGGAGAAAAAAGTATAAAAATCGAATATTTTCAAAAGTTGTTGGCTATTTTCACATATAAGAACAGGTCATAGACATTTCATATGTTCCAGAAAGTTGTTTGCTGATATCTGTGCTACATTATTGTGGTCCATTGTTTTCTTGAATTTTGAACGGTTTAGTATCTATGGAGCAGGAACCGAAAAAAGAAGATAAAAATCGCATTTGATTTGCCGTTTTGACCATTAAGAGCCGTTTCTACAGAGTTCGCATGTTCTAGAAAGTTGTTTACTAAGATCTAAGGTATATTTTTCTAGTTGGTTGTTTGCT
Organism: Musca autumnalis; assembly: GCF_047663935.1. NCBI lineage: Eukaryota > Metazoa > Arthropoda > Insecta > Diptera > Muscidae > Musca > Musca autumnalis. The sequence goes on along the minus strand of NW_027411644.1, from coordinate 290,015,031 downwards.
TGAATTTTGATCGGTTTGATATATGTAGACTAAAATACGAGAAATAATTAAAAGGGAAATTTGACTTTGAAGATTTTGACCTTGAAGGTGAGGATGAATGGATTTTATGTGTTCACAATTATTATACTTTAAGGCGAGAGCTACAACTTTTCTTCTACGAGTAAACCCAAATTCTTAGTGGTTTAGAAGATATGTGCCTGACAAAATGATTTCTTTTGACATCAAGGCCTCAGGTCTTTGGAGTCCCATAACCGCGAAAGTAGAAGTGATACGGAAAAACGCCGGGACACGTGTCTTCTTATTTTTGGTCTTCTATCCCGCTGCGGTGTCAGAATATGGTTAATCATTTTCGTGTCGCACAGTGTAATTGACACAAACATCTTAATTCTTCGAAATACTTATCCAGGTTATGAAATCAGCACAAAGAATACAACATAAATGAATTTTATAATGTTTTCCTCAAATGAACGATTAACACACACACACCGATTTCTAAGAAATCGTCGGCATGTAAATTTCCCTATTTTTCGTAACTATTCCATTTACTCTTACACACATATTTGTAAGTATGTTGTTTGTTCTAGTAAAATAAATTTATTATAACGCTTACTAAGCAAAAATATTTTCTTTATGACCTACGACATTGACTGTATTTTATGGCCTCTCAATTCTATGTACCCACGTGGGTGTTTTGTTTTGTCATCGTTAGCATATTTTTTTCAATTTAAGTTTGTTGTTGTTGTCGTCGTTGGGATTTAAATATGTATTGGTTAGATTGTTATAAATACTGGTATTATCGTGATTATCTAATACAAAATAAAATATAAACCACACTTATATACACCCACATACGAGTATACTACTACATATGCACATTCTTTTCATAAGCCCATATGAATAAATCGTTATGGCCCGATGGTATTATAGATTTTAATATTTATTATAACCATGATATTGGTGATAAGTGGGGTTTGGTAGCATCGCTTGTTTTTGTGGGAGAGAGAGCGATGTGACACGCAAAAATAAATAATAACAACAGTGTTTGTTTCGCAAAATAAACACAGTAAATACATTGGATGAATGTGGAAATCAAAAGTTTCACCCTCCATTTGCCATAAATTGTTATCGAAAACGCGAAAATAAATCATTGCAGCGTCCTTTGAGAGAGATTTTATTTTCAATAAAGATAAAAAAAATTTTATTTTTTTTATTTTGGAATACTGTGCAATTTTGTGAAAATGTTGATGGACACAAATATTTAAATATCCAAAAATCAATGTCATTATACCAAATTTAACACATCAGCTATCACACGATATGAATGTGCATTTTCATTCATGTGTTAAAGAGCTGTGCGTGCCATTCGTTTCATTGGCGTTATTGAATATATTTGTCATAAAAATATCATAACCATACAAACGGCATGAAATGTCAATTCGACACTTAACAAAAACATATTAAATATGGACATGTGTTACCATTTATTGCAAAGGGTATACTCGTAGTTCTATCAGAGGTTGAAGTTAAACTTATTTTCAAGTAGAGTTGTTATTAATGCCAATAAGAAATAAATTTAGAACACTGACTTTCTTCTGTTATAATCTGCGGTAGTTTACTGAAATATGAAACTTGTACCTGGTGGGAATAAGCCAGGGATGAAAGAAAATACGATGGATTGGGAAAGGCGTCACAACAACACCTAAAGGTGATCCATTGTAAAATAGCCGTTGTCCTGGACAATTTTAATGTCAAAACAAATAGAAAATCCCTGGTCCAAAATTCGGGAAGTTCAGTCTCCACAGTCTCAGTCTCCAAGGGCATCTCTCTGTATCCATTCCAAATAACAAGAAATCAAATTGATCACGTTGTGATAGGTGGAAGACTTTCACTCTCGAGTTGGATGACGAACGCTCCCAGAAGCAAACATTGACCACCACCAACTTGTATTAAACGTATCAAATAAAGTACGAACAGAAACAACACGAATATTGGACAACGGTAAGCTGCAACTACAAGAGATAGCCACAGGTCATTCCACTCAAGTGGCCCAATTTACTTTATCAAAGCACTCCTCGCCCCGATAGCATATCAGCATAGTGGAAAAGTATTACCCACTCCATGCAAACAGTCGCAAAATCCATACTTGGACACCATGGTATGACCTGGAGTATAGTGCTGCTATCAAAGAGAAAAATGAGGTATATAGGGCTACTCCATAATCAGTAGAGAACCGTATTTACCGCAGTGAAAAAAGAGAAATAAAAATAAAAAAAATAAAAAATAGAGATGTACAGTAGTCAGAATGAAGTCCGAAAATTTTAACAAAGAGTGAAACATCAAACTGATGGTTTTGGTACACTCACATCCACCTGTAGCGGCCAGCAAGGAAATTTTGCAACAGGTACAGAAAGTGTGCTCAGGATATGAAGATACCACAGATCCAATCCCGAAAGATGGTACTGAATGTATACAAGAGCCGATGGCTTTCCAGCCGAGCAGTTCAGCCCGAACATCCTGTGTGCTCTAATTATACGGACATAAGTGTGATCCCTGTTGTTTATAAAATAGTGTCGGGGATATTGTGCGAACGACCAAAAGCCTATGGTCAATGAAATAATTGGGTCAGACCAGTGCGGCTTTAGGCCAGATATTGACTAGATATTTATACTGCGGCAAATCCTGGAAAAGACCCAAGAGACAGCCCCTTACGTTCAAAGGTATTCCAAGCCATGTCTGAATTTGACTTCTCCCCACAGCTCATTATTGTAAATGAGCAAAAATTCTCAAATTGCCGAATGCCGATAGAGACCGTTATATAGGGGCTATATCAAAACATGGACTTATATTGACAAAAATGTATATAAAATCCTTAAAATACCTGAAATCTGGAGGTGGCGTTACATGGGGGCAATACCACCAATTGGACCAACATTGAACATTTTTGTGAAGAAGTTTAATGACCACTGGGAATCTCAAATGCCAAATAACAGGTAGTCCAATCAAAAAAAATTAGCTAAAACCCTCAAAATACAGAAAATCCATAGGTAACGTTACATTCGAGCTATACCAAAACATAGATTTTAAACCCCTAAAAAGACCGAAAATCGGGAGGTACCGCTATATGGGGGCTAAACCAAAACATGGATCTATGTTGACAATTATTAGTGAAGAAGTCTCAAATGTCAAATAACGGGTAGTAGTAGTCAAAAAGGTAGCTAAAATTCTCAAAATACCGAAAATCGGGCGGTATGGGGTCTATACCGAAACCTGACACTTTTGCAAAACATGGTATCGTGGTAAAACAAAAAAATAAAGGAAATCAACTTTGTATACCCTCAGCCTTTAGCCGTTTCAGACAATTTGGAGTCGATTTAGCCATGTCCGTCCGTCTATATGGCTGATGCGCACGATAACTCTCGAACGGATCAACGGCTTCGAACCAAATTTTGAGTATCGTAATATTTATTCCCAACTTAGTTTAATTTCGAAGACGGGCCTTTTCGGTCCACTCCTTCGGATACCTCCCCCACAAAAGTTCAAAATTTGTCTGTAAAATTGTGTGAACGATAACTCTCGAAGGGAGCAATCGATTTGGTCCAAACTTTGCACATCGTATTATTCCTTCCAGATATAGATCGGAGCTCCTCTCGGATCGTTTAGAAATTTGTTTCAGTAAGTTGTCCTTGCGGCACCCTTTAGGACGGTACAATTTTTTTCTTGCGTAAGTACATACTTCCTGAGATGTTGGCCTAAAAGTTCCAAGAAACCCTGACGGCAACAATCAAAATGGCAAATCCGTAGGATAATTCTCGCAGGGAGTTTCTGATTGGTGCAGACTTTGTACATCATATTATTTCATCCAGTCATGTATCAAGTTGGAATATGTACTATATTGGTCCACTCGAGTACCTCCCACACAAAATTCGGATAAAGTGAGGTTTAAGAGTTCCTCTCGGATCGTTTTGAAATTTGCTTCAGTAAGATGTCTTTGCGGCTCCCTTTACGACGGTGCAATTTTTTTCTTGCGCAAGTCCATACTTCCTGAGATATTTACCTAAATGTTCGAATAAACTCTGACGCCACCAACCAAAATGGCAAATCCGCAAGATAATTTTCGTAGGGAGTTTCTGATTGGTGCAGACTTTGCACATCATATTATTTCATCCAGTCATATATCAGGTTGGAATATGGGCTATATCGGTCCACGCCTTCGGGTACCTCCTACACAAAATTCGAAAATATGAAGTTTAAGAGCTCCTTTCGCATCGTTTAGATTCTTTATTCAGTAGGTTGTTCTAGCGGCCTCATTTACAACGGTACAAACTTTTCCCGGAGTAAGTCAATACTTCCTGAGATAATAGTCCAAGCTCCATAACCCTACCGGCACATACCAAAATGGTTATTGTGCAGATAACTCTAAAACTTTTTCCAAAAATTTCTTCGGACTTAGTATAACGTAATTTAATATTTCTAGTCCTTTATGAAGAAGTTTGGTTAATAAAAAATGTTTGGTATATGCCAATGATTTGGTAGCCCCACATTACGGTACACGTCTGAGGGTATATCTTCGTCAGCACTGCTGGCTGATACTTACTTGTTCATCATAATTTTATTCATAAAAAATAAAAAATTACATAGAGGGCTTGGGTGGGGCTTTCGCGTTTAATATTCAAAATCAATTTTTATCAACGATTTTTTGTGTTAAACTATGGCTAATTAGAAAAAAATTTAAGTCCTATTTGGTAGTGCAAAAAAGTCCTTCCAAAATCATGGGTTTCGTAAGGGATTTTTGGCAGCCGTTACTACTCTCAAATCCCCTTTCTTCCCCATTATTTTTACAAGGGCATGTCGCACTCAGTTTTTAGTTATTATGTGACCACTAGAATAACTAGTTATTCTGTGACCAATAGAAGTTGAAAAGTAAGGTGAAAAAAATTCTATTTTTAGAACAGTTGGTGTGGAGAATTTGTTTTTCATTTCAACACACTTCTTACATTTATTTTACTTTATTTTATTTTGCTCCCTGCCCGAGGTGAACACACGAACCCTCTGATTTTTAGCCAAACACATTACACACTGTGCCACGCACACGAACATTAAGGGTTGCTTAAGAACTTAAATGTGCAGTGCACATGTGCACCACGAACTGTTATTTTTTAATTAACAAAAAGTTTTTGTTTTTGTCAAAAACTCGCGTGCCGACGGTGAGCGTTGAACACATAACCCTAGGATTTATAGTCGGACACACATGCCACCTTCCTCATTACTTAGCGAGGAGTAGAGTGAGTAGGTTTACCTTGTAAATATTTTAAGAAGTAACTCATTACTTTTCAGATTACTTGTAACGCGAAAAGAAGCTTGTTTACATTACTTTGTAATGGGTTACGTTATGAATATCGGATCCGAATTTTTGCTGCGAGTTATTATATCATAAATTTACTTAGTTTATTTCCCGACTGTCGAAAAATGAAGCAGATTTTAAGATGTTTAAGACAAATTCCAGAAAAAATAACAAAACAAATGTTAAAATATGTAACATTAGAATCCCACTACCAAAGAGGACTTACAAGTTTTGTAATTTATCGTAGTTTAATAAAAAATTCAAGAAAATCTAAGAGTACAATCATTGATAATTTTTTTATATCTGCAACCAAGCCCACTGTGCAATTTTTTTCTATTTTTTGTTAGATAGCTGATGAAAAAAATACAAAAAAAATCCATTTGGACCAATATTAAAGAAGTTATGAATTTTTCTTTGTATATACTTTTCAAAGAATTCGCGATATCTCTGGAATCGTTAATCAATAAAAATAATCTGAAAATATGCTGAAATGTTGCTGATGAGCAGAATCAACACACTAAAAAATATAGGAAATTTTTGTTTTTTTTTTGTAAAAGAGTCCGATTTCACTCAGATTTCGTGATGTATATAATGATGTCATATATTTATATCATTTAAAGTATCATCTAAATATATTATTATTTTTTTCAGTTTCATATATGCAATGTTATACAAGTTTTGCAGGTTATTTCGGCAAATTTGATGACTTTCCAATATAACAGTTGGAGGATATGCAATTAATTATTGATTGATAATTACTTGTCATAAAAACTTTTAATTTAAATATTCGTATGTATGTATAGGACATCGCATACAAATCACTTTTCTTCTATTGTTTAAAATATGTTAAATATATATCCACATAAAGATTTATAGATGTATCCACACACACACACACAATTAATTCTTCCTTCCGTTCTTAAAATATATTTCCCCCAAAATGTTCCTTACGCACAGTTCTTTAGAAACATCCACGTGTTTGGGTCGTATGTGTAACCTTCACACCAACAAAAGTTAAAACCACTTATACGCCACCATGTCTAGATACGATTTCGATTTCTATACATTAAAATGATACAAAATATTGTATTTAGGAATTAAATAAATTTACATGTAGACATTATGTCTACGTCCTTGTATCGAAGATGGCATTTCCAAAGAAAACAAAAATGTGCTTACTTTATTGGCATGTGTGCGTGCGTGTACAAATCTTGTTATTTATGTAAAAGAAACGAAGAAAAAAAGTTTCACAAATTAAGACATCCAAAGTTACATTACGTGTTTGTTACCTCAAACCACCAAAAATATTTAAGATACATTTTGATAAAAAGATATTAAAATGTACCGCCGAACTTTAACAATCGAATTCGAACGAACTTCTGTTGAAATAAACTTTTTAATGAAGTCGTGAAAATAAATCTTAACGCATTTTTTCTTACGAAGTTTTATTTTTAATGTCTTTGAATGAAGTAAAAAATATTGGGAGAAATGTTGGCAAAGTATATACGATATTGGGGGATGATAGATAATTTAAATTCTCAGTAATTTATTGGGGATTCATTAGCAGCTAATGAAAATTTGTTTGCGGAGATTCCGTTATGTAAGGGATACTTTAAGATATGCATTAATGCATTAAAATAATCATTTGCAACCCTACAAATTATTATTATTTTAAATTCTATGTGGTAATGGGGTTCGGACGATTACTATTTTTTCTGAATTTTTTTAAAATTTGTCAATTCAATTTTCCTTTTGTACCTTGGTCCAAAATTTGTATTTCCTGTATTTTTGAAGCTAAGAGTACATATTCATCATTATATATAATATATTTATCATAAAAAAAAGAAAAAAATTAACAGTGGGCTTTAATGGAATCTTCGCTGATGCATTTTCAAAATCGAAAAATGGTAACGTAATTTGGTGACTATGTGGGTTCGAGTCCTTGGCTTTCCTTTTTCACTTGCAAATAATTTCCGATCATCAAGCTTAACTCTAAACGAGAAAATTAATAAAAAATCATTAAAAATGATCTTCGCCCTTACAGGCAAAATTTCAAAAAATAAATACAGGCTGAGCCCGGCTGGGATTTGAACCCACGTCCTTGAAAACATATCAAAAAATGTTGTCTCGGCGTGTTAGCGTTCAAAGCCAAAACTCATAACTTGAAAGGCAGCGCAAAAAAAGCGTGAAGAAAATACATTTCTGTGGCCAAGTATTCGCGTAAATGTACAAAACACATTTGCATTTGAAAAACGATAAGTTCTAGGACAGAGAAGCCATTACATAGTCGATACGTCCGAAGATTTGCTTTACCACCAATGTAACCGGGTAACGTAATTTGGTGACTATGTGGGTTCGAGTCCTTGGCTTTCCTTTTTCACTTGCAAATAATTTCCGATCATCAAGCTTAACTCTAAACGAGAAAATTAATGAAAAATGACGCAGTTTTTAAGATGTTTGAGATAAATTCATAAATATAAACTCAAAACAAATATTTATAAATGAAACTTTTTTTTAATAAAATAATAAATTTTGCACAAAGGTATATAGGGAAAATTGAATTGACAAATTTTAAAAAATTCAGAAAAAATAGTAATCGTCCAAACCCCATTACCACATAGAATTTAAATTTTTTTGTAATTGAACGTAGTTTAATACAAACAAATTTAAAGAAAATCGAAGGGATCGAACATCTTTAAAAATTGATTTTAAATATTAAATCGCGAAAATAGCATCCAAGCCAATATTAAAGAAGTTATGAGAATTTCTTTGCATGTAGTTTTTACAGAATTTGATGTTTTCAAGGCGCGATATCTCTGGAAACGTTAGTCAAAAAAAAATTTGAAAATATACTAAAAAGTTTTGCTAATGAGAAGCATCACCACAGCAACAAGTAAAGGAAATCAAACACCTCTTCTTGAAAAAGTGTCCGATTTCACTCAGAAATCCACATATATTCTTTATCAGGATAAAATTCTGAGTCGAGCTTACCAAGCCTATCTGTCTGTCTGTTGTAATTACTCTTACTTACTTACTTACTTACTTACTTACTTAGATGGCTTTATATTCTAAGCAGTACGTTATGTTCCATAAACCGAACTAATAATAGATTTCAAAAGGCGTCCATCTTCTACTTTACTTCTCCAGGTGTGAATGCCATGTTTTGTGATATCAACTTCAACTTAGTCTCTCCATTGGAGTTTTGCCCTTTCCTTGGGACGTATACTGTCAAATGGCTCCTATTCATATGCCTATCTGGCGGAGGCATCTCTGCCCAACCTATTGACATGGCCCAGCCAAAGCAATCGATGTAGCTCAATACGCTTTACTATAACGGTAGGCTGGTACAACTGGTGGCCCATACGACGCCGGTATTCAACATCAATGCAACATCAACATCATGCATATTCGTACATATATCATTCGAAAAATGTTTCTCTCAAATACACCAAGTTCTGCCTCATCTGCTTTTGGAAGTACCCATGCTTCGAATCCAAACATAAGTACAAGTAGTAAGAGTGTCTGGTAGATGGTACGTTTTTTTTTGACGAGAGCTGGATTTACTTTTTAACTATTTATGCCTTTCAACTAATTAGCACCTGTTGGCCAACATTGTTCTTCACTTGGTTTCAAAACTGATGTTGTTGGTGTTATTTATGGCGGTGACGAGGTAAATACAATCATTTACTACTTCAAAATTGTAGTTATCAACATCCACAGTTGGCCCGAGCATACTGGACGTCTTGATGCATAAACTCCGTTTTATCGCCACACAGTGGTTCAGAATCGTTTTTTCCTGGTCAAAACTCTGTAACGGATACTTACTTACTTAGCTGGCCCATTAAAGAACATTTGTTGTATAGGCCGAACTAAGAAAATATCTCAATTTCTCTCTGTCTATTGCTTCTCTTTCTGGAATACCGCGCCTTTTCATCTCATCCTCCACTTGTTTGCGCCATCTCGAATTCCTTGGCCTGCCAATTCTGCGTGCACCGCCAAGCGGTCCGTATTTATACGCATTTTTAGCGGGTTCATCATCGCTCATTCTTATGATATGGCCTAGCCAACGCAATCGCTGCATCTCGATACGTTTAACAATATTTATGTCGTTGTATAGCAGATACAGCTCGTGGTTCATGCGACGTCGAAATTTACCGTCAACTCAGATTGGTCCGTAGATCTTTCGAAGAATTTTTCTCTCAAACACACGATCTTGTAGGCAATAGGGAGTAGACTTATGCCCCTATAGTTGGAGCATAAATTATTATCTCATCTCTTATGGACGGGACACAGGATGCTCATGTTCCAATCGTCGTGTACGCATTCTTCCTGCCAGATGGAGGTAACTAGCTGATGCATACACCTTATCAGCGTGTCGCCTCCGGTTTTAAACAGCTCGGCTGGTAGGACATCAGCTCCTGCCGCCTTATTATTCTTCAGCCGGTTTATTGCTGTCTTTACCTCATCTTGGCTGGGTTGTATACATTTAATAACATCTTCTGAGATTGGATCTGTGGTACCTTCTTCGAATTCGCTACTATTGGATACCAACAATTTGGAAAATATCCTTAGCACATTATCTGTATCAGTTACCAAATTACCTTGCTGGTCTTTACAGGATGATGTGCCAGTTCCAAAGCCATCAGTTTGATGCTTGACTCTCTGGTAGAATTTTCGGACTTCATTCTGGCTCCTGTACATCTCGATTTTTTCACACTCCAGCTTTTCCATCTCTCTCTTTTTCCTGCGGAAAAGACGTTTCTCCGAGGAGTGCTTTGATTAAGCAATTGGGCTACTTGAGTGGAATATGCTGTGGCTATCGGTTGTCATTGCAGCTTACCGATGTCTTACTTCCGTGTTGTGTCTGTTCGTACTTTGTTTGCTACGTTTAAGCGGGTGCGTACCTTTGCTGCAACAAGGTAGTGGTCCGAATCGATGTTTGCGCCTCGTACGTCCAAGAAGCTCGATGAATGTCTTCCATCGATCGCAACATGATCAATTTGATTACTTGTTCTTTGCTCTGGAGACAGCCAGGTGCCCTTATGAATATCGAGATGATTAAATCTGGTACTGCTAACTACCATGTTTTTTGCAGCTGCAAAGTCTATCAGCCTCATACCATTGTCAGATGTTTCACTGTGTAGACTGAATTTCCCGACTGTTGGGCCAAAGATATTCTCCTTTCTAATTTTGCATTAAAATCGCCTAGAATGATTTTAATGTCATGGGCAGGGCAACGGTCATATGTTTCTTCTAAGCGCTCGTAAAATATATCTTTGGTCTGTTCGTCCTTTTCTTCAGTGGGAGCATGAGCTCAAATAAAGCTGATGTTGAAGAATTTAGCTGTTATTCGAATTGCAGCAAGTCTTTAATTCACTGCGGTGAAGCTGGAGACCAGACGTTTTAACCTCCGACCAACTACAAATCCGCAACCAAACTCATGCTTTGTGTCATGGCAGCTATAATACAGTGCATCAACTTTGGGTGTTGTTGTGACGCCTTTCCCAATCCATCGTATTTCCTGTATGGCAGTACTTTTCAATTACCTCTGCCAATGCGAAGACTGCACCTTCTCTATAAAGAGTGCGAACATTCCAGGCGCAGATTCCAAGATCATGATCCTTAAAACGTTTGCGGGGTTCGTCAACTTTAGAGGGGTTTGTTTTTCTTTTCTTTCGTTTTTTCATAATAAGCTGTTTTTTCTAGGGGAGGGTTACTAACCCGACGCCCAAACACAAGTTTTTAACGTTCTTATGGGAGAACGCGCGGCACATGTTAGCTCACTACCTTTAGCGGGTTTTAAAGGCAGTTCCCCAGGTGACACCACGGGAAGGTCAGTGTCCACTTGAGATGAAAGAGGGACCAAGATAAATCCTGGGCTTTGCCATTTTAAAACAGGTCAGGACCGTTCCTTGGAATCTTCCATCCCCTACGTCACCCATTTTTATCTCTAGCCGTATATAAATTCGCATCACGTACCATCTTTTTCCGGTAGGATGTTATATAGGTCACACGATAGACTCAATAGACTTTGTCTGAAACCTCGCTTTGTATTCAAAGTCTAGGTTATGTTCCTTCCTATTTTAACTGCTGATTTTGTGTCGGTCATTCTCATCCTGCATAATCGTATTAGTTTTACAGGGATGCCAAACTCAGACATGGGTTGGACCACCTTCGATCTAATTGGGATGTCAAAGGGGGCCTTGTAGTGGACGAACAGGTGGTCTGTAACGATCTGTTTTAGTGAGTCTTCTCTAAAATATAGCGCAATGTGAAAATTTGGTCAATTGTTGATTTACCAGGTTCAGGTGATGTGACCCGCTTTTTGCTAATCATTTTACTATTTTAGACGTTCACACAATACGCTAGACATCACTTTATATGCGATGGGTAGGAGACGTATGCCTCTGCAATTGGCACAAACCGGCAAGGCCCCTTTCCTGTGTACGGGACATAGTAAGCTGTGGTTCCAATCTTTGAGTATGCTTTCTTCATGTCAAATTTCGCTAATTTACTGTTAAATAGCTCGGCAGACAGCCCATCACCTCCTGCTGCTTCATAGTTTTTTCAGTCGATTAATTGCCGTTATGACCTAGCTTTGGCTAGATGGTAGACATTTAATGCCGTTGTTTGCGATGGGGTATCTTCATCACCGCCCATAATCGATACTAACAGCATCATGACATCCTCATTCATTCTATCGTCCATAATAATTTAGCTAGAGCGGTATATATTTGCTCCCGTGTGTCTTTTTCTTTATGCAGGTCAACAGTTCGATGATCGACCATATCGGCCCACGTTTTGGTCCCGATTGTCAAAATAGATTCATGTTTTGTTATAGTCCCCATATAATGGTACCTTCCGATTTTAGGCGTTTTTAAGAGTTTACCTATATTTGTTGACCGAACTATCTGTAATTTAACATTTGAGGTTCTTGAAGTCAGGAAACTTACCCACCACAAATTTTCAACATAGGTCCATGTTTTAGTATAACCCCAACATAACATCACCTGCCGATTATAGGCGTTTTGAGGATTTTAGCTACAAATTTTAATGGGTCTAGCAGTAATTTGGCGTTTAAGGTTCCTATTGGTCACAACACTACTGCACTAAAAATTTGCAATATAGGTCTCTGTTTTGGTATAGCCACCATATTACAGTACCTCCGGATTATAGGTATTTTGCGGATTTTAGGTGTCCAAACTAGCTGTTATTTGTCATATGAAGTTCGCAGTGATCACAAAACTTCTCACCAAAAATTTTCAACACAGGTCCATGTTTTGTTAAAGCCCACAATATAACGGTAACTTCCGATTTTCGGAATTTCATGGAATTCAGCTACATTTGTTCACCGAACTATCTGTAAATTGGCATTAGAGGTCCTTATTGGTCCCAAAACTTCTCCACCAAAAATTATCAAAATAGATACTTGTTTTGGTATAGCCCCCATATAACGGTAACTACCGATTCTAGGCTTTTTGAGAATTTTAGCAACAATTTTAATCGGATTACTTGTAATTTGCCGTTCGAGGTTCCTATTGGTCACAATACTTCTTCACTTAAAATCAATATAGGTCTCTGTTTTGGTATAGCCCCCATATTACAGTACCTCAGGATTTTAGGTATTTTGTAGATTTTACGTGTATTTTTTGTCCGAATTAGCTGGCATTTGTCATTTGAGGTTCCCATTGGTCATAACATTTCTTCCATGTTCCATGTTTTGTTAAAGTCCCCCATAAAACGATACCTTCCGATTTTCGGAATCGAACTACTGTAAATTGACATTTGGTGGTCACAAACCTTCTTCGCCAAAAACTGTCAACATTGGTCCATGTTTTGGTATAGCCCCATATTACGATACCTGCCGATTTAAGGTGTTGTGAGTTTTTTAGCAACATTTGCTGATTGAACTATCTGCAAATTGACATTTGAGGTTCACAGTGGTCACAAAATTACTCCACCAAAAATTGTCAATAAAGGTCAACACTTTAACCCACTTCGTCACAAGACAATTTCTTTATTTATTTTTTAAGAAAAAATACTTTTTTAGAGTAACACTGATGTCAAAAATCTACTTAAAAATTCAGATTTTTGTGTTTTCCCGGAAAATGGTGTTCGAAATTTCGAACACTATATGTGTAGAAGTAAAAAAAATGTTGATTTATTTGCTGTTTTATTGATTTATTTTATCATTTCTGAATTAAAAAAAAATAGTAAAAGAGTGGTATTGAGTCTTCTTTGGGCCTAAACAACTTTTCCCGGAAATGTGTCAGTACTGATCCACGTTTTGGGTTACCCAAAAAGACCCCATATGAAGGTGCCACATCGTTGAAGGCATTTTTAGATACATTTTATGACCTACTTTACTTGTTCGAAAATTATTTTATTCGCAACTGAGATCCTAAATGTTGCACTGCAACCTTGGAAAGTATGGATATAACTTAACACTACACTCACAGATTCAAAAAAACTCAACTCGAAAGAGAACTAATTCAAATGTTTATAAAATTACCTTCGCCTTAATAAGGCAAAAATAAAATAAAAAAAAATTAACTCGTTTCTCACCTTCATACGGGGCTATATGAAATGTATTTTTTAACTGCTTCGTCTTTAGTATGGTTCGTGCTATAGTTTTTACATATTTTCATAGAGAAAAGTTTACCTCAGGGTTGATTTTGCAATGCCGTTTTACGTATTTTATATATCTCACTTCCTGAAAACTGAACATGGGCCCGATTTTTACATACATAACCACGTTTTTAATTCCCTACTTCTTTTACACAATAGACATAATGTGGCGCCACAATTTATATGTACACACATCAGTAGAGTATTGAGAAGGATTCAGAATCAATTAAAAAACTCAAATTACAAGTCATATAGTAATTAAAGTATCAAATTACATATCTTAAGTAAACAAATGGGGTAAAAAGGGTCGCAGACTCATTTATAAAGTAAACAAACAGCATACCATGAGATGGGGTGACCGTGGGAAATTCTTGGAATTCCTTATGCTGGGGGGAAGCATGTCCACTATCAACGTGGGTGGCTTCGTTTGTCCGTCCGTCTGTCCGTGAGCATGCTGAATCGTGTCCATGATCAACGTGGGTGGCTTCGTTTGTCCGTCTGTCTGTTGATTGATCTAATTATGAAGCATTGACCATTGTTGAGGCATTGTGTTTATTATATGTTTGTGTGTATGTCGTTTGGTTCTTTTGCTTTGAAATGGATCAGCAGCCACGATAGCTTTATTGTATGTTTGTGTGTATGTCGTTTGGCTCCTTTTGTTTAGCATTGGATCAGCAGCCACGATAGCTTTATTGTATGTTTGTGTGTATGTCGTTTGGTTCTTTTGCTTTACTTTAAGGTAGAGGACAAGTGTACTGAGTATTTACTGTGTGTTTGAATATGAATTCGATCGATCTTCTCGATTTGTTTATTATTATTATTCGATGAAGGCGACAAAATCTTTAATATTGAATTGAAGGGTGGATTGAATTTTTGGTTGTTTCAAATTGATCTTTGCAATGGATTTGGATATGTATGCAAATATGATTGGGAGAGTTAAGGGGGAAAGGGAACCAATGTGTACAAATGAGAAATCGATGACCATTGTTGAGGCATAGCGCTTGTGGTGGTACACTGGAAAAATATGTATGCATGTGTAACCGTGGGAAATTCTTGGAATTCCGTCCGTCCGTCCGCGTGACCGTGGGAACTTTTTTGGAATTCCGTTTGTCCGTCCGTCTGCTGACCGTGGGAACTTTTGGAATTCCGTTTGTCCGTCCGTCTGTCCGTGGGCATGCTTAATCGTGTCCATGATCAATGGTCCTGTTTGTCCCTCCTTTTGTCAGTTCATTGATCTAATTTCCTAATGTTGTGAAATAAATGAGTCATCATCAGTTGGGCTTTAATGAAAAATGAATGAAACTGTACTCAAAAAGAATTTCTTTGAGTGCATAAATCGAAACAATCCAAATGAATTCATTTGGATCTTTTCGATTTTTTTTTTATTTCAGAAGTCAAGTAAAGAATTAGCAAAAACTTGAATATTGGATTGAAGGGATGGTTTGGGATATTAAAGCATATGTGGGTGCGTGTGTATGTTTGATTCTTTGCAGTTATGAGGAATGTATTGACATTAAGTTCTAGCAATTTGTTATGAGTAAGAGGTTGAAAGGGGAAGCAAGCATCGAATGCTTTAAGATTAGCTAGAGCATTAACCATATGCTTGTATGAATATTGCCCTTCGATTGAAGCAGTGACCATTGTTGAGGCAATCAGTTTATATATATGTTTGTGTGTATGCAGTATGATTCCTTTGCTTTGCATTGGATCAGCAGCCACGATCGCTTTATTTTATGTTTGTGTGTATGTCGTTTGGTTCTTTTTCCATTCCTTTTAATCAGCAGGCGTAATTGTCGCCTTTAACGAAAGCAAAAGGCGACAAGTGCCTGGGGCTATCTGCTGAGTTTGAATATGAATTCGATTCTCTTTTCGATTTGTTTGTTATTGTTTGATCTTAATATTTAATTGAAGGATGGATTGAATTTTTGGTTGCTTCAAATTGATCTTGTCAATGGATTTGGATATGAATGCAAATATGATTAGGGAAGTTAAGGGGGAAAGGGGAACCAATGTGTACAAATGAGAAATCGATGACCATTGTTGAGGTATAGCGTTTGTATGTACGTCAGTCCAGCTTCCTTTAAATTTATGCTGTGTATGTTTGCATTAAACCAAAAGGAGGAATCATTGAACTTTCATTCAGTATTACACAATATCGGATTTGTTTTGATTAAATGTTATGAATCTGGGTTATTGGACCACACAACGTCTGATTCTTTGATCACTGTATGTATGTATATACATATATGCATATATTTTGTCGTCTTGAACTTGAAAAGGAATATATTTTTAATATAGAAAATGCTGAGCATATTTAATGTAAACAAATAAAGTGTTTAAAAGCGAAGGAAGTTTTAGAAAAATTATTCAGTTTCTAAAAATTATCGTACGTGTATCTCATCATCTTAAAAGTACAAAATATGTCAGTGCCAGTTTCAAAGGACGATTCAATCTTCCGTTTGCAACAACAGCATTTACTCCAGGACAGCATCGGTGACGCATACTTAAGTAGAGTAATGGAGAACTATGAATTTACATCCATGTTGCGGAACAATTTTTTAAACGATATTGCTGGAGATCAATACTGCATACATGTAATTATGAGTTACGAGTTAGAAATTTTGAGAAAGGGTCTCCCGGAGAAGCCTAAAATCCTGAAGGTAGAGGAATTGCCGACTGTATCACCATTGATTTTAAGCGATATTGACAGCTATATAAAAGAACATCTAAACGCACTTCTAAACATAGCTTGTAGAGTAGAGGATAACAATATAAATAGCTTTTTAATAAAGTTTTTAAACACTTATAAATAAAATCAATTTCGAAAATAAATATAATCTATTCTTTTTTTAATGGGGGGAAGGTTGGGTTGGGTGGAAGGGTTGCGAAATCCATGTTTAATAGAAATCAATCTTTACAAATAAGATATCGACAAGAACTTTTAGTTGGCTTAACATATGTATGCCCAATTAATTTCACAATATTGTGAAATTCATGTTTTAGCATACTACAGTTTTCGTATAAAAAGCAAATAATCTTAAATAAGCTTCAATGTATACCCAATTAATTTCACAAGTTTGTGAAATTATTGATGATGGTCAGGTTTGTTCGTCTTTTGAATTTCATAATGCTATGAGTTGAGATGAATGTCAGAGTTTCTCATATTGCAACAAAAACCCAAGAATAAACATTAAGTGGCCATGAAATGTTTCGTACAAATTCTTTCCTTTGTTATATTCCATGTTAGCGTACTGGTGATCGATACATTGACCAAAAATTTGATTTTTTTGTCAACGAGCATTTGGGCAATTTGCTTATATTTAGACAAATGTAAACAAATCTGCAGTACTCAATGCTACACGAATATTTCTTTGTCCATAGAAATTCTTGCCCTTTGTGGTTATTACCCAGTTTGAGTCTGCAATGCATGTGTTTATGTTGACCATCATTTGGAGGGGGGGTAGGGGGTCAAGTGTGATGTGGGGATTGGGTTGAAGGCGGATTTTGATGCTGGAATACAATTAATACTTTGATTCGTATTTATACTTGTATATTGAAGGGATTTGATGAGAACGCCATCCAGGAGTAAATTTCTATGGTCACCATTTGTTGATTCATATATATAAGTGGGTTGGAGTTCGATACATTGATCAAAAATTTTGTGTTTTGTCAACGATAATATATGTGATTTGTTTACATTTAATCGAATATAAACAAATCTTTTATTAAACAATACAGTAAGAGTATTTCGTTTACATATTTATTCTTTCTATTATTCAATTCTCAATAAAGTGCGTATTTCGATCAAATGAACTCAACATGAGTTTAAGACAGTGGAGAAAATGAACTCAGCGAGAATATATGATCCAAGAGAAGGAAAAAGTGTACATATAACATTTTCGAAATGCTGATTTTCTCTTTCATGGTACAATTGGGATTAGACTCAATTCTAGACTCAATTCTAGATTATACTCAATTCATGTCCATTTAGCTTTATTGAAAAACATTCAGTTGTGGAAACTGGTTGGCTTAAGTCCATCCCAAAAAGTGTCAAAAAAAAAAAAAAAAAAAAAAAAACATTCAGTTGTGGAAACTGGTTGGCTTAAGTCCATCCCAAAAAGTGTCAAAAAATTGTGTTTTAAATTTAAATTTGTTGCATTAAAATGCCTTCAAGTGCGCAAACACATTTTTATCTATTGAGAATCCGCGAGAGACATCCAGAGTTAAAACAAAATGTTTTAACTCTGATGAAAGATGTAACTAGAAAAGAAAACGCGTTGGACATATCTCAGCTCAAAAGTAAGTATTAAAAATAATATATATATATATTATTTATGTGATTATTTATTTTTTTTTTTCTTTTATTTTAGCTAGATACCAGGCATTATTTGAAGAGGTTTTTCCAATAAGGGGTAATGCATCAGTCATCGTGGCCTACATGCTTAGCATTAGTAAGCATATATTATGCTTTAAAGACGATGACTGTGAGGCCTATTTGTTCTTTTATAATGAAGATATAAACTAAGCAAAATGTAATCATATTACAAAATGTACTCATTTTTTAACTTTTTTTATATATATTTTTACTAACAATGTTTTATTATTACTAACTTTTTTCATATATATATATATATATATATATTTTTTTTTGTTCAAATTCACTATATATCTTTCAATAATAAAAATATTTTCAATTGTTTTATTCATCTTTATGAAATTCATTATGTTGTCAATATTTTATTTGGAGGGAAAAATGTATTGAATTTGTTGATATAGTAAATTTTGCAAAACTTTTCATCTGATATTATATGTTTAAGCTAGAGCGCTAACCATGAATGTTGTGTAAGTATTACTCAATATTCAATTTGTTATTATGGATTATTGGACCTTTTTCAATGATAAGAAATGTGGTTGGAACATCAAATAGAGGTAAAAGTATGCTTCAGCTTGACCTTGAAATAAAATTTGAAAATATGTTTATGTTGCTTTTCATCACAATATCTAAATGCCACCCCATTTCTCCGCAATTTAATACACAAATTATGAAAAACATAAATCGCACTCTTCATTAAAATGTTCGATCTATAAATGCACACCTATATTATAATAATTTTATTAGTCAGAAACATACTTTCAAACTGTTACAATATGGATTCTCAATATATACTTCCTGAAAACTTGAAGGAAAGCACATTAAGGGAGTCGAAGGATATCGAAGCAGACAAGAGAATGCAATGGTTTATGTATAATTGTCATCTTCTAATCTAAAATTTTGTCTCTGTGTTTAGAGAAAATGTGACAACACTATACACAGTTACTATTTCGTGTCACAGCTCGCTTTTCGCTTCAACAAATTCTTATTATAGCTCACAGTTCTCTCTCTTAGAGTTAAACAGCTTCATATTATAACTTAAGGGCTCCCTAATCTTATTCAACAGGCTCCTACTCAACCCTCATCACTTAAAATCGAACCTCTTCATACAAGGAACACATTTTGATATTTCTCAAGCATACCATTTGATTCAAATTTATGAAAGTTAAAAAAAGCAAGCAAATAAATATTAGTGTACCTCACTCAAATTGAAAATTCGAAGGAAAAGAAACTTAAACAATGCCATCTAGGGGTTGAGCTATCGATACCTAAATTATTACGAAGATGCTATAATTGCTGACTTGTATACATAACTGTACCATATTACTCATTAAAACAAAAAAAAAAAAAAAAAATGAAATAAAAAACAATGATATTCAGAAGACCATAGATTGTACACATTTGATATAATATATAATATGATTAATATATAATATCTGCCTCTCGTAGTTCTTCAATTATAGAGACCATCTCATTTGTATGATCATATTTTCCACTTTGATTTGATTCCACCAACCGCTTTAGTCGTTCAACAAGAACATTGGGATCGTTCCAATATACATATTGAAGTTTTTCGGAATTTACTCTCATTAGGCCTTTACCAGTGTGAGTACCATCGATTATCTTCTTTATTATATTGGTGTATTTATATCCTTTGTTAGATTTCACTCGTTCATTATGGCTGTAGTTTACTTTATGTGCATTGGATCCCAGTAAAATTTTCTTATATATCTCCAACTCTGATTCATCGTAGTTTTTGGGTTTTTGATGAAAGAGAAGTTCAAATAAGCCGGGTGTGAGTGCCCAATTCTGGTTTCCTACGATAATTTTTTCATTATTTATTTCTAAAGGTTTATCTCCAAATTTCCATTCCCCATTAACATCTTTATGTGGACCGTATACAGTGTCCAGATTATTATTGATTTTCAATTGAAGAAGATTGTTTTCATAATCATAATCATCATGATCAGAATAAAAAGATTCTTCTCCACCCTCATCGTTTCTTGACTCATCTTGATTATTATCTTCTTCGTACTCATCACCACTTGGAGTGGTTTCTTCTTTAACATCTTCCTTATATCTCTTGATACTGGAAAACGGTGTTTTCTCATATTCATGCATATTTTCTGTTTTAGGAATGTATTTGGATGCATTCTCACTTGTTGTTTTAACTAATTTGTTTAGTTCATCTGTTATTGGTTTGGAGGTATTTTCCAATTGCATTGTTCTTGCTTGTTCTCCCCTTTTGATGTTTTGAAATTTTCTTTTCAAAACATTACGGGATTGAACCAATCGTTTCAACATTTCTTCGTCCATAGTTAGAGTTCTACTGTTAAATGTGGGATATTGTCACAATATAAATAGTGCATCC
This sequence comes from Musca autumnalis, assembly GCF_047663935.1. Classification (NCBI taxonomy): domain Eukaryota; kingdom Metazoa; phylum Arthropoda; class Insecta; order Diptera; family Muscidae; genus Musca; species Musca autumnalis. The sequence continues at coordinate 289,994,319 of NW_027411644.1, read as the reverse complement.
CTTGATCTAAGCCCAACCTAACCCGAACCCAACTTAACCTTCCCCCCATTAAAAAAAAAAGAAGAGATTATATTTATTTTCGAAATTGATTTTATTTATAAGTGTTTAAAAACTTTATTAAAAAAGCTATTTATATTGTTATCCTCTACTCTACAAGCTATGTTTAGAAGTGCGTTTAGATGTTCTTTTATATAGCTGTCAATATCGCTTAAAATCAATGGTGATACAGTCGGCAATTCCTCTACCTTCAGGATTTTAGGCTTCTCCGGGAGACCCTTTCTCAAAATTTCTAACTCGTAACTCATAATTACATGTATGCAGTATTGATCTCCAGCAATATCGTTTAAAAAATTGTTCCGCAACATGGATGTAAATTCATAGTTCTCCATTACTCTACTTAAGTATGCGTCACCGATGCTGTCCTGGAGTAAATGCTGTTGTTGCAAACGGAAGATTGAATCGTCCTTTGAAACTGGCACTGACATATTTTGTACTTTTAAGATGATGAGATACACGTACGATAATTTTTAGAAACTGAATAATTTTTCTAAAACTTCCTTCGCTTTTAAACACTTTATTTGTTTACATTAAATATGCTCAGCATTTTCTATATTAAAAATATATTCCTTTTCAAGTTCAAGACGACAAAATATATGCATATATGTATATACATACATACAGTGATCAAAGAATCAGACGTTGTGTGGTCCAATAACCCAGATTCATAACATTTAATCAAAACAAATCCGATATTGTGTAATACTGAATGAAAGTTCAATGATTCCTCCTTTTGGTTTAATGCAAACATACACAGCATAAATTTAAAGGAAGCTGGACTGACGTACATACAAACGCTATACCTCAACAATGGTCATCGATTTCTCATTTGTACACATTGGTTCCCCTTTCCCCCTTAACTTCCCTAATCATATTTGCATTCATATCCAAATCCATTGACAAGATCAATTTGAAGCAACCAAAAATTCAATCCATCCTTCAATTAAATATTAAGATCAAACAATAACAAACAAATCGAAAAGAGAATCGAATTCATATTCAAACTCAGCAGATAGCCCCAGGCACTTGTCGCCTTTTGCTTTCGTTAAAGGCGACAATTACGCCTGCTGATTAAAAGGAATGGAAAAAGAACCAAACGACATACACACAAACATAAAATAAAGCGATCGTGGCTGCTGATCCAATGCAAAGCAAAGGAATCATACGGCATACACACAAACATATGTACATATAAACTCATTGCTTCAACAATGGTCACTGCTTCAATCGAAGGGCAACATTCATATAAACATATGGTTAATGCTCTAGCTAATCTTAAAATATTCGATGCTTGCTTTCCCCTTTCAACGTCTTACTCATAAAAATTGCTACAACATAATGCCAATACATTCCTCATAACTGCAAAGAATCAAACATACACACGCACCCACATATGCTTTAATATCCCAAACCATCCCTTCAATCCAATATTCAAGTTTTTGATAATTCTTTACTTGACTTCTGAAATAAAAAAATCGAAAAGATCCAAATGAATTCATTTGGATTGTTTCGATTTATGCACTCAAAGAAATTCTTTTTGAGTACAGTTTCATTCATTTTTTATTTAAACCCAACTGATGACGTCATTTATTTCATAACATTAGGAAATTAGATCAATGAACTGGCAAACGGACGGAGAGACGGACGGACAAACAGGACCACCCACGTTGATCATGGATACGATTCAGCATGCCCACGGACAGACAGAATTCCAAAAGTTCCCACGGTCACGCGGACGGACGGAATTCCAAGAATTGCCCCATGGTAACACGTGTTATTTGTTACATTACGGACAGACAGAATTCCAAAAAGTTCCCACGGTCACACATGCATACATATTTTTCCAGTGTACCACCACAAACGCTATGCCTCAACAATGGTCATCGATTTCTCATTTGTACACATTGGTTCCCTTTCCCCCTTAACTCTCCCAATCATATTTGCATACATATCCGAATCCATAGCAAAGATCAATTTAAAGCAGCCAAAAATTCAATCCACCCTTCAATTCAATATTAAAGATTTTGTCGCCTTCATCGAATAATAATAATAAACAAATCGAAAAGATCGATCGAATTCATATTCAAACACACAGTAAATACTCAGTACACTTGTCCTCTGACTTAAAGTAAAGCAAAAGAACCAAACGACATACACACAAACATACAATAAAGCTATCGTGGCTGCTGATCCAATGCAAAGCAAAAGGAACCAAACGACATACACACAAACATACAATAAACACAATGCCTCAACAATGGTCAATGCTTCATAATTAGATCAATCAACAGACAGACGGACAAACGAGACCACCCCACATTGATCATGGACACGATCCAGCATGCTTACGGACAGACGGACGGACAAACGATGCCACCCACGTTGATAGTAGACATGCTTCCCCCCAGCATAAGGAATTCCAAGAATTTCCCACGGTCACCCCATCTCATGGTATGCTGTTTGTTTACTTTATAAATGAGTCTGCGACCCTTTTTACCCCATTTGTTTACTTAAGATATGTAATTTGATACTTTTAATTACTATATGACTTGTAATTTGAGATTTTTAATTGATTCTGAATCCTTCTCAATACTCTACTCACATCCATATGATAATATTAAGCCCCCACCCCCCCCCCCCCCTCTCTCTTTAATAGCATGACAAAAAGTAATAGAATCAAATTTCCATACATATCAGCTTTAATAAATGCTAATGTTTCTCATCTTCACTAATATGGCCACCGCATTTGTTACTGTTATACTAACACACAATACCTACCTACCATCTACAATTGCAATATTTTACCATTTCAAATTTAATACATATCCCGTCGTACAACTTATTTACTTACCTACTTTGCTCGTACAATTTATTTGCTATGGATTAAAGAGCAAGGAAACTGGCATATCTCAGCCTTATACAGATTTGGAAATATTTGGTGAGAAAATAAATTACAATATATCTACATGCATAAGTACTTACATACATACATATGTAGATGCATAAGAGGCAAACGGAATGAAATAACCATAAACATTCACAAATACTTACTTATGTCATGTAAATGTAGCAATAAGAAAAAAATAATAATACATTTACCAAAAATAACCTCAATTGGACATATATGAGGTTGAATACATAAATCCGTAAGAGGTATACTCGTATATGTATGTATGTGAGACATCACACACCAAGAATATTAAAAAGGAAACATTTTAGCCCACCAGCAACCATCGTAATTTGAAATGAAAAAATGTCGGCAATGTGTCCCACCTCTTCATTGGGAATTTCTCAATTCTCTGTTACTTTTCTTCGTTACTCTAAAATATGAAGATATTTTTTACTAACCATATAACTCTACATCCGTAACCACTACATGTATTACTTAAAATTTTTCTTAATCTGCGATGTTTTCCATTAATATTTGAGGTGTATAATATACATACTTTGGTTAATATGTATGTATGTTTGTGAAGAATAGCAATATTTATTTTGTAAAATATTTCAGATTCACGTTTTTTTGTTTCATTTATTAAGCTTACAAATGTAATGGTGTTCATTTATTTCAAATGATTTGACAAAGAGTAATGATTACTGTTTTTCCTAATCTCATGCCTTAATAAGAATATTTACAACCATAGCTGTATATACACATGTTAAGCATCGTTTCATAGGTGCTGTCATAAAGATATAACAAGTAAAACTCGTTGAGTTACTTCGGGTCGAACTTTTTATAGCATCCACCAAAAGATATTATGAACTAAAATGGAATAGCTTCCTTCTCTGACCAAAATCTTAGGTGGAGAAGTTATGCGAGCACTGCACTGTGGTTCCGCCCGTGGACAAAAATCGAAAAATGTATGACGACAAATTTGATTGCGATTGAAATAAATATTCTCTAAACACATTAAATTTTTATTATCCTGTATTATTCTTGCCAATTTACAGCGGTAATATGTCAAGTTAAGTCGAAGAAGTTGAGATTTGTATGTGGTACCTTAAAAACGAAAAAAAGATCCGCAAAGCATTCGTAGCTTATGAGTGAAGTTATAAAAAAATTAAGAGGTAAATGCACAATTTCCAAAATAAAACTTATAGTTGATGACATTGACAACATTCTTACGAAAAACAAATTCAAAATTCGTTTTCTAAGTTCCTTAAAAATAATTTTTTTGTAAATGACTTTTTGTGCTATTTTTAATATCATTGCTATAAATTTATGTTGAGTTTTACTAATGTTGGCCCCGTAAGGGCAAGTCCGTATTTTTTTTAAATACAGGGAGAAGTCCCTAGTTTACGATAAAAAGAAATCCAGCTGCCACCATCTGCCACCCTGTAAGTTATTCCCCTTATACCACGCCTGTAAAATCGACAAAATTCCGAAAATTGGGAGACATGTTTATATGGGAGCTATACCGAAACGTGGACCTATATTGAACATTTTTCGCAAGGATGTATGGTGTTCCCTCAGAACTTACTTACTTACTTACTTAGCTGGCCCATTACAGAACATTTGTTCTATAGGCCGAACTAAGAATAGATCTCCATTCCTCTCTATTTGTTGCTTTGCACTCTGGAATACCGCGCCTTTTCATCTCATCATCCACTTGTTTGCGCCATCTATTCCTTGGCCTGCCAATTCTGCGTGCACCGCCATGTGGCATGTATTCATACGCCTTTTTAGCGGGTTCATCATCGCTCATTCTTATGATATGGCCTAGCCAACGCAATCGCTGCATCTCGATACGTTTAACTATATTGATGTCGTTGTATAGCAGATACAGCTCGTGGTTCATGCGACGTCGATATTCACCGTCAACGGTCCGTAGATCTTTCGAGGAATTTTTCTCTCAAACACACCAAGCACTGCCATGTCTGCTTGCGCAAGTACCCAGGCTTCGGAGCCATACATCAGCACGGGTAGTATCAGTGTTTTGTAGAGCGTTATTTTTGTTTGACGAGATGTGGCTTTGTTTTTAAACTGCTTACTTAAACCAAAGTAGCATCTGTTGGCCAATACAATTCTTCTTTTTATTTCATAACTGATGTCGTTTGTTATGTTTACGGAGGTGCCGAGGTAGACGAAGTCTTTTACTACCTCAATATTATAGGAACCAACTTCTCTTCTTGTGGACGGGACTGTGGTATCTTCGTCGTCTTCGCTGCTATTGGATACCAACAGATTTGAAAAATGTTCTTTCCATATCCTGAGCACACTATCTATATCAGTCACCAAATTGCCTTGCTGGTCTCTACAGGAGGAGGTGCCTGTACCAAAGCCATCAGTTTGATGCTTGACTCTTTGGTAGAATTTTCGGACTTCATTCTGGCTCCTGTACATCTCGATTTTTTCACACTCCCGCTTTTCCATCTCTCTATTTTTCCTGCGGAAAAGACGTTTCTCCTCTCTCCTTTTCTCCCTGAATCTCTCTCGTGCGCTACGCGTTGCTACGGTTTGTAAAGTAGCCTTATATGCCGCATTTTTCTCTTCGGTGGCAGCACGACACTCCTCATCATACCATGGATTCCTTAGTGGAGGTTATGGTATCCAAGTATGGATTTTGCGGCTGTTTGCATGGAGTGGGCAATGCTTTGCCATTGCGCTGATATGTTATCGGGATGATGAGTCCTTTGATTAAGCAATTGGGCTAGTTGAGTGGAATATGCTGTGGCTATCTGTTGTGATTGCAGCTTACCGATGTCTAACTTTCTTGTTGTGTTTGTTCGTACTTTGTTTGCTACGTTTAAGCGGGTGCGTACCTTTGCTGCAACAAGGTAGTGGTCCGAATCAATGTTTGCGCCTCGGAGCGATCGTACATTCAACACGCTCGATGAATGTCTTCCATCTATCACAACATGATCAATTTGATTTCTTGTTTTCTGATCTGGAGACAGCCAGGTGCCCTTATGAATATCGAGACGATTAAATCTGGTACTGCTAACTACCATGTTTTTTGCAGCTGCAAAGTCTATCAGTCTCATACCATTGTCAGATGTTTCACTGGGGAGACTGAATTTCCCGACTGTTGGGCCAAAGATATTCTCCTTTCCAATTTTGGCATTAAAATCGCCTAAAATGATTTTAATGTCATGGGCAGGGCAACGGTCATATGTTTCTTCTAAGCGCTCGTAAAATATATCTTTGGTCTGTTCGTCGTTTTCTTCAGTGGGAGCATGAGCGCAAATAAAGCTGATGTTGAAGAATTTAGCTTTTATTCGAATTGCAGCAAGTCTTTCATTCACTGGGGTGAAGCTGGATACCAGATGTTGTAGTCTCCGACTAACTACGAATCCACAACCAAACTCATGCTTTACGTCATGGCAGCTATAATACAGTGCGTCACCTTTAGGTGTTGTTGTGACGCCTTTCCCAATCCATCGTATTTCCTGTTTGGCAGCAATATCGGTCTTGTACTTTTCAAGTACGTCTGCCAATGCGAAGACTGCACCTTCTCTATAAAGAGTGCGAACATTCCAGGTGCAGATTCGCAGATCATGGTCCTTAAAACGTTTGCGGGGTTCGTCAACTTTAGAGGGGTTTGTTTTTCTTTTCTTTCGTTTTTCATAGTAGGCTGTTTTTTCTAGGGGAGGGTTACTAACCCGACGCCCAAACCCAAGTTTTTAACGTTCTTATGGGTGAACGCGCGGCACATGTTAGCTCACTACCTTTAACGGGTGTTAAAGGCAGTTCCCCAGGTGACACCACGGGGAGGTCAGTGTCCACTCGAGATGAAAGAGGCACCAAGATAAATCCTGGGCTTTGCCAGAACATAAAATGCAAAATTATAGCCAAATCGTTTGGAAAATTTGGCTAAAATCGTCAAATTACCGAATATCGGGAGGTACGTTTATACGGGAGCTATACCTAAACTTGGACCTATATTGAACATTTTTTGTATGGACGTATGATCTTCCTTACGAAGTCAAAATACAAAATTACAGCCAACTAGGTTAGAAAATCTGGCTAAAATCGTCAAAATACCGAATATAGGGAGGTACGTTTATATGGGAGCTATACCTAAACGTGGACCTATATTGAACATTTCTTGCAAGGTGGTATGTTGTTCCCTCAGAACACAAAATGCAAAATTACAGCCAAATCGACTGGAAAATTTGGCTAAAATCGTCAAAATATAAAAAATCGGGGGGTACCTTTATTTGGGGGCTACACCCAAATGTGGACCTACATCCATTAAATTTGTTTTTCTCCCTTTTGGGCTCGTTATAAAACTATATTTAAAATTTCGAGGCGTTAACTCGATTAGAACTATTTTTGGCACTCGTTTCCATACAAGTGGGACCACTGTGCACTGGGAACCTCAAATATCAAATTACATACAAAATAAAACAACTAATAACGCTTCAGAGCTAAAATGGTGTCCATACATTTATGTTAGTTGTAGAAATCAAAGTAGTTTTGGAGACAGAAAATATATTATACAATTTTAATTAGCTTATATTTTAAATATTTAGTTCTAATAATTAATTAACTCATGTCAATATTGTCTCTATATTTTCAACTTGCAAAAAATGTGTGTAAGTTTTAAAAAATTAAAGTATATTTCTCTTTCTTGATTTATCTTCCTTTAAACTAAAAAATTATAGACTCAGTACCTCAGGAATTACAATATTGTAGTCTAAATCTCGACTACTACCCGCTATTTTAACACGATCCGAGAAGTGGTCTTAAACTGAATTAAAACGCAAAAGAATTGGTCACCGTAGGAATTGTCGAGATATTGGGTCATTGTGCAAGGAAGCAGGAACTTGTCCACGATAAAACAAGTAAAAAATCGCAAAGTTCGACCGATCCGAACCATTTTTACCATCCACCATAAAATATTCTGAACGAAAATGGAATAAATAGTTCCCTTTCACAATTTTAGGTGGAGATATTTTACGACCGCGAGTACGCCAAATGCCTAAACTATGTCAGAAAATGTATATAAAACAAGTAGAAAAGTATCAGTCGGCTTTGCCGACAGATATCTATGTGAACTGATACTTTTATCTACGGGCAGATCGAATCCACAACGAACAGCATCGGGGAATATGTACATTATCAAAGGATCTCCGAACAAACCCTAAACTGCACTTAAACACAAAGGTTGAACATTTTTGGGGAGGTACCCTAAGGAGAGGACTGATATGGGCCATTTAAGAAGTTAAACTAAATTTGGACAAAGTATTAGGAGATCCAAAGTTTGGACCAAATTGGTTGCCCCGTTCAAGAGATATCGTGCATACCATTTAAGTTAGATTTTTTTTATACCCTCAGCCTTTAGGCTATGAAGGGTATATACACTTTCATACGGGCAAAATGTGCCTCATCGAAATAATGGTTTTAGACCCCAAGTATGTTTGGACGAAATGTGTTTCAGACAATTTGGAGTCGATTGAGCAATGTCCGTCCGTCTGTCTGTCTGTCTGGCTGGCTGGAGCGCACAATAACTCTCGAAGGGATGAACCGATTCGGTTCAAATTTTGGCTTTTGTAATATTTTGTCCAAACTTAGTTTAAGTTCGAAGATGAGCTATATCGGTCCACTCCTTCCGGTACCTCCCCCACAAAAGTTCGAAAATGTTCGGAAAATTTGTACGCACGATAACTCTTGAAGGGTGTAACCGATTTGGTCCATACTTTGCCCATCGTGGAGCGTGTACCAGACTTAGATCAGGTTTTAATATGGACTCAATCGGTCCACTCCGTCGGGTACCTCCCACACAAAATTTTGGAAAAGTTCAGTTTAGGAACATCTCTCGAATCGCTTTGATTTTTGCTTTAGCAACTTGTATTCACTGCCCTTTATACGACGGTATAAGTTTCATCAGGGGCAAGTCCATACTTCCTGAGAAAATAGCCTGAAAGCTGCAAAAAACCCCTATGACACCGTGTGAGGAGGTTGGAGGGCAAAATAACTCTCGAACAGCTCTGCCGATTCGGTCCAAAGTTTGGCCTTAGTAATATTTTGTCCAAACATAGTTTAAGTTCGAAGATAAGCCATATCGGTCCACTCCTTCAGGTACCTCCCCCACAAAAGCTCAAAAATGTTCGGAAAAATTGTGCGTACGATAACTCTTGAAGAGAGTGGCCGAATTGGTCCATACTTTACACATCCTAATATATCTACCAGATATAGATCAGGTTCAAATATGGACTATATTTGTCCACTCCATCCGGTACCTCCCACTCAAAATTTCGGATACATGTTCACTTTAAGACCTGTTTTCGAATCACTTTGATTTTTGTTGAAGCAACTTGCATTGCTGCCTCAATTGCGATGGTAAAAGTTGTTTCAGGGGCAAGTTCATACTTCTTGAGCAAACATCCCTGAAGTTCTAAAAAACCCCTATGGTACCATATATAGTGGCTGGAGATCCATTCCTTTTAGTATCTCCTCCGCAAAACTTTTGATATTAAATCCTAATCAACATTTTTGTCAGTTCAAACGCCCAAAATTCTTAAAACTCCCTAAATACATGCGTTTTTTGGAAAAAAAATTGTTTCAATATACACAGGCTGAGGGTATATCTCTGTCGGCAAAGCCGACTGATACTTTTTTACTTGTTAATATTGGGGGAAGTACCGAATGTTGTGGACCAGTTTGGACAAAATATGACGAATACCAAATATTGTACCAAATCGGTTGATCAGTTCAAGAGTTATCGAGCTCTCCAGTCACTACTTATGGTGTCATATGGGTCTTTTACAACTTTCGGGCTGTTTTGTCAAGAAGTATGAACTTGCCCCTGAAAAAACTTTGACCGTCGTAATTGAGGAAGCGAATGCATGTTGCTTCAACAAAAATCAAATTGATTCGAGAGCAGGCCTTATAGTGAACTTATCCGAAATTTTGTGTGGGAGGTACCCCAACGAGTGGACAAATATAGTCCATGTGTAAAGTATGGAACAAATCGGTCACTCCCTTCAGAAGTTATGGTGCGCACAATTTTTCCGAACAATTTTGAACGTTTCTGGGGGAGGTACCTGAAGGTGTGGACCGATATGGTTTATCTTGGAACTTAAACTAAGTTTGGACAATATATTACCAACGCCAAATTTTGGACCGAATCGGCAGTTCCATTCGAGAGTTATCTTGCGCTCCAACCACTACACACGGTGTCATAGGGATTTTGCACCTTTCAGGCTATTTCACAGAAAGTATGAATTTTCCCCTGATGAAACTTGTACCGTCGTATAGGGGACATTGAATACAAGTTGCTGCAACAAAAATCAAACAGATGCGAGAGCTGGACCTAAACTGAACTTTTCCGAAATTTTGTGTGAGAGGTACCCAAAGGAGTGGACCGATTGAGTCCATATTGAAACCTCATCTTAGTCTGATATAAATTTCATGTCCATAGTATGGACCAAATTGGTTACTCACTTCAAGAGTTATCGTATATCGTATATCGATATAACCCATTTTCGAACTTAAACTAAGTTTGAATAAAATATTACGAAAGCCAAATTTTGGACCGCATCGGTTGATCCGTTCGAGAGTTATCGTGCGCACCAGCCAGCCAGACAGACAGGCAGACGGACGGACATTGCTAAATCGACTCCAAAATGTCTGAAACGCATTTTGCCCGTATGAAAGTGTACATACCCTCGTTAGCGTAAATGCTGAGGGTATAAATATCTGGAATAGGGCGGCGCCTTTATACGGTGGCTATATTAAAGTGTGGAACACTGTTGACCATTTTTGGTGGACAAGTTTTTGTGACTACTAGGAACCTCAAATATCAAATCATGCAGTTCCGACAAAAAAATTTAGCTTAACTCCGCAAAACACAGAAAATCGGGAGGTGACGTTATATGGGGATTATACCAAAACAAGGACTTATGTTGAGAATTTACAAGTTACAGTTTGTTCGGTTAAAAATTGTAGCTATGTTCAGGAGCTGAATGGAGATCAGCTCGTCTCTAAGTACTAGTGTATAAAGACTCCTTTCATCTCTGCAATAAAGACTCTCTTCAGCTCGTCTCTAAGGACTTCCATTTGTTAGTCTAAAATATTTCCTCCATAAAGAATTTGTTTAGACGATAAGACTTCCTTCATAACTTCAATAAAGAACACCTCCGCGAGCCGTAAAATAAAGACTGTCTTCAGCTCGTCTAAAAACCTCTGTTCAGCTCATCCATAAAGGCTTCGGCTCGTATACCAAGACTCGCCTACCAAAATCTCTTAAGCTCACGTATGAAGTTTTCCTTCAACTCGTAAAGTCTTCCTTAAGTTCGTCTATAAAGACTCCCTTAAGCTCGTCTATAAAGACTCCCTTAAGCTCATCTATAAAAACTCCCTTAAGCTCGTCTATAAAGACTACCTTAAGTTCGTCTATAAAGACTCCCTTAAGCTCGTCTATAAAGACTCCCTTAAGCTCGTCTATAAAGACTCCCTTAAGCTCGTCTATAAAGACTTTCTTAAGCTCGTCTATAAAGACTTTCTTAAGCTCGTCTATAAAGACTTTCTTAAGCTCGTCTATAAAGACTCCCTTAAGCTCGTCTACAAAGACTCCCTTATAAAGACTCGTCTATAAAGACTGCCTTAAGCTCGTCTATAAAGACTCCCTTAAGCTCGTCTATAAAGACTCCCTTAAGCTCGTCTATAAAGACTCCCTTAAGCTCGTCTATAAAGACTCCCTTAAGCTCGTCTATAAAGACTCCCTTAAGCTCGTCTATAAAGACTTGTCTATAAAGACTTGTCTATAAAGACTCCCTTAAGCTCGTCTATAAAGACTCCCTTAAACTCGTCTATAAAGACTCCCTTATAAAGACTTGTCTATAAAGACTCCCTTAAGCTCGTCTATAAAGACTCCCTAAAGCTCGCCTATAAAGACTCACTTAAGCTCGTCTATAAAGACTCCCTTAAGCTCGTCTATAAAGACTTCCTTAAACTCGTCTATAAAGACTCCCTTATAAAGACTTGTCTATAAAGACTCCATTTAACTCGTCTGTAAAGACTCCCTTCAACTCGTCTATAAAGACTCCTCAACCATAAATGTCAGATCACAGGCAATTGGGTCCAAACATGTAGCTGAAACTTTCGAAATATCGAAAATCTGGAGGTTTCATCATATCATGTCATGCTTAAGTGTTCCATACGCCATTTGCCTGATTCGAGAAAAACTCAAGTTTATGTTTGAGTCTATACAGTCTAAAAGTGGTGCAAAAATTCAATAATTTAAAAGCACAACTCTAATTAACTAAACTCAAAGAATATATCAGAAGTTGATTTTAGTCAGATATCTGTTATAGTCTAGAAGTTATGGTCAATTTTTACAATTGCAAAAAGTTGCTAATTTGTTTCAAGGGATAGAGGAAAACCGACTAAAACATCTGAAAGAGCATGTTTCAATACCATATAAGGAAACTTTATCTCAAAATACCATAAATGGCATATGGAACACTTAAGCATGACACCGACGATATGGGAGCTATATAAAACATGCTTCTATGTGACAATTTCTGATGGAAATGTTTTTGCAGGGTAACTCAAGTGTCAAATCGGTTAAAAATTTAAACAAAAACCGGAAATCGGGCGGCACCGTTATATGAGGGTTAAATATATATATGGACCTATGTCGACAATGTTTGGCTAAGAAGTGTTGTGATCCCTACGAACCTCAATTGTCAAATTACAGCTAGTTCCGTTAAATATTGTAGCTAAAATCGTCAGAATACCGAAAATCGTGAGGTACTGTTATATGAGGTTATACTAAAACATGAATCAATATAGTCCATCTTCGAAATTGACCTACGAGGGCGGTTCGGAAGCTTCTTAGCCTATCAATGAAAGAGAATAGTTAGTTTTTATACCCACAGCCTTTAGGCTAGAAAGGGTATACAAACTTTCATACCGGCAAAATGTGCCTCATCGAAATAATGGTTTTAGACCCCAAGTATTGGACGAAATGTGTTTCAGACAATTTGGAGTCGATTGAGCAATGTCCGTCCGTCTGTCTGTCTGTCCGTCTGTCTGGCTGGCTGGTGCGCACGATAACTCTCAAGCGGATGAGCCGATTAGGTCCAAAATTTGGCTATCGTAATATTCTGTCCAAACTTAGTTTAAGTTCGAAGATGGACCATATCGGACCACTCCTTCAGGTACCTCCCCCACAAAAGTTCGAAAATGTTCGGAAAATTTGTGTGCACGATAACTCTTGAAGGGAGTAACCGATTTGGTCCATTCTTTGCACATCGTGAAATGTGTACCAGACTTAGATAAGGTTTCAATATGGACTCAATCGGTCCACTCCTTCGGGTACCTCCCACACAAAATTTCGGAAAAGTTCATTTTAGGGCCTGCTCTCGAATCGCTTTGATTTTTGTTGTAGCAACTTGTATTCACTGCCCCCGTACGACGGTACAAGTTTCATCAGGGGCAAGTCCATACTTCCTGAGAAAATAGACTGAAAGTTGCAAAAAACCCCTATGGCACCGTGTGTAGTGGTTGAAGCGTAAGACAACTCTTGAACGGATCTGCCTTTTCAGTCCAAAATGTGGCCTTGGTAATATTTTGTGCAAACTTAGTTTAAGTTCGAAGATAAGCCATATCGGTCCACTCCTTCCGGTACCTCCCCCACAAAAGTTCAAAAATGTTCGGAAAAATTGTGCGTACGATAACTCTTGATGGGAGTGGCAGATTTGATCCATACTTTACACATCCTAATATATCTACCAGATGTAGATCAGGTTCGAATATGGACTATATTTGTCCACTCCTTCGGGTACCTCCCACACCATATTTTGGTTAAAATCACTTCAAGATCTGCTCTCGAACCACTTTGATTTTTGTTGAAGCAACTTGCATTCGCTGCCTCATTTACGACAGTAAAAGTTTTTTCTGGGGCAAGTCCATACTTCTTGAGAAAACAGCCCGAATATTGTAAAAACCCCCTATGGCACCATATGTAGTGGCTGTAGGGCTAGAACCGAATATATTACCGAAAATAGCTATATTATGTTTTTCGCAGGCTAGTGTGACAAAAAGCCCTATCTATCGATATCTCCGCATATTTTTGAGCTTTATTCCTATCTATACTTTTGTCGGTGCATACGACCAAAACGATACGACCCCCTAAATACATAAGTTTTTTTTTCTTTTTTTTTTTGGGAAAAAAGTATTTCAATCCACACAGGCTGAGGGTATATATCTGTCGGCAAAGCCGACTGATACTTCTTTACTTGTTCAAAAATATTTTTATTTTTCAATATAATCTCCTCAAACTTCAAAACACTTAGTCCAACGCTTTTCTAGCAATTCTATCCCTTGATTAAAATAGTTTTCCTCAAGGTCTTCAAAATAGCGGTTTACAACTGTAATTGCATTTTCATTTGAGGTAAAACGCTTGCCAGCAAGGATTTTTTTAGATTTGGAAACAAGTAAAAGTCACTGGGAGCTAAATCAGGAGAATAAGGTGGGTGGTCAAGCAACTCGTACTTTAATTCGTTGATTTTAGCCATTGTTAAAACACTCTTGTGCGCTGGTGCGTTGTCTTGATGAAAAATTATTTTTTTGTGTTGTAAGCCAGGACGTTTTTGCTCGAATTTGTACATTTAATTGATTCAAAAGGTTGCAATAATACTCTGAATTTATTGTTTTACCCTTTTGCAGATAGTCAATCAATAAAATACATTTGAAGTCCCAAAAAACCGTTGCCATAACCTTACCAGACGATTGAATTGTTTTGCCTTCGTTGGGGCACTTCCTCCAGCTTCTATACGATTTTTCGTAGTGGAATTCGTTCAGATTTCGTTCCGATTTCGGAGAAAATGTCGAAAATAAATTTTCCTTCGAATATAGCAATGTTTTTCATCCGATTTCGGTTTACGTCGTATAATAATGCTGTAAGGTATCACAACTATAGCTCTTTCTTACTTATTGTTACATTTACTTATTTTCTATTGCCATGTTGCACTCACATTTGGAGTTCAATAATATTGCCCAAATAATGTGCGTCAATTGGAGATACCAAACATAGCCATTACTCTAATTAGACTTATGATGTGATAAGCTTTTGGGACATTTGGTCAGTTTGGCTAAACCTCATTGTCTGTAATGTAAAGTAATAAGCCATAGATTTACAAATACATACATTGTGTCCTTATCGCAATTTGTCCAGCATTCGGGCGACTACAGACAGCCGTGTGTCCCTTTCACATAACATAAATATCTATGGGCAAGCGATAAAATGTCTGTCAATAACTATGGACCACAGCTGTTGCATACACAGCCCAGGACGCTAAGGCAAATGTAATTTATGTGGTTCTCATTAATACAAATTGGTGTGTAAATTCACAACGAATGTTAAATAAACATTAAGGTGGGTAAGGATGAAACATTTTGGAACAGGATGGGAAATGTATCAGATTATCATCTTTTGTACATACACAACTTTATTAAATCAACAAAGTCTCTCTTAAATTTAGACACCCTTAAATTGATACATAAGAGATTGGCAACATACATTTGTCCCTTGGAAACCGTTTCTTTTCCGACAAAATTAAAAATTTTGAATTACTTGGATTTCATTGTATATCCTAATTTGTATGGTCACATAAACTGTAGTAAATTGTCAAGTCTTTACCTCCCCTATTAAACACACACATCCAACTGTTTTTAACGATAATTTCCCTCCAAAGTGTTCGGCATATTTATCACGCCCTTAGCTTTAACAAATACCAGTCTAGCATCCATGCTAGCGGTATGTGCAACATATTGAGGATGTTTTTGTGTGGCTGTGTGTGTGTCTCAGTCAAATAATTCATTGTGCCCAGTTAGTAGAAAATGAAAAATGACAGAACCATTTCATCTCGATTGAGACAAATTTTATTCAACGACATTACTAAACCCCAGGGCTATTTGCACAGACACAACATAGCATCAGCGTCTAATGAAAATGAGCAACGAACCTATTCTAATGATGATGATGATAATGGTAATGATAACGATGAGTGAAGGTGCACATTAAATGAAATAACAATAAAATGACTTTGAAATGTGATGGTTAAATTTACTAAATAAAATTTTAGAATAATTAGTGGCATTTAGCAGTGCTACACATACATACATACGTATGTATGTACATGATGCTGAGATGGTATTAAATTTAATGAAAATAGTTTAACGTTTATTAATTTACTTAATTTGGTGAATTCATATTCTTCACTGAATGTTTTGTTCAATATATCGAATTAAGAATATATTTCGACGACAGTTTGGACACAGGACACGGTGCGCCTTAACTAAATTTAAATGAATAGTTCTTACACCTAGGAAGTTTTTGCGGTTTCTGAAACTACAATGTTCATAGATGAGAAAAATAAACCAAAAAAAAAACGCCGGAGGGATTTTCTAATAAATCGCGGTCAAAGTTCACATTTTTTGGGCTTTTTTGGGTTTTCACGATTTTCCTTGCAAACCGCAAGACCTTTCGAAATGGGATTAAAAAAATGTTGTAGCAGTGAAAATTCTCTACAAGACTGACCTGAATGGTATTTTCGTAGGTTTTCCCATTTTTGAGATATAGAAGTTCAAATTGGGACAATGTACTGACGGTATGACCCGCTATAAAACAATTTCATGCATGGTGCCCCTTAACTAACTTTGATTGAAAACCTCTTACACCTGGGAAGTTTTCGCGGACTCTGAAACAGAAATGGTTATAGATGAGAAAAATCCAAAAACAAGAAAAAATCGCTGCAGGGATTTTTAAATAAATCGCAGTCAAACTACACATTTTTAGGTTTATTTTAGGTTTTCGCGATTTTGCTTGGAAACTGCAAGTCCTATCGAAATAGGACTAAAGAAAATGTTGTAGCTGTGAAACTTCTCCAGAGAACTGACCATTATGATTTGTTCCTAGGGTTTACCATTTTTGAGATATAGAAGTTCAGTCACATTTTTAGGTTTTTTTGTTTGGTTTTAACGATATGCTTGAAAACGGTAAGTCATATCGAAATGGGATTAGAGAAAATCTTATAGCTGTGAAAATTCTCTATAAGATTGGTTTTCTTAATTTTTTACTAGGTTGTACCATTTTTGAGATACATAAGTTTATGTTGGGAAATTACAGTCATAACCTAATTTTATAAGGAGAGTCAGTAAATTGTCAAAATTTGAACTTCCATATCTCAAAAATGGTAATACCTACGAAAACATCATAAACGACAATCTTATAGAGAACTTTCCCTGCTACAAAACTTTCTTTAACCACATTTCCATAGGGCTTGCGGTTCCCAAGCAAAATCGTGAAAACCTAAAAAAGCCCTAAAAATGTGAACGCTGACAGCGAATTATTTGAAAATCCCTCTGGCGATTTTTTTTTTGATTTTTCAGAAACCGCAGAAAAAGTTTCAGAAACCGCAAAAACTTCCCACGTGTAGGCACCTTTAATTTAAATTTAGTTAAGGCGCACCGTGAGGATGCTCAGGTTCCAATCGTCGGGTACGCGTTCTTCCTGCCAGATGGTGCTAACTAGCTGATGCATACACCTTATCATCGTGGCGCCTCCGGTTTTGAACAGCTCGGCTGGTAGGTCATCGGCTCCTGCTGCCTTATTATACGTCAGCCGGTTTATTGCTGTCTTTACCCCATCTTGGCCGGGTGGTATACATTCAATACCATCTTCTGGGATTGGATCTGTGATATCTTCGTCGTCTTCGGTACTATTGGATACAAACAGTTTGGAAAAGTGCTCCTTCCATAACCTTAGCACACTATCTGCATCAATTACCAAATTACCTCGATGGTCCCTACAGGAGGATGTGCCTGTACCAAAGGCCTCAGTTTGATGTTTGACTCTTTGGCAGTATTTACGGACTTCATTTTGACCCCAGTACATCTGGACTTTTTACACTCCCGCTATTCCACCTCTCTTTTTTTTCTTGCGGAAAAGCGTTTCTCCTCTATCCTTTTCTACCGATACCTCTCTCGTGCGCTACGCGTTGCAGCTGATTGTAGAGTAGTCCTATATGCCGCTTTTTTTTTCTTCGGTAACAGCACGACACTCCTGGTCATAACATGGGCTCCTTGGTGAAGGTCTCTGTAATCCAAGTATGTAATTTGCGGTTGTTTGTATGGAGTGGGCAATATTTTTCCATTATGCTGATATGTTATCGGGACGAGGAGTGCTTTGATTAAGCATTTGGGCAAGTTGAGTGGAATATACTGTGACTATCTATTCTGATTGCAGCGCGATCGCACATCCAACATGTACGTTGGGAACAAAAATACATGCACAGACGGACGGACGGACGGACATGCATAACTCGACTCAAAAAGTGTTTTTATGTATATTCCCAAAATGAACTATGGACCTATACAGTTTTCTTTTCAATGTTACATGCAAATGCACAAAGACATAATACCCCTTACCACAATGTGGTGTAGAGTGTAAACAGGCCTTTATAAACGGTAATTTGTCACAAAACTACGTAATATCTTTAATTATACCCTCAGCATTTATGCTAACGAGGGTATTTACACTTTACTACGACCAAAAATGTGCTTCATCGAAATAACGGTTATAGACCCCAAGTAGGTTTGGACGAAATTAGTTTCAAACAATTTGGAGTCGATTTAGTCACGTCCGTCCGTCTGTCTGTCCGTCTATCGGGCTGGTGCGCAAGATAACTCTCGAACGGATCAACCGATTCAAACAAAATTTTGCACTTCGTAATATTTTGCTCAAGCTTAGTTTAAGTTCGTAGATAAGCCATCTCGGTTCACTTCTTCTGGTACCGGGTTTCGGGTTTAAAATATTACTGCCAAATGTTGTGAACGATAACTTTCGAAGCGAGCAATCGATTTGGTCCAAACTTTGTACATCGTATTATTCCTACCAGATATAGATTGGGTTCGAGTATGGACTATATCGGTCCACTCCTTCGGGTACCTCTCACACAAAATTCGGAATAAGTAAAGTTTAAGAGCTCCTCTCGGATCGTCTTGAAATTTTTTTCAGCAGGTTGTCCTTGCAGCCCCCTTTACAACGGTAAAATTTTTTCGGTGGCAAGTCCATACTTCCTGATATAACGGCCTAAAACCTCCAAGAAACCCTGACGAATTCAACTAAAATGGCAAATTCAAAAATTCGCAGGTAGTTTTGATTGGTCCAAACTTTGCACATCGTATTATTTCATCTTGTCATGTATCAGTTTAAAATATGGACTATATCGGTCCATATCTTCCATATCTGTGAAACTCGATCGTTTTGAATTATTTTCCAAAAAATTCTTCTTTGGGGGACTGTTACGACCTCGCAATTTTTTCGGGGGCAAGTTCATAATTCCTGAGATAATGGACCAAAATCTTCAAAATGGCTGTTGGTAGGACGTAAGATAACCCTCCAAGTGAGAAACCAATTTGGTACAAACGTTGTACATCGTATTATTTCTTCCAGCCTCGAATTATGTCCGAAGATTGACTACATCGGACCACTCTTTCGGGTACCTCCTTCACCAAGTTTGGAAGTGCAGTTTAAGGATCATTTTTAAATTTTTGGCAACATGTTGCGCCTTAGTTGTTCGAGGACAAATCAATACTTTTTGCGAAATTGGCCCAAAAATTCAAAAACCCCCAATAAACGTTAGAAGTATTGTGTTTGCTTTTTTTCAATAGGTCTGAGGCTGAGTGTATATCTCTGTCACCACAGCTGACTGATACTTTCTTACTTGTTTTTTTATTTAAAAATTCAGAAAGAAGGTTAAGATGTCCTATTTCAGATGGGGAAAATAACTTTTATTGGGCTTTACAACTGGTGGTCAACCCCTAAATATAAATTGGTAAATCGAACATGTAAAAAAGTATCGGTAGGCTTTGCCGACAGAGATATACTATAAGTCTATGTTAATTGAAACTTTCATCTACGGACAGATCGAATGTATTTAGATTCATTTCAGAGTTTTGTGGCACTTCTTGGACAATTGAACTTGCCGACAAAAATGTGGATTAGGATTAAAGTTCAAAAGTGTTGCGTAGGTAATACTTAAAGGAATGGATCGACATAGTCCATTATGGAAGTGGATCTTATTTTGAAAGTTATATATTTTCGATAGATATCGATTACACTAGTAATTTCAGTGGGTCATCGTATAACTTTTGGAACAGTATGCCAGGAAGCATGAACTTGTCCACGGAAAACATAATACCGCTGTAAACAGGACCACAATGAACATTCCAAAGGATCTCCGAACATACCCTAAACTGCTTTTAGACACAAATGTTGAACTTTTGAGGGGGATGTACCCTAACCAAAGGACCGATGTGGGCCCTTTTATGAGCACACCATTTTAGTGACATTTTTTAATTTTGGAGGGAAGTACCAGAAGTTGTGGACCGGTATTGCCCATTTTCGAACTGAAACTAAGTTTTTACAAAATATGACGAATGCCCAATTTTGGACAAAGTCGGTTGATCAGTTCGAGATTTATCGTGCTTTCCAGCCACTACATAGCCACTGTTTTCTCAAAAAGTATGGACTTGCCCCTGAAAAAAATTTTACCGTCGTAATTGAGGCAGCGAACGCAATTTGCTTTAACAAAAATCCAAGTGTTTCGAGAGTGAACTTATCCGAAATTTTGTGTGGAAGATACCCGAAGGTAAATATATTAGGATGTGTAAAGTATAGACCAAATCGGTCACTACCTTCAAAAGTTATCGTGAGCACAATATTTCCGAATATTTGTGAACTTTTGTGGAGGAGGTAACTGAAGGAATGGAGCGATATGGCTTATATTCAAACTTAAACTTAGTTTGGACAAAATATTACGATGGACAAATTTTGGACCGAATCGGCAGATCCATGCGAGAGATATCTTGAGCTCCAACCACTGCACACGGGGTCATAGGGGTTTTTTGGCACTTTTCTGGTTTTTTTCTCAGGAAGTATGGACTTGCGCCTAATGAAAGTAGTATCGTCGTATTAGGGGGCAGTGAATACAAGCTGTTACAACAAAAATCAAAACGATTCGCGAACAGGTCCTAAACTGAATTTTTCAGAAATTTTGTGTGGAATGTACCCAAAGGAGTGGACCGAGTGAGTCCATATTGGAACCTCAAAACCATTATTTCGATGAGACACATTTTGCCGGTATGAAAGTGTAGCATAAATGCTGAGGGTATAATGACACCATTTCACTTGTTCACCAAACTCACTGAAAAATAAACAAGTAAGAAAGTATCAGTCAGCTGAGCCGACAGAGATATACCCTCAGCCACATACCCGAAGAAAAAAAGTTAACACGATACTTCTGTAGGTTTTTTAGCTGTTGTGAAAATTTTCCAGAATGGAAAGGGTCGCAAAAAACTACATGTTCCAACAAAATTCAGAATGATCCAAGACGTGTGCATTTTTCCAAACTTTGGGTAGGGTGTACCCGTAGGAGTGATCCGATGTAGTACATATTCGGACCTAATACAAATCTGTAGGAAATAATTTTTTTTCTTTATTAGTCTATGTATATTTTCCTCACAGACTATATAATTAAAAATGTTGTACTAATTTAATGAATTTAAATTTACAAAGTTTGAGCTAAATCGATTTCTCTCTTAAAGGGTTATTTTACACATTAGCCATTTTAGTGGTGCCGGTAGGATTTTCTGATCTATGCCTGAAAGTAATATTACCAGTTATCGTGCGCTCCAACTACGACACATGGTATTATATGGGTTGTTTGCAGTTTTCGTGCTGATTCCTGAGGAAGTATGGACTTGCCCCTGAAAAAAATTATATCGTCGTAATAGGGGTAGTGAATACAAGTGGCTGCACCAAAAATCAAAGCGAATCGAGAGCAGGCCTTAAACTGCATTTAAGCAAAATTTTGTGTGGGAGGTACCCGAAAGAGTGGACCAGTGTAAAAGTGTAAATACCCTCTTTAGCCTAAAGGCTGAGAGTATAAAAAGTATATTACAAACTTTTGATAGTTTTTAGTAAAACAAAATAATAAAAAGTCCTTTTGAGCTCTTTTTTAAGACCAATTTTCCTCTACTTTAATTCATACTAACCCAAAGGCCTTGCATGTCGTATACGTACTTTTTATCCAAGTTGTTGCCAGTGATGGCAGATAAGTTTGGTCGAAAATCGTCATGTTTCAGGAGCCAAAATCGCCAAAATAGTTTTTCAAATCGTCAAAAAATCGGCAAATACAATAACTTGTATTTCAATTCAAATTATTACTTCTTCTTTATTTGCATATTCGATCTCCGAATATAAGCGACCAATACAATTATATATAATTATCTGTTACAAATTTTAAGGTATGTTCATATATTTTCCATGATCTCCATAAAGGCGTCTCTATTTCTGGCTTCACTCAGTAGGGTTGAGATATTTCCAATGCCGGTCCATTTAAGAATATTGTCAATCCATGATATTTCTTTCCGTCCCCTGGATGGCTTCCCCTCTATTGTTCCAGTGATTATGGTTTGGAGCAGTTTGTATTTTGCGTTCCTCATTACATGTCCAAGATATGATGTTTTTCTTCTTTTTATTGTTCCAATGAGTTCCCGTTGACGGTTAACCCTTGAAAGAACCACAGAATTTGGTGTTAGATGTGTCCATGGAATTTTTAGGATACGACGGTAGATCCACATTTCAAAGGCTTCCAATTTCTTTATTTCAGCGGTTTTTAGTGTCCATACTTCTGAGCCGTACAGCAGAACCGACCAGACATAAGTTTTAATAAATCGTATTTTTGTTTCCATATTTATGTCATGACTACATAAAATATTTTTGTATTTGAAAAATGCATCTCTTGCCATTTCAATTCTGCATCGTATTTCTTTCGAGTTGTCCCAGTTTTCATTTATTTTGACGCCAAGATATTTAAAGTTCTGTACTTTATCGATATGTGTATTATTTATATATATTTCGGTTGTACTTTGGTTTCTAGACCTGGTTATCACCATATATTTAGTTTTTGATATATTAATCTTTAACCCATACTTTTCCAAATTATTACTACATAAGATAAAAATAAAATGTTAAGTTAAGAAAATAATTACCAGTTTTGTGACATTTCTAACAAAGTTTAAATTTTAGAAGTCCACCATTTTAATACCCTCAGCATTTATGCTAACGAGGGTATATACACTTTCATACCGGCAAAATGTGCCTCATCGAAATAATGGTTTTAGACCCCAAGTATGTTTGGACGAAATGTGTTTCAGACACTTTGGAGTTGATTGAGCAATGTCCGTCCGTCCGTCTGTCTGTCTGTCTGGCTGGCTGGTGCGCACGATAACTCTCGAACGGATCAACCGATTCGATCCAAACTTTGGCTTTCGTAATATTTTGCCCAAACTTAATTTAAGTTCGAAGATGGGCTATATCGGTCCACTCCTTCCGGTACCTCCCGCACAAAAGTTCGAAAATGTTCGGAAAATTTGTGCACACGATAACTCTTGAAGGAAGTAACCGATTTGGCCTATACTTTGCACATTGTGAAATTTCTACTAAACTAAGATGAGTTTCGAAAATGAACTCAATCGGTCCACTCCTTCGGGTACCTCCCACACAAAATTTCGAATGAGTTCAGATTAGGACCTGCTCTCGAATCGCTTTGCCTTTTGTTGCAACAACTTGTATTCATTGCCCCCCATACGACGGTACAAGTTTCATCAGGGCAAGTCCATACTGCCTGAGAAAATATCCTCAAAGATGCAAAAAGCCCCTATAACACAGTGTGTAGTGGATGGATCGCAAAATGGATTCGGTCCAAAATTTGGCCTTCGTAATATTTTGTCCCAACATAGTTTAAATTCGAAGAAAAACCATATCGTTACACTCCTTCAGGTACCTCCCCCACAAAAGTTCAAAAATGTTCGGACAAATTGTGCACTCTTGAAGGTAGTGACCGATGTAATCCATACTTTGCACATGTTTGTCCTCAAGTTCAAATGTCCAAAAAAGGCCACAAACTTCTGAAGAGACATTTGATCTGTCCGTAGGTGAAAGTTTCACTTCACATTGACTGAGGTTATATATCTGTCGGCAAAGCCGACTGACACTTTTTTACTTGTTCTGAACATTTCTGAACTTTTGTTTGGGAGGTACCGGAAGGAGTGACCGATATAACCCATTTTCGAACTTAAACTAGGTTCGGACAAAATATTTTGAAGTGCAAAATCTGTTTCGAATCGGTTGATCCGTTTGAGAGTTATCGTGCGCTCTAGTCAGCCAAACAGACAGACAGACGGACGGACATGGCTAAATCAACTCCAGATGGTCTGAAATGGATTTCGTCCAAACATACTTGTGGTTTA
Source organism: Musca autumnalis (assembly GCF_047663935.1). Taxonomy (NCBI): domain Eukaryota; kingdom Metazoa; phylum Arthropoda; class Insecta; order Diptera; family Muscidae; genus Musca; species Musca autumnalis. The sequence continues at coordinate 289,969,994 of NW_027411644.1, read as the reverse complement.
AAACAATTATTTCAATGAGGCACATTTTGCCCGTATGAAAGTTACCTTAAATGCTGAGGGTATAATGACACCATTTCTCTTGTTCACCAAACTTACTGAAAGATAAAAAGTACATTACAAACTTTTGATAGTTTTTAGTAAAACAAAATAATGAAAAGTCCTTTTGAGCTCTAAAGCTGGTGGTATCCACCTAAAGGGAATCCCAACGCTTTTTTAAGACCGATTTTCCTCCATTTTAATTCATACAAACCCAAAGGCCTAATACGTACTTTTTATCCATGTTGTGGCCAGTGATTCCAGATAAGTTTGGTCAAAAATCGTCATGTTTCAGGAGCCAAAATCGCCAAAATAGTTTTTCAAATCGTCAAAATACGATAAAAATAAAATAAAATGTTAAGTAAAGAAAATAATTACCAGTTTTGTGACAAATGACCACCTACGAAACATTGTTAAAACAAGTAAAAAAGTGTCAGTCGGCTTTGCCGACAGATATATACCCTCAGCCAATGTGAAGTGAAACTTTCACCTACGGACAGATCGAATGTATTTAAGGTCTCTTCAGAATTTTGTGGCCCTTTTTGGATATTTGAACTTGCCGACAAAAATGTGGATTTAAAATCAACTGCACTAATGTTGAACTTTTGTGGGGGGGTACCCTTAGAGAGGACCGATGTGGGCCATTTTAGAAGTTAAACTAAATTTTGACAAAATATTAGGAGATCCAAAGTTTGCACCAAATTGTTTGCCTCATTCAGGTGATATCGTCCTAGCATTTTAGTGAAATTTTTTAAAGAAGAAGTACCGGAAGTTGTGGACCGGTATTGCCCATGAAACTAAGGTTGGTTATATTATGAACAAAAACAAAACATTGTTCCACAACATCCCATACGAGACAAGGGAGACTTCTCTCATATCAATGAGTGCACCCCGATTCATATTTAGCTCAATGATATGGGACCTACTGTTTATCGCCGAGTCCGAACGGCGTGTCTTAAGACACCACTTGTGGAGAAGTTTTCAAGGCTGAAATACTCAGGAAATGTCGCCAACATTACTGAGGGGTATTTTGCCACCGTTGAAAAATGTTTGATGTTGCCTGGTCGGGGAATCGAACCCCCAACCTTCTGCGGGCGTGCATACCATTGCACCACGGTGGCACCATATATATTATGACGAAGACCAAATGTTGGACCAAATCGGTTGAACAGTTCGAGAGTTATCGTGCTCTCCGAAAGCTACATATGGTGACATAGGGATTTTTTTACACCTTTCGGGCTGTTTTCCTAAGAAGTATGGACTGTAGTAGTGAATGCAAATCGCTTCAACAAAAATTAAAGTGATTCGAGAGCAGGTCTTAAAGTGAACTTATCCAAAATTGTGTGTGAGAGGTATCAGAAGGAGTAGACAAATATAGTCCATATTCGAACCTGATCTATATCAGGTATATATATTATTATGTGCAAAGTATGGATTACATCGGTCACTCCCTTCAAGAGTTATCTTGCGCACAACTTTTCCGAACATTTTTGAACTTTTGTGGGGGAGGTACCTGAAGGAGTGGACCGATATGGCTTATTTTCGAATTTAAATTATGTTTGGACAAAATATTACGAAGGCCAAATTTTGGACCGAATCGGCGGATCCGTTCGATAGTTATCTTGCGCTCCATACACTACACATGGTGTTATAGGGGCTTTTTGCATCTTTGAGGCTATTTTCTCAGGAAGTATGGACTTGCCCCTGATGAAACTTGTACCGTCGTATGGAGGGCAGTGAATACAAGTTGTTGCAACAAAAATCAAAGCGATTCGAGAGCAGGTCCTAATCTCAACTTATCCGAAATTTTGTGTGGGAGGTACGCGAAGGAGTGGATCGATTGAGTCCATATTGGAACCTCATCTAAGACTGGAAGAAATTTTACGATGTGCAAAGTATGGATCAAATCGGCTACTTCCTTCAAGAGTAATCGTGCGCACAAATTTTCCGAACATTTTCGAACTTTTGTGGGGGAGGTACCGGAAGGAGTGGACCGATACAATCCATCTTTGAACTTGAACTAAGTTTGGACAAAATATTACGGAAGCCAAATTTTGGACCGAATCGGAAGATCCGTTCGAGAGTTATCTTGCGCTCCAACCACTACACACGGTGTCATAGGGTTTTTTGTAACTTTCAGGCTATTTTCTCAAGAAGTATGGACTTGCCCCTAATGAAACTTACAGCGTCGTATAGAAGACAGCGAATACAACTTGCGTAAACAAAAATCAAAGCGATTCGGGACCAGGTCCTAAACTGAACTTATCCGAAATTTTGTGTGGGAGGTACCCGAAGGAGAGGACCGATTGAGTCCGTATTGGAACCTCATCTAAGTTTGGTAGAAGTTACACGATATGCAAAGTAAGGACCAAATTGGTTACTCCCTTCAAGAGTTATCGTGCGCACAAGTTTTGCGACAATTTTTGAACATTTGTGGGGGAGGTACCTGAAGGAGTGGACCTATATGGCCCATCTTCGAACTTAAATCGAATCTAGACAAAATATTTCGATACCCAAAATTTGAACCGAATCGATTGATCCATTCGAGAGTTATCGTGCGCACCAGCCAGCCAGACAGACCGACAGACAGACAGACAGACAGACGGACGGACATTGCTAGATCTACTCAAAATTGTCTGAAACGGATATCGTACAAACATACTTGGGGTCTAAAACCATTATTTCGATGAGGCACATTTTTGGTCGTATCAAAGTGTAAATACCCTCTTTAGCCTAAAGGCTGAGGGTATAAAAACGGTGTTTACTATACGCCGAGAAGGACTGTACCGATCATCATATATTTTTGTGGGCTTATTCAGTACAACACCACCCAAACCTCACATGCCGCTTCTGGGATGTTTGTGGAACAATTATAGTATATTATTAAGTACATAAAAATCTTTTCTTTAAAGAAACGATTTTTTTAATTTTCAACGTTTTTTTGGACAAAAGAACTGCCCAATTTTTTAACAAAGTTTGAATTTTAAAAGTCCACATTTTTATACCCTATACCACAATGTGGAAAAGGGTATAATAAGTTTGTTTTCCCAAAAATTCATGTAACGCCGCGAAATATTCGTCGTAGACCCCTCATGTGGTATACCAAACTTCATATCTCGACGAGATAAAGCGATTTAGCGATGTGTGTCCGTCCGTCCGTCCGTCCGTCTGTCCGTCCATTAAAAATTGTAATCAAGCTAGAGGCCGCAATTATGGACCGATTGTCACGAAATTTAGTATGGAGGTCGGGTTTGGACCAGAATAGAACTGATTAGTTTTTGGCGATGATCGTGAAATGTTAAAGGGATGAAATGGACCAAAAACAAAATTTTTGTTCGATTTTGTAGCCGCTCTGTAGGTCGCAATAATAGTCCGATCGGCGCGAAATTTTAAACGTAGTTTTGGTTTGAGATGAAGAAGTAGCGTGCAAGTCAACGGTATGATCGGATAATATTTAGCGGGTTAAATTGATCAAAACTTTTGTGTATACATTTAAATAAAAGTTATCATTTATCAAAAGCTAGCCCGGAAAGCTAGTGCACAGGGATAGTGGTATAGGGTATCACATGGTCGGCCCCGTCCGACTATAGTCTGTTCTTACTTGTTTTAATTATTATTTTTCAAATTCCCTCGTCTAAAGAAAAGATTATCAGATACATAATAAGCCAACAGAAATATGTGATAATTCGTCCAGTCGTTTTCGAGATAGAGAGGACACCGCAAGACGCTTTTTTAAAAATAATGTCTCGTAGATGTATATTTGCCACAAAACTACGCAATATTATTCAACAAAAAACTACCGAAGGTATATCAAAATGTGCCTTTCCTCATGAAAAATATGTGTTAGAAAAGTCTGATACTTTTGTTGAAAAAAAATTATAAAAAAAAACAAGTAAGCAAAGTCTATAGTCGGACGGGGCCGACCATGTGATACCCTACACCACAACCTCTAGGAATTACCTATGTGCAACCGCCTTGCACCCTGAATGCCCGGTTTCGATGCCCAGGCATAATATTTTCAACGGTGGCAAAATACCCTTTGTAATGTTGGCGATATTTCCTGAGTATTTCAGCCTTGAAAAACGTCTCTACAAGCGCCGTTCGGATTCGGCAATAAAAACTAAGTCACATATCAATGATCTAATAAGTATAAATCCATTGATATAAGAGAAGCCTCCTATGTCCCTACTGGGATGTTTGTGGAACAATTATATAAATAGTTCATTGTGGATATATATTGTGATATCAAACATATATTTTACACTGGTAGAAATAACTAATATTGAATAGAAATTCAAATAATTTGCATGCAAACAAATTTATAAATCCCAAAATTATTCATATTCAATTACACACCAAAGAAGATAGTATAAGACAGATGCGCCGTCAGCATCTGACCAGAAAAAGAAAGAAGCACAATAATTATACCCTATAAAAATATATTTATTTTGTATCACCAGTTTGCTTCAAAATACGTGGAATCTGTAGGTATCAAAATGTAAGGCTATTCCAAATTAAGTTTTGTAAGCTAACTTCTGATTTTTGAAAAAGTTTGAGAATTATTTTTTAGAAATGTTGGACCATTATCTCAGGAAGTATGGACTTACTCCGGAAAAATTGTACCGTTGCAACAGGGACCGTGATAAGAACCTTCTTCAAAAAATTCAAATAGATCCGAGACGGGTCCTCAAACTGCACTTTTCCCAAATTTTGTGTGGGAGGTACTCTAAGGACATGACTGGATGAAATAATAGGATGTGCAAAGTTTGGACCAATCAGAAAATCCCCTTAAGACTTATCTTGCGGATTTGTCATTTTAGTTAGGTTTCTTGTTTGCTGTTCATTGCTTCTTGGAGGTTTTTGGCCATAATCTCAGGAAGTATGGAATTGCCATTGCAATTGTACCATCGTAAACGCAAATGGGAACGCAAGGACAAGGTGCTGAAAAAATTCAAAACGATTCGAGGGGACTCTTAAATTTTACTTTTCCGAATTATGTGAGGGAGTTACTTGAAGGTGTGGACGATCTATATATTGGAAGGAATAATAATATATGGAAAGTTTGGGCCAAATCGATTGCTCACTTCGACAGTTATTGTTCATACAATTTTTCAGACAAATTTTGAACTTTTGTGGGGGAGGTGCCCGAAGGAGTGAACCGGTATAGCCCATATTCCAAATAAAACTAAGTTTGGGTAAAATACTACGAACTGTATAGTGCGCACCAGCCATCTAGACCGTAAGAGAGACAGATGAACGGGCAGGGCTAAATCGACTCCAAATTTTCTGAAACGAATTTCATCCAAGTATACTTGGGGTCTAAAACCATTATTTCGATGAGGCACATCTTTGGTCGTATTTTGTATATATTCCCTTTACCCTAAAGGCCGAGAATACAAAACAGTTGGCGAGGCCACCAAATGCTGCAATATTTGTATGAAAAATCCAATTGGACAACTGAACTGAAAAATTCTCTGTCATGATAGATACAATTTGTAGCATGGGAGGAAGTTGTGGTTCTCTACACAAAACCATTATATATTCGGCAGTAGGCCCGTTATCTAGAAGAAACATTATTGCAATTTGCATCAGGGGAAATGTCAGTAGTTATTTTTTCATATGTAAGCTACTTTGCCGGTATATGCCCTCCAGGAATTAAAATATGGACTAAAAATAAAATTTGTATATTTTTCTTACAAAAGTAATGGTCCATTTCATCCATTAAATAATATCAGATGATCATGCAAAATAATAGGCATCTTCTTCAACCTAAACTCTTACCTTCTGCAAAATTTCGTGACTATTGCGCTATAATTGCGACCAATTGAGCTGTAATAGCGTGTTTATGATTACACTACAAACAAAAAACTGGATTTATTAGGCTCTAACTCTGTTATCTGATCACGTACGTCAACATAATTGACATCAATGGAAAGGTCAAGAGATCGTCTCCCACATATAACTCAAGCGGGAAGAAAGTGTCTTTCAGGAACATAGATATAAGCTGTATATTAAAAATTTTCACAATTTTCACACAAAAGTTCTGGTCCATTTAACCCTCTACATATTATCTGATCACCATCTCAAATTGCAAGCTTCTTCTTTGTCATATACTCTTACCTTATTTAAAATTTCGCGTTAATCGGACTATTATTGCGATCTACAGAGCCGCTACAAAATCGGATAAAAATTATGTTTTTGGTCCATTTCACCCGCTAAATATTTCACGGTCATCACCAATTAAAATAGCGATCTATTCTGATGTGAAACCGAACTCCATACCAAATTTCGTGATGATCGGTCCATAATTGCGGCCTGGAGTTTGATTACAATTTATAATGGACAGACGGACACACGGACGGACGGACGGACACACATCTCAAAATCGCTTTATCTCGTCGAGATATGAAGATTGGTATACCACATTGGGGGTCTCCGACGAATATTTCGCGGTGTTACATGAATTTTTACCAAAACAAACTTATAATACCCTTTCCACATAGTGGTGTAGGGTATAAAAAGCAGAAATGCCGATTTGACGATTTTAACCCCTAAAATGCCGATTTTTAGTTATGACAACTTTTTCACATAAAATTTGCGTTTTGTGTGAATATTGTGATTGGTAGCACTGATCTCTGAAAGACAACTATACATAAATCGATCACCTTATTTTAATAGGTTTACATATAACCGAATTTAATAAAGCCACTGGATTTTAAATGTCACTTCCATTGTGTATACGACAAATAAATACGCATAAAGAAAGTTAACCCGAAAAAAACCTATAATATAAACAGGCTAGTTTTGTTGAAAGGGTCACACCTAGTCGTGCTGATCAAAAAACATAATTTTTTATGATTTTTTTCATATACCCTCAGCCAATGTGAAGCGAAACTTTCACCTCCGGACAGATCGAATGTATTTAAGGTCTCTTTAGAATTTTGTGGCCCTTTTTGGACAAATTTTACTTGCCAACAAAAATGTGGATTAGGAATTATCTGCACTAAGACACAAATGTTGAACTTTTGTAGGGCGGGTACCCTTAGGGAGGACCGATAAGGGACATTTTAGAAATTAAACTAAATTTTGATAAAATATTAGGAGTTCCAAAGTTTGGACCAAATTGGTTGCCCCATTCAAGTGATATCGTCCTAGCATTTGACATGACATGTTTTAAATATTAGGGAGAAGTGCTGAAAGTTTTGGACCGGTATTGCCCATGAAACTAAGTTCGGATATAATATTACGAAGACCAAATGTGGGACCAAATCGGTTGAACCGTTCCAGAGTTATCGTGCTCTCCGACCGCCACATATGGTGACATAGGGGTTTTTACACCTTTCGGGCTGTTTTCCCAAGAAATATGGACTTGCCCCTGAAAAAACTTTTACCGTCGTAATGGAGGTAGCGAATGCAAATCGGTTTAACAAAAATCAAATTGATTCGAGAGCAGGTCTTAAAGTGAACTTATCCGAAATTTTGTGTGAGAGGTACCAGAAGGATTAGACAAATATAGTCCATATTCAAACCTGATCTATATCTGGTAGATATATTAGGATGCACAAAGTATAGATTACATCGGTCACTCCCTTCAAGAGTTTTCGTGCGCAAAATTTTTCCGAGCATTTTTGAAGTTTTGTAGGGGAGGTACCTGAAGGAGTGAACCGATATAGCCCATCTTCGAATTTAAATTTTGTTTTGATGAAATATTACGAAGGCCAAATTTTGGACCGAATCGACAGATCCGTTCGAGAGTTATATTGCGCTCCAACCACTACACAAGGTGTCATAGGGGCTTTTTGCATCTTTCCGGCCATTTTCTCAGGAAGTATGGACTTGCCCCTGATGAAACTTGTATCGTCGTATGGGGGAAGTGAATACAAGTTGTTGCAACAAAAATCAAAGCAATTCGAGAGCAGGTCTGAAACTGAACTTGTCCGAAAATTTGTTTGGGAGGTACCCGAAGGAGTGGGCCCATTGAGTCCATATTGGAACCTCATCTATGTCTGGTAGAAATTCCACGATGTGCAAAGTATGGACCAAATCGGTTACTCCCTTCAAGAGTTATCATGCCCACAAATTTTCCGAATATTTTGGAACTTTTGTGGGGGAGGTATCGGAAGTGGACCGACATAGCTCATCAAATTTGAACCGAATCGGTTCATCCGTTCGAGAGTTATCATGCGCACCAGCCAGACAGACAGACGGACGGACATTGCTAAATCAACTGCAAATTGTCTGAAACACATTTCGTCCAAACATACTTAGGGTCTAAAACCATTATTTCGATGAGGCACATTTTGCCCGTATGAAAGTGAAACCGACTGATACTTTTTTACTTGTTCGATTTACCAATTTATATTTAGAGGTTGACCACCAGTTGTAAAGCCCAATAAAATTTATTTTTCCCATCAGAAAAAGGACATCTTTAACTACTTTCTGAATTTTTAAATAAAAAACAAGTAAGAAGGTATCAGTCAGCTGTGCTGACAGAGATATACCCTCGGCCCCAGATCTAAAGAAAAAAAGCAAACACAATTCTTCTGACGTTTATTAGGGGTTTTTGAATTTTTGGGCCAATTTCGCAGGAAGTATCGATTTGTCTTCGAACAAAATTTACCTCTTTAACTAAGGCGCAACATGTTACCAAAAATTTAAAAACTATCCCAGACGAGTCCTTAAACTGCTCGAGGTTGGAAGAAATAATACGATGTACAACGTTTGGACCAAATCGGGTTCTCCCTTGGAGTGTTATCTTACGTCCTACCAACAGACATTTTGGAGATTTTGGCCTATTATCTCAGGAAGCATGGACTTGCCTTCGAAAAAATTGCGCGTCGTATAAAGCTCCCCAAGAAGAACTTTTGGGAAAAATCAAAACGATCGGAGACGAGCTGTTAAACTGCACTTTTCCCAAATTTTTGTGTGGCCTCCCACCGATATGGAAAAGATATGGAAAATGATATGGAACCTGATACATGACTAGATGAAATTATACGATGTGCAAAGTTTGGACCTATCAAAACTACCTGCGACTCTTGCGAATTTTCCATTTTAGTTGAATTCGTCAGGGTTTATTGGAGGTTTTAGGCCACTAACTCAGAAAGTATGGACTTACCCCCGAAAAAAATTTTACCTTCGTAAAGGGGACTGCAAGGACAACCTGCTGAAAAAAATTTCAAGCCGATTCGACAGTAGCTCTTAAACTTCATATATTCCGAATTTTTTGTGGGAGTACCGAAGGAGTGGACCGATATAGTCCATATTCGAACCCGATCTATATCCGAAGGAATAATACAATGTGCAAAGTTTGGACCAAATCGATTGCTCCCTTCCAGAGTTATCGTTCACACCCTTTTGCAGTAACATTTTAAACTTTTGTGGGGGAGGTACCCGAAAAAGTGGACCGAGATGGCTTATCTACGTACTTAAACTAAGTTTGAGAAAAATCGTAAAAAAGCCGATAAAACGGCTAATCTGACAACACTGGTTGTGGCACGACATAACATATACGTTACATGGGGCGTATGATATACGTGCGGTAAAACATGTAATGGAAAATTGTGATACGTGTTTTAATTTGTCACATCAATTAAATGTGTTGGATGGCTTTTTGTGCTTGTTTGCAGAGACCCATCCATTGTTGCTGTGATTGTTTAAATCACTTACACACCTACAAGTAAAGAAAACCACTACAACCACAAACATGTTTTTTTGTCTTTCTCTTTTTGTCTATCTCTTGCATAATTAACTTAAATTATCTAGAATATGATATTAAATTGTCACGAAAAATGTTCTTTGAAGTGTTCTAACATCAAGTCCCATAGAAAGAGATGATATGTTGGGGTATGTTTTTGACATTTATAAATGAGTATCTCAAGTAAAAGATGTATGTTTGTATGAACATACATGTACCTACATGGGTGTATAAGAAGAAAATTCATATTAAATTATAGCCATTATTTTTAAGGTGATTCTTGGGATATGACATTTCGACACATGTCTGTTACCCACACTCCTTTGGTGCCTTTGAAGCAGCAAAATCAACATCAGCATTAGCAACAACAACACATGGCCTTGACTCAGACACTTGGTGTCTTTTACATTCGCATTGTCATAATCGTCATCATTCACATCATCGTCGTCGTCTTCATCGCCATCGTCGTCTTCATCGCCATCTTCATTGAAAACAGAAGACAAGTGGTGGTAAATCGTTTGGAAAATCATCACATAAATCAAAATGCCAAAAACAAAGAATAAGTAAATCGGAATTCTTTTCCACAGTAAATCGGTGTTGGCAAAAGGTGAAATGTCTGTCTCCCTAGCCTTTCCTTTTTCTGATTCGTGCTATACAAATGGCGGCGTCAGTTAATGGAATAAATGTCAAATTTCATAAAGCGTGTGTGTGAATAAGGGAATCACGCATTCACTCATCCACCAATTTAAATAAAGGCATATGCAAAAGAGGCGCTATTGGATTTTTTCACCATTTAATTGTGTCACAGTATACATTTTTGATGTGCTTCGGTTACAGAAAAGGGGTATGATTGCAATGTTTGTGTGTTTATGTTGCACGTTTCTAAGGTTATTCTAATGACATTTCACGCAAATGACATTTAACAGAAAATGTATTTAATGGTTTTATTTATTTTTTATTGCCAACAATTTGGAGGATAATATTGAACACTTGAAACGCCTTGACAGCTTCTTTTATCTAATGGAAAATGTCATACTTGTGAATTATATATACTCGTAGCCTAGACCACCATAAAGGTAGGGTATTATCCCCTTCGGGGATGTTATGGGAACATATGTAGGGTATGTATATGCTAAATATGCACCCTCATCTTTATACATCATATTGACAAAGGGGATGAAAGATGCCAAGCAACGGCCCTGACTGACATTAACTTGGCAAGGCCCAGGACTTGTCTTGGACATTCTTTCATCTCAGGTGGACACACCCGTTCCCTCTAAAGTTAACCACGCCCCCAAACGTTTTAAGGACTATGATCTATGGATATGAGTCTGCCATACAAGAAATACGTTGGATTGTGAAAGCCGTCACAACAACACTTAACAACATGTAACGACAAACTTCCCGCCTGTTGCTTGAGTATGCTCAGGGGGCGGGGTTCGTCACAGTGACTGAGACGGAAAAGACTTTTCGTTTTATCCTTTTAGTTTACAAGTTCAATCTTTATTTCGATATAGTAAATTCCATTCATATCATATATCAAGATACACGGTGCGCCTGAACTAACTTTAAATGGAAGGCGTTTACACCTGGGAAGTTTTTGCGGATTCTGAAACTACAATGTTCAAAGAGTGAAAAAAAATAAAAAAACATGAAGGACTTTTGAATAATCGCAATAAAAATTAACATTTTTGGCGTTTTTTAGGTTTTCATGATTTTGCTGGGAAGTCGAAAGTCCTATCAACGAGTACCGATACCTTTCGACCCTCGAATATACTACTGAACCCTAATTCAAGAGACCTGCGAGCCTTTCTGTTTATCGAAGACTATCGATACCTTCCAGCCCTCGGATATGCTAGACATTATATACATATAACTAATGTGAGACCTTTCGGTCCTCGAATACCCCCAACCACTTCTCATGTAGAGACCAGTCGGCCCTCGGACATCCTTAATTAACTCTTATGCACGAGAGCCGTCGGCCCTCTTGGTAAACCAAAGAATATCGAAACATTTCGGTTCTCGGATACGCTACATGACTCTAATGCCTGAGGGACCGATCTTCCCACTCTTTATGTATCGCTAATTCGAGACCTATCAGCCCTCGAATACCCTCAATTACTCCTTACGCAGAGACCAGTCGGCCCTCGGACACGTCAAATAGTCTCTAAAAGGAGACTTGTCGGCCTTCTCGGACACTCAAACTCAGCTTTAATAAAAGAGACCTGTCGGTAAATCGAAGAATATTAGGAATTTTGGCTCTCGCATAGCAATAACTCGAGACCTTTCAGTCCTCGAACAGACTCAATCACTTCCTCGCAGAAACCTTTCGGCCCTCGTGCACTACGAAAATTGGTAACCAAGCAAGACCATTCGGAACTCGTGCGCACAAAATGGAATGTTAACGAGACCTTTTGGCCCTCGTATTTCCGAGATCAAAAAGAGCCGTGATTTTTAGAAATATTTTTGGTTTTTTAGAAATATTTTTTCAAGGCTCTAAAGGAGGCGTGATTTTTAGATATATTTTTCAAGGCGCTAAAAGAGGTGTGGTTTCTTAGAAATATTTTTTGAAGGCAGTAAAAGAGGCGTGGGTTCTTAGAAATATTTTTTCAAGGCTTTTAAGGAGGCGTGGTTTTTTAGAAATATTTTTTCAAGGCTATAAAAGAGGCGTGGTTTTTTAGAAATATTTTTTCAAGGCTATAAAAGAGGCGTGGTTTTTTAGAAATATTTTTTCAAGGCTATAAAAGAGGCGTGGTTTTTTAGAAATATTTTTTCAAGGCTATAAAAGAGGCGTGGTTTTTTAGAAATATTTTTTCAAGGCTATAAAAGAGGCGTGGTTTTTTAGAAATATTTTTTCAAGGCTATAAAAGAGGCGTGGTTTTTTAGAAATATTTTTTCAAGGCTCTAAAAGAGGCGTGGTTTTTTAGAAATATTTTTTCAGGGCTCTAAAAGAGGCGTGGTTTTTAGAAATATTTTTTCAAGGCTCTAAAAGAGGCGTGGTTTTTAGAAATATTTTTTCAAGGCTCTAAAAGAGGCGTGGTTTTTAGAAATATTTTTTCAAGGCTCTAAAAGAGGCGTGGTTTTTAGAAATATTTTTTCAAGGCTCTAAAAGAGGCGTGGTTTTTAGAAATATTTTTTCAAGGCTCTAAAAGAGGCGTGGTTTTTAGAAATATTTTTTCAAGGCTCTAAAAGAGGCGTGGTTTTTAGAAATATTTTTTCAAGGCTCTAAAAGAGGCGTGGTTTTTAGAAATATTTTTTCAAGGCTCTAAAAGAGGCGTGGTTTTTAGAAATATTTTTTCAAGGCTCTAAAAGAGGCGTGGTTTTTAGAAATATTTTTTCAAGGCTCTAAAAGAGGCGTGGTTTTTAGAAATATTTTTTCAAGGCTCTAAAAGAGGCGTGGTTTTTAGAAATATTTTTTCAAGGCTCTAAAAGAGGCGTGGTTTTTAGAAATATTTTTTCAAGGCTCTAAAAGAGGCGTGGTTTTTAGAAATATTTTTTCAAGGCTCTAAAAGAGGCGTGGTTTTTAGAAATATTTTTTCAAGGCTCTAAAAGAGGCGTGGTTTTTAGAAATATTTTTTCAAGGCTCTAAAAGAGGCGTGGTTTTTAGAAATATTTTTTCAAGGCTCTAAAAGAGGCGTGGTTTTTAGAAATATTTTTTCAAGGCTCTAAAAGAGGCGTGGTTTTTAGAAATATTTTTTCAAGGCTCTAAAAGAGGCGTGGTTTTTAGAAATATTTTTTCAAGGCTCTAAAAGAGGCGTGGTTTTTAGAAATATTTTTTCAAGGCTCTAAAAGAGGCGTGGTTTTTAGAAATATTTTTTCAAGGCTCTAAAAGAGGCGTGGTTTTTAGAAATATTTTTTCAAGGCTCTAAAAGAGGCGTGGTTTTTAGAAATATTTTTTCAAGGCTCTAAAAGAGGCGTGGTTTTTAGAAATATTTTTTCAAGGCTCTAAAAGAGGCGTGGTTTTTAGAAATATTTTTTCAAGGCTCTAAAAGAGGCGTGGTTTTTAGAAATATTTTTTCAAGGCTCTAAAAGAGGCGTGGTTTTTAGAAATATTTTTTCAAGGCTCTAAAAGAGGCGTGGTTTTTAGAAATATTTTTTCAAGGCTCTAAAAGAGGCGTGGTTTTTAGAAATATTTTTTCAAGGCTCTAAAAGAGGCGTGGTTTTTAGAAATATTTTTTCAAGGCTCTAAAAGAGGCGTGGTTTTTAGAAATATTTTTTCAAGGCTCTAAAAGAGGCGTGGTTTTTAGAAATATTTTTTCAAGGCTCTAAAAGAGGCGTGGTTTTTAGAAATATTTTTTCAAGGCTCTAAAAGAGGCGTGGTTTTTAGAAATATTTTTTCAAGGCTCTAAAAGAGGCGTGGTTTTTAGAAATATTTTTTCAAGGCTCTAAAAGAGGCGTGGTTTTTAGAAATATTTTTTCAAGGCTCTAAAAGAGGCGTGGTTTTTAGAAATATTTTTTCAAGGCTCTAAAAGAGGCGTGGTTTTTAGAAATATTTTTTCAAGGCTCTAAAAGAGGCGTGGTTTTTAGAAATATTTTTTCAAGGCTCTAAAAGAGGCGTGGTTTTTAGAAATATTTTTTCAAGGTTCTAAAAGAGGCGTGGTTTTTAGAAATATTTTTTCAAGGCTCTAAAAGAGGCGTGGTTTTTAGAAATATTTTTTCAAGGCTCTAAAAGAGGCGTGGTTTTTAGAAATATTTTTTCAAGGCTCTAAAAGAGGCGTGGTTTTTAGAAATATTTTTTCAAGGCTCTAAAAGAGGCGTGGTTTTTAGAAATATTTTTTCAAGGCTCTAAAAGAGGCGTGGTTTTTAGAAATATTTTTTCAAGGCTCTAAAAGAGGCGTGGTTTTTAGAAATATTTTTTCAAGGCTCTAAAAGAGGCGTGGTTTTTAGAAATATTTTTTCAAGGCTCTAAAAGAGGCGTGGTTTTTAGAAATATTTTTTCAAGGCTCTTAAAGAGGCGTGGTTTTTAGAAATATTTTTTCAAGGCTCTAAAAGAGGCGTGGTTTTTAGAAATATTTTTTCAAGGCTCTAAAAGAGGCGTGGTTTTTAGAAATATTTTTTCAAGGCTCTAAAAGAGGCGTGGTTTTTAGAAATATTTTTTCAAGGCTCTAAAAGAGGCGTGGTTTTTAGAAATATTTTTTCAAGGCTCTAAAAGAGCCGTGGTTTTTAGAAATATTTTTTCAAGGCTCTAAAAGAGGCGTAGTGTTTTAGATATATTTTTAAAAATTTTTGCTTAAGTGCCGTTAAAGGGCTGCGCTCTATGAGCGCTCTAACCATGGCTAATTCGATTCTAAATTGTCTGAAACGGATATATTCTTAACATTTATGAGGTCTACAACCAATATTTTGTTGAGGCACATATTTGATTATCTAAAAGTGTGTATACCCTCTTTGGCATTAAGTCTGAGGATATAAAAAGATTTCTTCTTCAATGTTACTGCGGAAATGTCAACTCAGAAATAAGCCACAATAGCAGTAATCAGGAATATAAAGATATTTCCTCATGACTTACAAAAAAAAATTCCAACATTTAATCAGATTAATGATACAAAATTTTATTAAAAAATAATAACCTTAAAATACCTAAAATACCCTAACAAATCTTTTTCAACCTAGTTGAAAGGAAAACCATAAAAATCCAAAAATAGCTGCCTATGTAAGCCTCTTCAACAAATCAATAAATATTGTCAAGAAAGTTAATTCGAATTTGGTAAAACGGCAATTTTTCAATTGCTTTATGTCGTAGATTGATGGAACTCCACCGCTAAACAATTCATATTTCTCACTCACCACCAACAACGTTAAACGATATTAGCAGTATTTACTTTATCCTCCCCCACTACTTCTCTTTCTTTCGCATTTTTTCGTTATTTGAAAATCAATTAATGTATTATTAATGTCGCTGTTTATGAATATTCAGTAGACTGTGGCGCGGCATAGCAATTGAATCGTTAATTAAATTTTTAAATAATAAATCAATTTGTTACTCATTTTAATCTGTTTGATAAGAAATTCATTGCGCATGAGATTTGGGAGGATTTTGAAATAAAATTGGGATGGAGGTAGGACACCACTCGATGAAATCAATACAGTTTGTTTCCATCGAAATGTTAACTTCTTATAAAAGTTGCGAAGCCTCCAGGGAAAATGTTAATGCTTTTTTGCCAAACCCAAAGGTTTTTGTTTTCGCCAAAAATGTACTAAAGTTATGTTAAAGATATTTGTTTATTGACGTCACAAAAGTTGCTAAAATTTGTTGCAAACATTTCTTTGAAAAGTGGTCAAAGGAAAAACTCTCGAAATACTTGAAGTTTGTTTCAAAAGTGCCAGTAAAAGTATATAGATGGCTTCATTTTATTGCTAAAATTAATTATATTAATTTCAGAGGGACAAAGCAAAAAAAATTTCTTCTTAAAATACTTTTATTGTAAAAATGTCTGTTCGTTTTCGGCAATAGCTTGTGATAATGAAACTCAGTGTAAGTATATAACAAACATTAAATATGCTTCAGTTTTTATTTGGAGAATTTTATTAATAGAAGGCTTACAGCTAAGGAAACTTATGAATAAGTTTTGAACATATTTTTCAATATATTGAAGAAAGGTTAGTGTTGAACTTCAAGTCGGAGTTGAAAATGTAGTAATTTTGTGTGATGGTAGATATATTAGGATGTGTAAAGTATGGACCAAATTGCTCACTCCCTTCAAGAGTTATCGTGCGAACCACTTTTCCGAATATTTTTGAACTTTTGTGGGGGAGGTACCTGAAGGAGAGGACCGATATGGCTAGAGTTATCGTGCGAACAACTTTTCCGAATATTTTTGAACTTTTGTGTGGGAGGCACCCAAAGGAGTGGACCGATTGAGTCGATATTGGAACCTCATCTAAGTCTGGTAGATATTTCAAGATGATCAGAAACTGGACCAAATCGGCTACTCCCTTTAAAAGTTATCATGCGCACAAATTTTCTGAACATTTTCGAACGTTTGTGGGGGAGGTAACCTATCTTCGAACTTAAACTAAGTTTGGACAAAATTTTACGGAAGCCAAATTTTGGACCAAATCGGTTCATTCCGTTCGAGAGTTATCGTGCGCAAAGCCAACCAGACCGACAGACGGACGGACATTGCTAAATCGACTCCAAAAAACACATTTCGTCCAACCATACTTGGGGTCTAAAACCATTATTTCGATGAGGCGCATTTTGCCCATATGAAAGTGTATATAACCTCCTTAGAAAAAATGCTGAGGGTATAAAAAACCTTAAACTTTACATGTTTCAAATTTTGTGTGGGAGATACCCTAAAGAGTGGTACGATGTACGTTCCATATTTGGACGTAATCCAAGTATGTACGCGAGTGTTATGTTAGGCACAACCAAGTTTAGTTAGTGCCGGCAGATTTTTTGTAGCTCCAGGGCCATTATCTCAAGAAGTATGGACTTGTCGCCGAAACAGAATACACCGTCAAGGAAAAGAATACAAAGTCAAATTTTCGATTTTTAACAAAAAATGAGCCGTTTATTGACCATTATTCGGTCAAAAAAATTTTAAGGAAAATTCTCTTATGTGAAGACATAATTTCTGTAATTTTGTGTGGATAATGTGGCTAAAACCTTAAAAACCCGAAAATTGGATGGTACCGTTCCACGAGGGTTATATCAAAACGTGAACCAATACCAACAGTTCTCTGTAAAAATATTTCGCAAGACCTGGCGAAAACTAAATACCAAATATCAGCTACATTGGTTGTTTAAGGTAGCTAAAACCTTGAAAATACCGAGAATCGGGCGATACTGTTCTATTGGAGCTATATCAAAACGTGGACCTATGTACATAATTTTTATCAAAAAAGTTTTTTGGTCCATTGGGAACCCTCAATGCAAAATTTCGGCGTATTTGGGCGCGAAACATATGTAAAGTCTTCAAAATTCCGAAAATCGGGAGGTACCATTATATGGGGTTTATATCAAAACGTGGACCTGTGTCCATAATTTTTATCGGAAAAGTTTTTTGTAAAGTGAAAACCGCGCATCTCAAAATTCAACCAATTTGGTTGATAAGTTTAGGTAAAATATTAAAAATACCGAAACATTTAGAAGTACCGTTGCATGGGGACTATCCCAAAACGTGGACCGACCTTCCCAATTTTTTGCTCTCGACATTGTCAGTGAACTATAAGTATTTATATACCAAAATTCATCTGCCAACGCCAACTCCTTTTATATTTGACCACCGTTTATTTGAACTCGCGACATAGTGCAGCGTTTTTTTGAGGTTATGCGCCATTATCTCGGGAACTATGGACTTGCCCTCGAAAAAAATTACAATGACGTAAGGGGGGCCGCACGAACATCCTGTTACAAAAAATTTCATAACGATTCGTGAGGTGTCACTAAACTGCATTTATTTCAAATTTTGTGTGGGAGGTACCTGAAGGAGTGGACCTATATGGCCCATATTTGAACTTAAATCAAATCTGGACAAAATATTTCGATACCCGAAATTCCATATTCGAACCTGACGTATGCCTAGAGGTAGTACTACCATATGCAAAGTTTGGTTCAATTCGGTTACTCCCTTTGAGAGTTATCGTGCGCACAAGTTTTGGGACAATTTTTGAACATTTGTGGGGGAGGTACCTGAAGGAGCGGAGCTATATGGCCCAACTTCGAACTTAAATCAAATCTGGAAAAAATATTCGATACCCAAAATTTGAACCGAATCGATTGATACGTTCGAGAGTTGTCGTGCGCACCAGCCAGACAGACAGACGGACGGACAATGCTAGATCTACTCAAAATTGTCTGAAACGGATATCGTACAAACATACTTTGGGTCTAAAACCATTATTTCGATGAGGCACATTTTTGGTCGTATCAAAGTGTATATACCCTCTTTAGCCTAAAGACTGAGGGTATAAAAATGCAAAATCCGCCATAACACACTGCGCGAAAGTGTTTTAGAAACGGCAATGTGACGACTGTGGTTCTATTATTTCGCACACCACTGTATGTGATAGTAGACCGACCAAAAAAAAAAACACAAAAAAATTTCATTGAAACTCCTACGCCCTATATTTTGTCCATTCGACCCAAAAATCTTATATATGCAATGTTATGACAATCAGGTAAGGTTAACCCGTGCCACCCGGGCGATATTTGTTTCCATAGTAATTTGTATGGAGTCAAAAGTAAATTTTCACCAACATTCTCTAAAATCCTCATTTATGGACAAATCGATTAACGTTTTTACCAGTTCATTGGTGTGGCTAAAAAACGAATGAGATTTTGATACAGTTCCGATAGACCGATTTTGGGTATATTTGGCCCTATGAATGTAACTTTATCGAAATTAATATCTATTATTGTTTCCGAGAAATAGCTATTTCTTTCCGATTACTATCGAATACCATATAGAAATTAACAATCGGTGACTACAAAAAAATGGGGTTGAGGCCAGGAAAATCAATTTCTATTTTAGATGTATTTTACATTAAAAAAATAATTATAAAAAATCATTGACTTGATATCTCCCACAGGTGCCTTCTTTTAGATTCATCGTTTTCTCAATTTTCCGTTGTATTCTCAGACTTGCGATCACAAATATTTTCTTTTCAGCTAATTTATTGTGTTGTTTTTCTTTCTTTAAAAAAAAGATCATTCTGCCGATTTATATGTCCTCTCGATTCATTCGTTTTCTGCGATTCGCCTGCTCTTTGCTATTTGTTCGCTCACTTGCCTAAACAAACTCGACTCTTTTTTACCGAGTTGCACAACTTGATCGTTACTAATTCGAACGTCATTGAACCGATCGTCACCAAGCTGAGCAGCACTACCCGACCCTCAACGAGCCGATTCACTCTGATGCGACTATCAAATGTTGCCCACTTAACCAAGAGTACGGTTACAGTGCAGATTCAACACGCGACAAAATCGATTAGTTGTCAATGAGAGCCATACCTAAAATTTTCTGAGCGACGTCATCTTGTGGTACTTTTATAGCGGCTCATAAAATAAAGGATGAAAAGGACTTTGAAGGAAGCGAGTTAGAAGGTCGAAGTGCTCTACGAAAACAATCCTCATTCGATTTAACTGCAAACATGTCATCTCAAAAATAAGCTAATGCAACAGTGAACAATGATATAACGTTAATTCCTGATGGCTTACAGGGTCTCTAGCAAAAACTTCATCACGCCATAACGCGGAAGCTCGACTCACGGCGGAACTGTCCTTCGGGGTTCTTAATGTACTCACCAAGGCCTTTCTTCCCCAAGAGGAATTTTCTGTGCCCCAGACTTTCACCTCCATTTTGTTGCACAGTGTTATTTAAGGAATAATAGGTATCACCACATTTTCCTATAAAAGGACGACAGGAATTTGAAGAGGGATCAATCGTGAAGTGAACCAGTGACGCAAAAAAGTGCGAGAACGAAGTACACCAGGTGAGTTAGAGTGGTGTTTTCTCTTAGGCTTTAGTATCCCCTCGCGCTTAACACTCTGAGGCGTCCGTAGGCTTGGGTTCGTCATCTAGAACTCCGCCCTCGCGCTTAACCCTCTATGGCGTCCGTAGCCCTTGGACCCCTAGAACTCGGCGCTTAACCCTCTGAGGCGTCCGTAACCCATGGGTCATTGGCTTAGAATTGTGTCTCGCGTTTAACCTTCTGAGGTGTCCGTAGCCCTTGGTCCTCGGCTTAGAATTGCGTCCCGTGTCTAACCCTCTGAGGTGTCCGTAGCCCCTGGGTCTTCGGCTTAGAATTGCGTCCCGTATCTGTCCCTCTGCGGTGTCCGTAACCCTTGTGTCCTCGACTTAAAACTACGTTTTATGTGTAATCCTCTGTCTCTAGCCCTTGGGTCATCGGTTTAAAACTGCGCTTCGTTTGTAACCCTCTGAGGTGTCCCTAAACCTTGGGTGCTCAGCTTAAAGTTGCATCCCGTGTTAAACCCTCTGAGGCGTCCGTAACCCTTGGGTCCTCGGTTTAGAATTGCGTTTCGTGTTTAACCCTCTGTGATATTCGCAGCCCTTGGGTCCCCATTCTAGATCTCCGCCACTCAGCGAATTAATTTCATTTGATTGACAACTCTATAAGCTTTGTAATGGTATGCACATAATCTTGATCGGTTACTTAAAACCGGTTCAAAACCCGGTTTTAATGTCGGAATATCCCGTTCAAAAATTGAGGTAACCGGATCTGTCCTCCATGAAAATTTGTTATTAATGTGTTCTTCATTACAGGAGCTTTTTGGTAAATATTTCAAAAGCACCCCAGATTATGGTGGGGCGATTTGTATGGAAGGCAAAAAAACCTTAATGGGCCCTTCGCGTTTCTGATTCCTGGGATTGAACTGAGCAAAAAAATCCACTAGACCATAGGTCTACCGCGAAAATCGAGCCTCCCGATTTTGACTTTAAGTTTTTTATCCACGTTTTTTTGACATTTTAGCATGTAACGGTCAAACCATTGAGATTTTCGATCCAATAGAAAGATAAAAATTGTAGCCAAGACAGTGATTAAGAACTCTCTAATACATCGCAAAAGCATTAGAACTCTCCTTCAGGCAGTTTTGGCCTTGAGAAGGTGCAAACTTTTCGGAAAATGTCGATAAATGGCACTGTGCTACAAAAGTTGACCAGAAAAATATTCAAGCGTTCTGATGCAAAATTCTATCGTGATGGGATCCATAGACAACGACAATGCCTTTAGTTCGTTTGTGTCACTTTGTTTTATTTTTTTATAACTGTAAAAGTAGTGAAAATCTGGGTTTCTTACATATTCAAATTTAAACGGACAAATCTTCTTTTTTCACAACGGATTTCTATTGATCCTTCTTCCTTTTAAAGGGGTGAAATATATCTTTCGAACAAGTTATTATTTTTTAAATCGGTTAACAAATGGCTAATTTATAGTGGTTTAAGTCTGAAAACCCCCACAAAAAATTTATAACTGAATTTCTCATTATTTTCAAAATAAATATTGAACAAAACAAAAAAACATTATATATTTGAAAATTATGAGAAATTCAGTTATACATTTTTTGCAGGGATTTTCAGACTTAAAACACTATAAATTAGCCATTTGTTTACCGATTTAAAAAAATAATAACTTGTTCGAAAGTTATAATTCACCCCTTTAAAAGGAAGAAGGATCAATAGAAATCCGTTGTGAAAAAAGAAGATTTGTCCGTTTAAATTTGAATATGTAAGAAACGCAGATTTTCACTACTTTTACCGTTATAAAAAAATAAAACGAAGTGACACAAACGAACTAAGGGCATTGTCGTTGTCTATGGATCCCATCACGATAGAATTTTGCATCAGAACGCTTGAATATTTTTCTGGTCAACTTTTGTAGCACAGTGCCATTTATCGACATTTTCCGAAAAGTTTGCACCTTCTCAAGGCCAAAACTGCCTGAAGGAGCGTTCTAATGCTTTTGCGATGTATTAGAGAGTTCTTAATCACTGTCTTGGCTACAATTTTTATCTTTCTATTGGATCGAAAATCTCAATGGTTTGACCGTTACATGCTAAAATGTCAAAAAAACGTGGATAAAAAACTTAAAGTCAAAATCGGGAGGCTCGATTTTCGCGGTAGACCTATGGTCTAGTGGACTTTTTTGCTCAGTTCAATCCCAGGAATCAGAAACGCAAAGGGCTCATTAAGGTTTTCAAATCACCCGGCCTACTCCAGATGTCTACATAAAAAAACATTGTTCCACAACATCCCATACGGGACAAGGGAGACTTCTCTCATATCAATGGAGAAGTTTTTCAAGGCTGAAATACTCAGGAAATATCGCCAACATTACTGAGGGATATTTTGCCACCGTTGAAAAATGTTTGATGTTGCCTGGGCGGGGAATCGATCCCCCGAACCTCTGTGTGCAAGGCGGGCGTGCATACCATTACACCACGGTGGCACCCAAGATGTCTACATAAACAATAATCAATTGGTTAGTTCACATACCAATATCGAATATACAGAAAAACCAAACATAGCTGTTTTCTGAACCAAGACCGAGTAAACATCAAAAAGGACAATGAAAACGGGAAAATATTGATTAGTTACCAAAGAGAACCGTACATAAAATCATTTGAGCCACATTTTTGTAGAATATTTGGATGTTGAAATATCTTAACTTGTGGTACTTCTACTACGGTTCAAGAAATAAAGGACGAAAAGGATATGAAAGGAATTGATATAGAAGAATGAAATATTATACAAAAAGATTCGCCAATGGATTTGACTGAAGACATGTGTTCTCAAAACGAAGCTACAATAACGCCAATGAGCGTTATGAAGCTATTTTCCCAAATGTTATAGGGAAAAATCAAAAAAATTCATCACGCGATATCTCAAAAACTTAATCTATGACGAAAATTTCCTTTTGGGTTCATAATATACCCACCACGGGCGTTCATCTCCAATTTTCCCCACCTAGACTTTGAGTTCCATTTTGTGTCACAGTGTGTAACCAATGTCGAATATACAGAAAAACCAAACAAATTTTTTCTGAACCAAGCCCGAGTAAACA